>NC_090931.1:1160968141-1161285641 GCF_040938575.1 Ambystoma mexicanum
CCTGTTTGAGACATTTGATCAGCAAGTGGTGCATACATGTATACTTGCTAGTCAAGCAGCCTTGGATAAGCCACTTCTGCGCGACATCCTGGCTTGCTAAGGCCTAGACAGTCTTCCCTTCCAGGAATAACCAATCGAAGGGGCATAGTAAATAGAGGTATTTGTTGTTTTTAGGAGCAGCTGGAGGACTGCCTCGAGTGATGTTATTTTCGCAGAGAAAACAGCATTGTGTCAGAAGGGTCAATGTCCTCGGGCTATTAATCACAACTGGCTCTTAGGGACCTGTCAGGAGGGCACAGGGATTTGTTTGTAATACCTTTTTTCTAGGTCGTTTTCATGTGATAGTTAATGTGTCTATTTTTAAGAACGCACCTAGAAAATCGTCAGACAAAATCATTAGGTGACCATCATTATCATGAAATGTTTATGAAATGGCTTAACAAATTAAACGCGTATGTTGATGTCAAAGAAGCCCTGCATCAAGGCAGTGTTTATTTTCGTTTTAGCAGATTTCGGACGAATTCTTTAGTACAACAATATCGAGATATGATCTTTCAGCAAATACGTGTTTTAGGGCAGGGTTCTGCTGCGCGTTTTAATGCTCTAATAAAGGAGTTAGTATCACTGAATACAGTGGTGCTCAATCGGGGAGGTGCAGGCTGGGCCCATGCCAGAGACTGGCAGTAAACGTGTGTGCCGTCCACCCAGACGTGTTGAAAGCCCGACTATGAAATAGAGGAGATGTGTGTGCTGTGATCCCAATCTGCAAACCGGTTGAAAAGAGAAATGCTGTCCCTCGTTAACCTTTGTGTAATGCACATTACAGTAATTTCTGTTTCTCCTTTAGCAAAAAAACAGTTTCTTTTCACAGTAGGTCTAGATGTATCCCTGAAAACAGTGGAAAGATTACAAGGGTGAATATGTGCTTAGTTCTAAAATGGACTATGGGAATGTATAGCCTGTTTATCTGTCACAATGAACGAGACATCAATAGAACAGAGCAGCATGGCTTAGACACGTATCTCCAATGGCCTTACTCTAGTACACTGGCTGCCATCAAGATACTGGGCCTCATTACACGGTAGGCGGTAAAAAATGCGAAATACCGGCATGGCGCTATTAGCGTGTCCGCCCTCGCAGGAGACCGCTAATAGTGTCCCATTACGAGTAAGCGGACACGCGCATAGGGCCATGCCAGTAAATTACCCTACCGCCCTTGCGCAAAAGCACCTTTCCGGCTCCGACCAAAGTGCTGATAGCACCTCCGCCCTCATGCTGCATGCTATTAGCGGTCACCGCTATTAGCGGTATGTCCGGGTCGTAATTGGGGAGGGGATTTACCGATACCGGTAATCCCTTACCGGTAACGGTAAATCCCTACCGCCTACCGTGTAATGAGGCCCACTGCCTCACTAACGATGTGTACTGGGGCTTAGGGGTACACAATCTCCTACTGACCACCTCTCACACTAGCTTAATTGAGTCCGAGGAAACAGACTCATATAATCTCGCTTCACAATGAATGGTTTACCTGGAGAGTTCTTCAGCTTTGGCCCAATCCCCGGCCCGAACTGTCTTTAAAACTGAAACACCTGTAAACCAGTATTATTCCACACTGCTTCTAACAGAGTAACCACCAAACACGATAATCTACCTGTTTATATCTGTAACCAAGCTCTGATTATATCACTCACAGGCGCATCATGCATGTAATGCCTCATGGGTTGCTTCAATAGACATACCAAACCCCATCCCTCTCCCGCAGCCTTAGCTCCGGTTCGTGCCCAGGGCACAGTCCCCATTTACCAACACAATGACATGGTGTCAGAGGTCTAAGACAACTGGGGTAGTGATTTGCACAGTATACATACCTAATAACATAAACTACCATACCCTATATCTGTAGCTGTATCTCTATTATATTCTATAAAATGTACATTCATGAATAACTATCAGGTACTGCTAATTCAGCATGGGATGTCTGCTGGGAATATTTACTATCTATTCTTCCCTGTCCAATCTACCTCTTCCTCACCTCCGAAGCCATCCAAACTTGCCTAGCTCTTGCCACTCAGAAGCGAAAATCCATCTGTGTTTGGTACAGTGGGCCACTAGAAAGGATTTTTTTAAATCTTATTATACAGCAAATTAATTCACAAAATAGATTAAAAAGCTATTTTAAAGTGGAAATGTACACACCGCACATTGGTTATGTATGACTTGAAACACTTGTGTATAGGTGTGCTACAAGTGTCATATCATATCATACCATTACAAGATTTTCCAATAAAACCTTTGATTCCTGAAAAGTGTTGCCTATTCCTAGCCATATGAACACTCTGAAATCCATTCAATATGGAAACCATGGAGATAGCAGGTTCAGAGATATTATAATGCCAACCATTTTGGGTAAGCATTCATATAGTTGAAACTATAAGCGCTTTGAAACACATTATTGTGTATAGGCGCTATATAAATAAACTATCATATCATAGCAAACACAATTGTTCTAGATTATGATATTCTCTTACATCTCTTAAGCATTCAGGCTTTCTGGTTAGACCTCATGGCGTTTGAATTCATACGATCTAGCAAAGGCTAAAGTCTTCTGAGTCAATCATTTCCCAGTAAGAAAGGTATGCTCTGAGGTCAGGAGATTAGACTGTATGGATGGGTACTTTGATGTTGTCCTATCTTGATTTGTACTTCACTAATTCCATCTAAAGGAATCACCTTTCAATTAAATGCGAGCAGTTCCCCAAGGAGGGGCTTGAGCCCAAAGTGTACTTCTCAAAAGAACAAATCTATTTGCTATCCTGTATCCATGGGAGAAAGTAAGTCACGCGGTCCCTGTACATGCATGGGCAAGCACAAACTCTCGGTTTCAACAAAGATAGAAAGTGTGAATTAGTGTAGAGATCTCTAAGAATATTTCTCAAGTTTGGGGTTTTATTAATTTCAAGTTCGACCACTCCATGTGGACATCTTCATCAAGCTCAAGTTCAGGTGGGTTTGTCAAGGACTTCGTAGGAATACAATTAGTTGTTAAAATCACAAATGGACCAGTGCCTTCGCTCTTTTTCTAATATTCCATATCACTGACTCCTCTTGGAGTGTTCACTCTAGAAAAATCTGGAGATAAACGAATACCCTATTTGTTTGGACTTTCAATGATTAGTTTCTTCTTTCTGTGTCTTGTGTCTAGGGGTTTACTGGCTAATCTCTTTCTTTTATTTTCAGATTTCTCTCCCACTTCTTTTAAGTTTAATTTTATGTTCATTTGGAGGTGGAAATTCATCTTTGAAAGAGAGCATAGTTAGCTATATGTCCACGGAGTTCCCCTCTTTCCCAAATGTGATTGTCACTGAAATTCACTTTCTTGTTTTTATCTGATTTTGACTGAAGGAATGAAGAGTTGCCATTTTTGGTTTTCTAAAGATTTTTTCTTTTTTTTAAAGAAAACTTGGAGGTAATGTAAAGGAAACTTCCTATAGGGTTTGGCACTTGTTTCCTACTGTACCCCCTTTACCTCTTCTCTTTTTGATATTTTATTTGAAATGTTTCCCTCCCAGGCTCTCTTCAGTGCCTTGGCCTCCCATTTCACATCTAAAGCTGAAGGCATCCTGTCTTCACTCTTCACCACCCCTACCTCTATTCCCGCTCCCAGCGTCTTGCCTCCCTTGGACCCGCTCGACCCCCTGCACTTTCCTTCCTCCTGCCCATAACACCTGGTGAGGTCACTAAAGTTGTCTGCTCTATGAAAGTCTCATCCAAACAGGTGCTCCCCTGCTCTTCTAGAGCCATTACGGGCAATATATCATCTCTTGCCCTGGCCCTTAGTGACTTCTGTAACCACTCTTTCACCACTGGCTCCTTTCCCTCAAGCGCTCCCGTGTGCACCTTCTCCTAAAATAGCCATCTGCTGACCCTTCCTGATCTGCTAATTATCACCCCATATCCACACCCCATCTCCACCACGCCCTTCCCGAGTAAATTCCTGGAGAAGTTGGCCCTTCCCCAACTGACCCTTCATACCAAACTCGTTGGTTGACTCCATGACCAACAATCTGGATTCCAGGCATCCAGAGGCATGGAAACTGCTCTTTATAATAACTGTGAAGACATGCTTGCAAATATTGACTCTAATTCTCCGGGTGTTCTTATTCTCCCCGATCTCTCCTCTTCCATAGACACTGTCACCCACTCTTTCCTCATAAAAGGGCTCTGAGATACCCTCAGCATAAAGGACCAGGCACTGGATTGGCTTACCTCTTTTCTCACTAACTGGTCCTCCCAGTTGCAGCTGGGCCTGTTCTCCTCCACCACTTCACTCTTTACCTGTGGCATGCCCGAGGGCTCGATCCTGTTGTCATGGCTCTCAATATCTATCTTGTCCCTCTTGCTCACCTCATTTCATCCTTCTCTCCTCATTTCCAGTGTTATGCGGATGACACACAGTTTTCCTTCAAACGTTCCTCTACCACTTCCACTTCATCCTCTCTCATTCCCGATTGTCTATCCACTATACAGCAATGGTGTGCATCTAACGACCTCTGTCTTAATGCTAGTAAGATGAAGATCCTTCCTATCAGGACTCCTGCACCCTGTTTTCCTCCTACACTCTAGCCACTGTGGGATGTATTTACCCATGCATCCGAGCCCTACCTCAAAACTGTGCAGTATTGACATGGAAAACATCATGATGGCCAGAGCTTCCCAGAAAATGCACAGGGAAATGCATGAAGAATAGGCTGCCACTCATTTTTGCCGATGTTATGGGCACAGAAGGACACTGCCTAAAACCACCATTGGACTACCCACACAGTAGTCTGAAACCATTGGGAATGGCAATGCTGATTGCCAAAAGCAAACCCATAACTGTTGGGAATTCATTTTCTTAAATCCCAAAAAGGGGTGCAGTACCAGTACTCACCACTATCCAAAAGCCGGCGTTTTAAAACCACCAGATTTTGTAGAAAACTGAATAAATGAACCCAAAACATGCCAAAGAAAGACATTTTAAGAGGTGGATCCAATGTAAAGTTATATTCTGAAGTGACTTGAAGGTTTATAACAAGACTGGCTGAGCTGTGGATTTCAGCAGTTTAAGTAAATTTGGATTGAAAGACACTACAAATCTAAATGTTTAAAAGAAATGAGTGACCTACTTTTGTGTGTCACTTAGGTTTCAATTGTTTAAATGTCATAGTTTTAAACTTAGAATCAGCATCCTAGCTGCATATGAAAAAAAATGTCTTGACTTAAACTGGGTAACAAAAAGTGACATTTTATCTGAAACCTGGCTTAAGGAACTGGATTCTGCCCACCAGCCACCCCCATCAGGAGTGAAACTTGAGTCACAGCTGTGTTCCCAGGCCTATCTGCCTTTTGCTGGCCACACTAAGGATATGCCATCTCTCTGATAATTGAATTAAGGGGAGCCCCCACAGAATACAGGAGCTCTGAACAAAGCCCTGTCCTGACCCAGGCAGATGGTTTATTGCAGATGTCGTAAATGTCGCTTCCTCCTGGAAGGACAAAGGGGAGGGGCACTGCCTGTGAGAGCAAGCTGGCTTGGCAGAACTGGAAAAACCAGAAATTCAACCTTGTGCTGGAGGAAAACCACACCCTTTTGGGGCCAGAACATAACTCTAAAAAGATGAATAACTCATAGTACGGACATGTGAAAATTTTATAAATGATACCATAATTCTTGTGATTTTTCTGCCCACATTTTAAGAGGTTTTTAGAACCGGTGGCATGTTCAGGGGGGTTTTAGCGGAAAAGAGGATATTACTCAAAATGTGTGCATGTGAACAATCTGACACTTCATCAACTAATGTCCATACTCCTTGCGCACATGTGTGTAAATTTGGGGTAATGTCCGGTATTGCAAACCAGTTATAAAGTGCAAAATATTGCCATTTCTGAATGCAAGCTCCCAGGAAGAGCAGAGTTTGAGCAGGGTACACCTCCTGTGATATGTGAGGGGTGCGTGTAATTTTAAAACAATATGTACCTCTGCAAATATGTATTTGGTTCAAATCTAGATTTGTGTGCAAGTTAACAGGAGGAGTGGACTTTCTGCAGGCTGTAAAATGACATCACTCTGACACAACTTAGCTCCCCCAATCAGGGGAGAAATGAAAGCTTGGCCAATGATAAGTGGAGAGGGGCTGGCTAGTGATGCTGCTCACACACACCCATTTTAAAAACACATAAAAGCAGAGAGACAGGACAGATAGGGACCTTCAAATCCATTTGCTGCGGGACGCTCTGCTGGAAAATCCATACTTTACCTCCATCAACCTTCAGAGACCCAGACCAGACCAGCAGAGTAGAGCTGACCTGTTAGCAGAACCAGAGAGTGCTGACCCAGATCACTGTGAAGTGCAGAGACCAGAGTCCAGTCCTAAACCTGACCAGATCCGTGGCAAGGCATATTTCTAAATATATTGTGAGTACATAGCAAAACTGTGCAGAACCAATCTCTTAGTTAAAATAATATAATTCAATCTATTTTAATCTAAGTAGAACTGTCTCCTAACTGTCACCTGTCATTTGTAAAGCTGTCACTTGTCATTTTCTAGTTGCAAGCTGCACTTGTCTTTTGAACTTTAAAATTTCAAATCTGAAAAACGACCTTTATTTAATCGCTCATATCATCGTGACCGTTTGTGCTAGAGACTTGCAGTAACTTTCCTCAGAAAGCTGGGAATCGTGGCTTTCCTACGAACCTAGAACCACATTCCTACCCCATATAGTTTTGCCGCAATCGCGAAAGACGCACTCGTGAATTTACCGCGATTTGCCAATTTCTTCACGTGTAAAAATCTGCTGCTGCTTGCCTTCCATTTGCCAGAAATTCGTTTAACCTGCTAATTATCCCTGAATCATTGCTAGTGTGAGCCTGGACTAATATTAACTTGATTTCACTCACCCTGAACCTCCTAGAGGGAATTAAAAGCATTTTAACATATTTTCACTCCATTGCCAGCACATATCAAAGCATTTTGCCTGTGTTTCCAACTTCTGTAGTCTAAGCTTGCTGGGGTGAACTGAATTACGTTTGAATGGCATTTCTGAGAATTGTGTGCTTCCTTCCATTTCCTTGCATTGCATAAAAGGGGGGGGTGAATTGTACAAGAAAGTGATTACATTGTTTTTGCTGAAATCCTATCAAGTTATTTTCTGTACTGCATTTCATTCCACATTGCATCCATTGGAAACCATAAAAGTATTGTTGCTATCTTATCCATTTCATGTCAACTCCTTAGTGGTTATCAAGAAGTGTGCTAGTGCCAGATTCTCCGTTGTTAATCTTTATCATACCAGATTAAGTGTGATATCCAATTATTAATTCATTATAAAGCGTGATATAATATATATTGTTTAAATTATCAAATAAACCTTTTAACTTGCAAAACAGAACTACTTCTTGGCTCAGTGGGGTCAGGGGTATTCTGAGAGAGGGGTGTTATATAGGGGTAGTCATCCAGAATGCATGAACTGGACATAAAGATATATCAATAAGGGTTTTCATTCAGTATTCTAGACTAGGCGTTGACTTGGCTGTAGTGATGAATTGAATCCTCTTACACCACCCTCCTTTGTCCCTCTACCTTCACCATCATTTGAGGCCAAAAACCTCAGGGTCATCTTTGACTCTTATCTCTCCTTCACCCCGCACATCTTGTACCATTCAAAGAAGTCCCACTTCCAGCTTCACCTCCTTAGAGGCATTCTCCCTTTCCTCACCTTCCCCCAGAAGCCCAATATTTCCAGAGCTCTGGTCCTCTCTAGACTGGACAACTGTAACAGCCTCTTCCTCAATCTCCGCCTTTCCTCCCTACGCCACTTTCAGCTAATCCAGAACAGGGCTGCTAGAATTATCCTTGGCCTCAAGCCCAGGAACCATATCCCTCGAGCCCTAAGATCTCTCCATTGGCTTCCGGTGGCTGCAAAGATCAAATTTAAGATGGTCTGCATCATTGTCACCGGGGTCAGTGATATCTTCGTCCGAAAGTGTCGTTTCTGAAATCTCCCCCTCCCCCGACTCCTCACCTTCTTCTTCCTTCCAAGAACCCTTCTTTTCTATTCTTCGAGCTGACACCTTTTTTTTAATGAAGATAGGGACGACCCCGGAAGGAAGCCACCGTGCCCCCCAAAGAGGGGAGACCAGGGGGCCCCACCCCTGGGATCGACCAAAAGAGGAAAAAGCCCTTAGGCACAAAAAACCCCTGTATTATAGTTGGGTGTCTTGTAGGCGTGGAACCAGGAATACTTGCAAGGTAAGAGCTGGTGGAAAGTGACTGGAGGCAACACGTGGAGTGAATACTCAGAACTCAGGCAGTCCAGTAAGCGGTCCGAGGATCTGGTACACATGCTGGAGAGGAAGTAACTAATACAGCAAGCAAAGGCAGTCCAGGGGAACAGGCCGGAGTCTGGTACACGGGAGGTCACAGCAAGCAATACTGAAGGTAGGCGTGGGAAGAGCGGAAAGTTGAACAGACAAGAAGAGAGAAAAAAAAAAGCGGTAAGTGAAGATGGGAAGGAGGGAGGGTAAGCAAGTTGGAAGGAGGGCAAGGGAGACGGGTGAATGAAAGCAAAACCAAGGGAGTGAGAGAAGGGCAGATAGGACTAGCGGAAGGAGGAAGGAAGAACAGAAGGGGCCGGACAGGGTACGAGGATCCGACAAGCAAACAAGCGAGAGACTCGTAAGAAAGCCACAGGCAGCAAGCAACTCAGCTAACGGACGAAACCGGAAGCGTTGCGACGCATCCGTGACCCGGAAGTGGCCGGTTAAAACACCGGGCCGCGGAGCGCCCAACCAATCAGAATCAGAGGAAGGGAAACCAGGAAACAGGGCGCGTGGCCGAAGCGAACGGAGCTGAGTTCCGCGTCGCCAGCGGCTCCATAGACGCCAGGAACTCGGCGGTATGACAATCATCCACAAGGCTTTATGGGGCCTGGGTCCCACTATCTCCAACTCTCCCTCCTTAAATACCTCCCTTCTAGAACCCGCCGCTCCTCTAACTCCAACTCTCTGATTGTTAAACTCTTCTCCAAATAGAGAGTGGGTTAAAGGTCTCTCTCTTCTGCTGGTGTCACTCTCTGGAACAGCCTCCCGGCACCTCTCAGACTTGAGATGGACCTCCTTAAATTCTGGAAACCTCTCAAAACTCTGCTTTTCTCTACCTCGTTCCCTTCCCTGCTAACCCCCCCACTGCCACTGAGACTGGCGACCTGGTACCTTCATGAATTTCACAGGTTACCAGGGGGACACCAGTACACTCCCACCTCAGCATTGCCCTTGTGGGCACCCTGCCTGGTGACTGTGCATACAACTCCTTGGGATTGCTTGTCCTGCGCTCACCCTGATACTAGAATCTGTGATCAAGACGTAGGAGGAGCACACAGAAAGTTCTCTTGGTATTTTCTTTTCTAGGAGGAGTTGATTTCTTTCTCTCCTCGTATTACTTCTGGTTTGGATTGCCCTGGGAACCTGATCCTGATATTTGATTATCTCTCTGTGCTGGAGTAGCATATTTGTAGCCAAGGATAGGACTAGAACCTAAGCACCAAAGACTAATGTAAGTGTTTGGTCTAGTTGGATTTTACATTTTAAATGCCAGGTGGCAGACCATTTGGCTGGCTTTGAACAGAAAGTCTTTTCTGCGTGTTAGTATCTGTAGCAGCAGTCCCCTTGCCCATGCCCCCATCTCTGACTCCTACCAGAAAGTACTTGTCACCTAAACTACCCCAATGGTTCCTTGCATTAGCGTTCTTTGAGAATATTTTCTTGGTTTTTTATAGCGGTTGCTATCAGTGTCACATAGATCCTTGTAGCCTGGAATAAAATCCACTCCAATCACTTTGAATCATCAAAACCATGGACGAGCTATTTTGCAAGGTCATGGAAGAAACACATTTTAGAATCCTGATGTTTGGTATCGACATGTTGGGAAATTTAGGCAAATGCACACTTGAAATCTTCAGCAAACTCTCTAGAAGATTGATCCTTGGCACACATCAAATTATAGGCTGTCTTTCAGTCTTTTTGATGGGTTTCTATGCATTGACAAATATTTCAAAATTGGTGCCCTGTAAGAGAACAATCTATAGTGCTTTTGGTCTTCCAGTGCAGTAAACAAACTAGAAAACTCTGGAGGAAAAAACAATGTATGTACTCAATATTGTTTTGATTGTTTTCCAACCTAAATTATGTCATCATCTGTTCATACAATGTCTTAATGTTTCCAAAGAGAATTTTTCAATTTTTATGATGCAGCGTAAAATGCAGCTTAAGTCCTTAATATGTTTGATTGGGTGTTTCGCAAAATGTGATTGTGGTGTTTTTTTTCTATGTTTTCTTACTTTAATCAAATTTTGCTAATTAGAATCACAGCCACTACAGGATCTTCCCTCCCTAATTGCATATTGATCTTCTCTGTCAGCAGGCAGGTTTATCTTTTGTATGGTACAAGGGATCCTCTCTTTTGTATTTCGACCATTGCTCTTTTGGGTTACCAGCCCCACATCCTTTCTGCATAATGAATGTATGTATGTGACTGTGTTTGTCAAGTGCAAGCCAAGGACCAAAGGCATCTGTGCGCTGACAGCCAACAAATAAGTCACTACAGTCATGCCAAAAATCAAAACACATTTTTTTCAAAAGTCTTTGGAACTGGAGATGGTCAGAGACCCCCCCTAAAATTACCAGAAAGAATGGTCCACAGAAATAGGGCAAACACACAAAAAGATTGCCCTTATATATGTTGTGCATTGATATATCAGTGTTTCCCCACCCACCCAGCAATTGTGCTTTTCACACAGAGGCCTTGGTGCAGAAATTGATTTTTAGATTGCCCTTTCTGTGTTGCATTCCTAGTTTCTTAAGTTAGGCCGATAGAGTAAATGTTGTCCCACACATTGTAATTCTTGTTCTCTCAACTCAGTTCGATACATTTCTTCACTGATCCTCTTATAGGGAAAACTCTGATTTCCTCTCCTGTCCAGTCCTGATGTATTAAGTGGCCCACCAGACCCACATATCCCATAGAGCATTTGTTATTCCTCTGTATCTGTCAAGGAACTCAGTTCTTGTCTCTGTAGGTGTGTTTGGGAAACGGAAATGGGTGTATGTTGCACCCCCCATGCTTTGCATATGGCAATGCATACAAAAACCAGACCCACCAGTATTTCTCAAGGATGGTCTGTTCAGAATAGCGGTAATCAAAACTACAACTAGAACCACTCACTCTACATCACTACAAATCCAACTGTAACAATCACTTTTACTATGTATTGGTGTAACCTGTCTAATACTTAACTTGAGCATTACATTGAGATTTACAGTTGTATTAATGAGTACTTCTAGTTGTAGTTTTCTGGTTGAATTTGTAGTGCTATTTAGTAATTTGTGTTGGCTAGGCTATTTAGTCATTTGTGTTGATACGGAGTGACTGTTTTGAGTTATAGTTTTACAGTTGCATTTGTAGTCATGCGTAATAATAGTTATTTCCATTGTTTGCAGACTTTATTTTTGTTCATTTGTAGTTTTATGTAGTAATTGTAGTGGTATGTACTAAGTTTCTGTACATAAACATACTTTTGTTTGATTATTTTAAACCTTTTTTATAGTTTTTGTTCATGATAATAGATAATTTTATTTGCATTTTTACAGAGGATGATGTCTAACAAATGTGTGTTTCTTGTTTGTATATGGCAGCTGAATGACGTACGGTTTAAGGTGAAAGGGACTGCCATAAAAAAGTGTGGTCTAAAAGTGAGTTACATAAGACTGTGCAGCATGAAAATGTGTCATGTAATATGCATGTAAATGGTATGTTATATATTATTTGATGTGATATTTGTATAGCACTTGCTGCCATGTGTTATGCTGCAGCTTCAATAGCCCTTGGGCAGACCACTGTTCTGAACAGAAATGAAGAAGTGGTGTAACACATTGCATGGAAGTAGACAAAATAATGTACACAATTGATAGCAGAGATGAATAGTGCAGTGACCTAGAATAAATGTGCGATTTGGATTAGGATGACTATGTCTGTGACTACGTGAACAGCTGGACTAACTATTTTGTGGGACTCAGCCATATTCTGTGGGGTACAGCACTAGGTGAAAGAGAGCTAGTACCGATTTCTGCATCCATCCAAAGGCAGCTGTTTACAGTTGTCTGCTCTGCTATACATTATATTCAGAAACACCTGCACAGTGAATGGACACCTGATTTGCATGCAAATAAACATGTTCATTACTTAATGCAACCATTTTCAAGTAACTAAAAGACAGTAGAGCTTTTATAATTTGCTAAGTACTGATTGAGGGATTCTGGTGATATAGGATGTTAGTGGCCAGAAGTGCTTGCTGGGCCGGACCTGTATGGAATCATAACATGGGTCATGAGGTGCTGCACCCGAGGATGGGTGGCTTGAACCCTGTGGACAATTCCAATCCCCGACCATAGGTTTATGATCTTTCCTAAGGGTTTGCACTTGGGTCTATGGTAAGAACTCCTATGCAGTCTGGGCAAATTAGATAATATTTTATTCGTATCTCGGTCAGTAGAAGGAAAAATCTCATGATGTTAAAAAGACAGTAGATATTCCGTTGTTGTTGATGATGAGCATAGAGGAGAACCACCTGACTTTTAGGAAACATCTCAAGACCTGGCTTTTTAACCATCCACCTTCAAAGAAATTAAAAATAATAGCAACTGACTAAAAACTGTGCACCAGAAATGTTTGTGCTAATTTACAACAAGCCTTCTTGAAATCTCTTGGAACAACCATCTGCAGGAAACCAAGCTGACTCATTGAACCTCTCCTGCATGGCGCTGGTTTGCATGTTTATTCCCAATGAAATCTGCTAGCAAAAGCAAGGAACTGAGAAACACCCACTCTGCACACCGCTCACAATCTCTTTTGTCTAGTGCACTTAACGGATTCAGACCCTACTCATCTTCTTTCAACAACCATGCTGGTATTTTTTGCAGTCCACAACACAGGGGATGCCCATATGGCTAACCCGCCCAGACAGTACCACCCACAAACAAATTAGAGATTTTAATATAGACACACATGTAACATGTGCTTTCAACCTGCATCCATTAACACCAAATGTTTCTGCATCTGGCATGCGCTATTCAATTAACACGCCTTGTCCTCTTTTCTTACAGAGCCATGCACATCAAGGCCAACATTATTGGAGAAGAGCACTATATAAGACCACTTTACATTACATTATATTATGGATAGATGTTGGATGACAGATCAATGGGAGTTTAGTTCTGCGAGTGGAGATCCTGCAGAACAATCAGGCAAGAGAGAGGATGTGCCAGTGGGTCATAATTATGGACTAGTGGTCTAAGTAAATAGCAGAGTATTGTGTGACGGAAGTCTGAAGTTTCTTTGATATGTACTCTGTCAGTGTATTAGTGTGCAGCAAACACTGAACGTTAATCTTGTGGAGAAGAGAGAAACAAACAGCTTATAACAATGAGCCATTACAAAGGAAGGAATGATTGCCTTAGTCCTACCTTGTGGGTCTGCAGTAATGAGTAAAACTGTTTTAGGGCCTCATTCCGAGTATGGCGGTAGGGGGTTAACAGCACCGGTAAGGATGCCGGTGCCGTTAAGCCCCTACCGCCACATTCCGAGGTCCCTGAGCGGGTCCCACCAGGAACAGCTGGTCTGACCAGCCGTTCTTAGCGGGACCCGTTAAGGGACATTGGAGCTAATAACGGGCACGCAAGAGATAAAAAGGTGGATGAAAGGGGGTTATAAGGGTAGAAAGAGGCACAGTGTATGAGAGAAAAGAAGGGACCGACTACTGAGCCTTGAAGGACACCATGTAGAAGAGGGTGTGAGGGAGAAGAGAGACCAGCCAGGTTACGGAATAGGACCGTAGAGAAAGATACAAACAAAACCATTCAAGAGCAGACCCTGAGATACCCATGGTGGAAAGGGAGGCAATAAGAACAGAGTGATTCACAGTACCAAAAGCCACAGACAAGTCCAGAAGAATAAATATACAGGAAAGTTTGGAGCGGTGGGCTGTCAGGAGAGAATTTCAGACATGTAGAGGAGCGGTTTCTGTAGGGAAGGAAAAAAACCTGACTGAAGGGAAGGGAGAAGAGAATAGATATTCAGATAATGGGTTACCTGTGTATAGGCAGCCCATTCAAGAATTTTAGATAGGAAAGGCAGAAGGGAAATAGGGCCACAATTAGCAGGAATAGGTCAGTCAAGAAAAGAGTTTTTTCAAGATAGGAAGAATAAGTGCATACTTAAAGGTAGAGGGAAAGCAAGAATGTGCAAAAGAGGAATACATGAGAGAGGTGAGGTAACAAAGAAGAAATGGATATACTTGAGGGATAAGAGAAGAGGGCAGAGGATCATATGGAGAAGTAGTAAAGTGAACACAAGCTAATAGGGCAGCAGTATCAGAGTAAGAAAAGGGAGAGAATAATGAAAAAGAATGTAGCGATAGAACAGGAGAGGGAGGAGGGGAACAAGAAGCAGAAGCAGAGTGATGAAGAGTGGATGAAGCTGGAGCCAACACTTACGATTCTCATCCACCTTGCTGAGATTGGCTCATTGCATTTTCTGTGTCATAAAGGGATGTGTTAGCCATGAGGTATCGCACTCCTCAGAAATGTAAAATCAAAATTAGACTGAAATATTTATTTCTCTTGTAATTTCTGGCCTTGATTTTAATAAGAATTATATATTCAGAATTGCAAGTGTATTCTGAATACAGAGGCTTCCTTTATATTGCATCTCTGCATGTATAACACGGTTATTAAAATATGAACATCTATCAATAATTCAAACATTTTAATATATCATGTTTACATGCATGTGATTGACTTATTCTGTTGAATTAATATTTATATGTGCTTTTTGATTCAGAGCAATCCTTTCAAAGTAATGACTGAAAATGCATTTCCCTCTTTTCCTCTAAATGATATCTTTTTGTACAGCACATTTTTTAGTAGACATTTGTTATTTGCATTCATTCTTTTGGATTTGCATTGTATTGGCCTACCTCTATCAATAGAGAAATCTGCTTGCTTTAAAAAAAAAAAATATATACCATTTGAATAGGCTACTTTAATGGTACACAATTCCTCATGATTACTCTACCAGGAGGGAGGTCCGAGTTTGTCTAGGCAGCTGTGTTTTTGAAGTTGCCATTACTGACTCACAATGCATTAATCAATCTTTTACCAGAATGGGCTTCGAGATAAGATGACAAAAATACCACAAGCCCAATCCTGATTTTGGAATTTCTTTTGGCTTTTTTGTATTCCTAGCCTGTCCTCTTTTCTTTGATAAACATACATGTGTTCATTAACTCAGAACAACGTGATAGGTAAACAGAATTCAGACATTTGGAAAATCAACCTTTGCAGAGTTCAACTAAGCTGACAATGTTGAGGTTAACTGTAACAGGAAAATGTTTCATGTCCATTTTATTGACATTGCCAATATAATGCAGTGTAGGCCTATTACTAAATATAACTTCAAATATCACATGATTTGTAATACACATTGGGGCTCATTATAAGTTTGGCGGTGTGGGAAATAAGTGGCAGTAATTATGTTACTGACACTTTTCCAGCACCACCAAACTACACATTTGCTGGTGGGGTGTGTAGTAATATATATACTGCTTTATAAGAATATATAGCGCTTCAATAAATGTGATGGCATTTTTTTGTTGTTGTTGTCAGCAATAATATGGCACATACATATATTTATTTTATGTTGCCAGTATAACACCTGAATATGTTGCTGGTGGCATGCAAGGTACAGAATTCATAACCCAGCAAAAGCAGAATGTGAAACTGCAGAGATAAAGTGCACCATTTTTTTTTAATACCTCATACATAGAAGACTACATTATTTATATAACTGACTGACTCAATTAACAGTTACTAATCAATAATTCTAACTCCTTAACATTATAATGTAGTCTCATGTTCAAAATGAGGTGAAAATACATAATTTGGAATTTGTATTCAAATGTGCCTGGCATTTATTTTTTCTTTTCTCACAGGGGACAATACTCACAAAATGAGAGACAGGACATGAGGCAGAATATGAATTATGCCCCACGTCAATACAATGAATCACCACCACCAGGGGACTACAACCAAATCAAGAGTTAAGGAACAATCCCAATAGAAATCACTCTCCTGAGAGATATCAAAATAGATTCAATCAGGGGGAAAACAACCAATATCGATCTAGGCCGCAGAGAGAAGATTCTAGAGAAATTGAAAGATTCCAGTGTCTTGAGGCCCAAGTGAAAATGTTGGCTGAACAAATAGGAAAACTATGTACAGTTCAAAAATAGTAATCAAATTAGGGGGCAGAAGGTCATAGCAATGACCGGGTGGTTTCCGATAATAAGTGACTAAAAATGAATGATACCTGCAATGCTAAAAAGACAGATTACCATGATTTAGTTTTGCATAATGACTCTGAGGTGCTTAATGTTTTTTAAAAAAATGCCATCACATTTATTGAAGCGCTATATATTCTCACATTTATTGAAGCGCTATATATTCTTATAAAGCGCTATATATATTACTACATATCTATATGTACGATATTTTGTGTAAATTTGGGGTTTGTTGGTATTTTCTTACCGTCAGAATATGAGCGGTAGCTTGGTGGTATATTGTTTGTGGTATTAAGTGGTGAGCATAGTTTTCTTCCCTATATTATGACCCTATCATAAAACAAAACCTTCCTTTCTATTAGAGTACCTCCCAGTGTTCTATCGAGAGCCCTGGACCTATACATATGATAGAAGCCCAACCATTTTATATAGAGCACCACCTACAGCTTGCTGCCGGTATCACTGGCTTATCTACACCAGCGATCTATGTGCCCGTAGGCATTACAGGCTCATGGACCTCCAGCAATCTATATATTATATTAGATTCCCTCCAAACAACATGCAAGGAAGGCACACACACGCACACCTGTTTTATCACTGAGTATGACCAGCTTATTCTGGGTTGTTGTTCTATCTGCATGGGCAAATTGACCAATGCACTCACAGATGCAAAAATTGACACTAAAACTTTTGTTTTTATATTCTCATTATATTATACATAAATACAATTCACAATTAACAGTTCTTACCATAAACATTTCACCATCATCTGTAATACTAGAGAAAAAGAAACAGAGCAAGCAAGCCTGTTAAAACATGAGTTTTAGCATTCTGAAAATGACAAATTAAAGAGCAAGGTATTTCCTTTGCTACCCTGTCTACATGGCATTATGATGCAGTCATCCATACGACCGCACACAATGACCTCACTTAACATATCTGCTTACCAGAAGTATTTGTTTGAAGTTCCCCCACGCGACCTTGCATCGCCCGTCTCAGAAAGACAGGCCAGTCGGCACAAACTACTTCTGTAATCTTGGGTGTCTGGAATGCGCGGCGAGAAATTCTCAAGCAAGCGCTCAGTGACACCATGTACTTCTGTCTTCAGAGTCCAGTCTACACAAACTGCCTTCTCTCTGTAAGTTTTCCCATTAGAAAAACTCAGAGCCTTCCCACATTTGGCGTGGCATATCTGCAGACACTTTCTTCCAATCATATTAGCAGAAAATGTGTTCTGTTACCACCCTCATGTTCCAAACAATGAGAGCTTCAGAGCATAATAATGGTATCTCTTTGGTTTCCTGTTGCCTTCCTCTCTGCTTTCTGCACTAACACAGAAAGAGAAAAGAAAAAAAATGCCACTGCACATTTAAAAACGAATTCCAAAATATGTATTTTCACCTCATTTTTAACATGAGACTACATTATAATGTTAAGGAGTTAGAATTAGTGATTGGTAACTGTTAATTGAGTCAGTCAGTTATATAAATAATGTAGTCATCTACGTATGAGTTATTCAAAAAAACATGGTGCACTTTATTCTCTGCAGTTTCACATTGAGCTTTTGCTGCTTTATGAATTCTGTACCTTGCATGCCACCAGCAACATATTCATATGTTATACTGGCAACCTAAAATAACTATATGTATGTGCAAAATTATTGCTGGCAACAACCAAAAAGTAGATGCCATCATATTTATTGAAGCGCTATATATTCTCACATTTATTGAAGCGATATATATTCTTATAATGCACTTTATATATATTACTACATGTGCTGTGATTTATCTCCAGCCAAGAGCTGGAAGTAAGTCAGGCACCCCACCAACAAAAAACAACCACTATTAATGCCACTGGTATTACAGGTAACCCCCCATGGAGTCCAATGGACTCTATGGAATGGATATTAACCTACTGTTGGCAGCACCTGTAATACGCTGGAAATGCCAGCATATCAGACACCGTAACGGTAGGTTTGTTTGGTGGTGACCAGATTTACCAACAGAATACCACTAAACCTCTAATGAGGGACATTTTTTCTATCATTTCCTTCCAGAACACTAAAATAATACTTGCAGTTTATTACATTGCCCTTTCATATGATAGCATCAATATAGAAGGGGCTTTGCCTTGGCTATCTTGGTTTTCAAATAAAACATTTATCTTGATATGTGTAACATCAATACATTGATATTTCAATGCAAATCCATTCTGTTCCCGGATTATTTAATTAGGTCATTGCATTCAGTGAGATATTTTGCATGTACTAAATTATTTTGTTTTGAACTCTACTGGTAGAAAGCTAAGAAGGCTTAACCCTGCATGCCAATAGAAGAACTTTGGTGTAATGGGAATAGGAAAAGGTCATGGGAATTAAATAATGTGTAAATTGCAGAATATGCAAGACATTCAAAATATTGTTAATTTAATTTCTGAGGGCATATGGCTCCATAATTTACTTATTTGATCGTCTTTTTAAGCATGGCAATATGGTTGTATAGTGACTTGATTTCATTACAATGAGGCAAATCACACAAGAAATTGCCTTGAAATGAAAAACAATTTTGTGTTGCAGTTTCTCTTACTCTCTGAAAATGCTCTTGCAGTAGTTTACTTCTGTACTTACTGCTCAGCAAAAGGTAAATTACTAATCAAAACAATCTAAAGGGTATACCTTCTAATGTCTAACTTCCTTTAAATAATTGTTGCTGAAGACACTCTTTTGAAGACAACTTGTCCCTCACTTCACACGTAAAATGCTGGCATTTAGTTTTGCTTTTTGGCAGTGTTTGTGGCTACCAGTCATTATTCACAAATAATAACTAATAATTTGTTGGTGTCCCATTAATACAATGAAACATTCATCTTCCAATAGGAGGTACATTCACTCTCAGTATTACAACAAACCCTCTCAAAGGGTCAGTATGTTCACTAATTAGGTGAGCCCAAGTGAACTGTACGGTGTTCCTAGCTCACTTCCTGTTACTGGCTTTTAGGGTCCTTCAAAATCACGTTTGCCTGGTGCAAAGTAGAGGCATGGATGTGGTCCAAGACTCACAGCAGTTGAGCAACAAAAACTGTAAGTATCTACATGGAAATCAATGTTCAAGGTGCAAGGAGGTGCACAAAACCCTTGCACTACTTTGTCTTTTGGAAAGCCTTTCCCCAAAAGGTGAGTTTAAACATTGTTAGAAACAGGATACGGACACAGAGGCATGCTTGCTGAACATTTATTAAAGAAAAAGGCCTGCGCTCTCACTAAATCTACAACTCCAAACCCTACTCTAAAAAAGCAAAAGTAAAAAGGTTTTCATCCAGACGTCAGACTATCTAACATAAATAAAGTCCTTGATCCAGAATCCTAATATGAACTCGTTCCTGTCCCTACCACTCCATAGGAAACAACAATAAACATATGCTTTGGGAACTGCCCAATGAACGGGATGACTGCTGGCTTCTGACCTTCCCTCCTTGTTCTCTGTACCATAGCTCCTTGCTTATGTTAAAAGTTTCATTCATACAGTTTGTGTAATGCTGGAGGGCCTCCTTTGTGTAATTCTGCAGGGCTGTCCCGGAGCTCCAGTCAGCTCTCTCTGGTTTTCTTCCCACTCTAAGCTTCTCAGAGTCTTTCTCCATCCAGTGAGTTGTTAACCTTTCCGGCTCTCCCAGTCTCTTCTTCACTTTGCTGCTTGTGACTGTATCACTCCTCACTATGGGATTTCTTCCCTCATCCCCACTCTGGGGCACTCCTCTTTCTCAAGCCCCACTCTAGGGCTTCTCGGTTCACTCCTCACTCTGGGGATGGTTGCTTTAATTAGTGTTCCACCCTCCCACCAAATGTCCCTTTTCAAAATTCTGCTTCCCTCTCAATGCAGCTATACCCAACCCTACTCGCATCTTGTGTTTTCCTATGTAATTCTCCCTTCCAAAATGCAACTTTCTAAACAAATTTGATTGTTTAAATGATCAGGATTTCACTCATTGTTCATTGTATGTACCTGTTCATGGTTTTCTTCTGCCAACCCTTTTCTTTGGAATTATGGCAAGTTCATTATACTATCTGCTTTTGTCATGTTATGTCAGGTTATATTATGTCATGTTTTCCTATGTAATTTTGTTAGAATCAACTTCACCTCGAAAAGAATGAGAATAACTTTGAAACAGCCAGGTGACAATTGGCACAACACAAAACTAATAATACAGATGAGTGGCGCTCAGTTCATGGAAAGGGCCTTAACTGCAAATGTAAGCTGATACAAAGTCTTCTCAACCTTATTGGACCTAAGATCCCTATGCCGCCCCTTATTAATAGAACAGCATAACTGCAGCCCAGGTTGGGAAGGGTATAAACGTTTGGATTATGTAGTTATCTGAAGTTATGTGAAGAGCCCAGCATCAGCCAAGGAATACTGCCTCCCAAACCACTAAAATTAGAAACTTCTATGGGTTTGCTCTGGAGCAGCAACAGTCAAAATTGCATCCTCATTTAAAGCTGCCGTAGTTCTTCCCAGCTTTCCTCTATATGACCAGGGCGTTTGTGGTTGTTCCGAGCATGAGGATTAAGTAGAAGGGCATTTGCTCTTCTGTGCCCATTTGCATGATTTTGTTTATGTATTTGTTTATTTATTGATGTATTTATTTATTTCATTTGTTGCTAGCACCCAGACCCAGAAGTATCACAGCACTAGTACTTGTTACAGTGTGAAATACAGTCATGAGATAGATGGTAGGCCTGACCTTAAACATATTTGTTAAACAGTTTGGTTTTAAGTTTCTTTCTGAAGATTATGTACAAAGGCTCTTCTTTGTGTTCCGAACAGTAGGAGCTATGACAGTGAAGCTTGCTTCGCCTGCTCTCTTTCTGGTGAGTCTAGGTATTGCTAGGGTAAAGGTGGTAGTGAAACGTAGGCAACATGGTTTAGAATATTTAGAGATATGCTAATTGAGGTATGTAGGTGCATTATTGTGGATGCATCAGGCATGATTGATAGGAATTTAAACTCAATATGGGCTTTGATAGGCAGCCAGTGACTTTGCATTTTGCTTGGGAGATGTGATCTGTACGTTTCATCCCCCAGACTGCCCAAAGGGCATTGCTTTGGATCAATTGCAGTTTGTGTAAGATTTTGGTAGAGGTTCCAGAAAAATTGGTGTTACATTAATCCAGTTTGCTGCCAGTGCTAGCCCTAGCAGGCGTGTGGCAATTGTCAGATGATAGACATTTTCTACTAATAATGATGAGCTTGGTGGAGTAAGCCGCTGAACAGGCAAGGGCCTTGACGTGTTTTTGCATGGAACGTTCTGGGTCTAGGTACACTCCCACGGTTTTCACATGGCTGGAGACAAAGGGGATGTTGCCATTGATAGAGAAAGAGGCAAAGGACGGGCCCACGTGTTTGAGTCAGTTTGCAGAGCTTACAATAAGGAGCTCCATTTTATCATCATTCAAGCATAGATGGTGGTCTGCCATCCAAGCTTGGGTAATACTATAAACCCGATTGATGTTAGAAGAGAACAATTTGTGTAGGGGGTTTTCAAGACTGGCAAGGTGATCGAAAAGAGGCTTAGTGTATGTACATGTTGTAGAGCATAGATGACAGACACAAGCCTTGCAGGACTCATATGAGCTGGGGATAGGGTTGGCTGTTTCCAATTCAGGGAAGATCTTGGAGGTGCACTCGCTAAGAATGGAGTTGACCCAGCTGGCAGCGTCTTTGGAAAAGTTGAAATTGGAGGTAATGTCCAATGTCACCCTGTCATAGTGGAAGGCATAAAAAAACATGTTTGCATCATTAGACCATTCACACAAAAGGGTGCCAGAATGTTACCGTTTACAAAAGGAGAAGCATCTGGCCTTATCCCTCCCTAACTGCCCTCATTGTCACACATACACATTCTCCTTTTTACAGTATCTCTTGACTGGGTAGGGAGTTCAGGTTATGCATTTGCACTACAGATATGTTTTATCTTTCTGCCAAGTAATGCACATACCACATCCCATATTACCTGACATTGATCAGTCAGTCCCTCATCAAATTGTCAAGCAGGCATCTCTCTTTGAAGATTGATATTCCCCTTTCCTCACCTCCCTCTTCCCATGTTGTGTTTTCCTACATTCACATTTGCATTGCCTACACATGATTTTGGTGCTTTAACCAAGTGGCTTGCTCCTCAGATTATCCTCTTGTTTTACCAAGATGGGCATTTAAAAACTTAATTGTGGAAAACCACCCCATCAATGCCCTTTACCTTTCTATGTGTTTATCTGCTTCATTTCTATCGTACGCATGCTTTGCTTATCTTCATTTCCTTTTCACCACAGACTATAGTCTGGTTCACCACAGGCAGCATCACATTATTACCCACACAAGCATCAGCACTGCAAGATCACTATGGTGGTAATATACACAGTTCAAAAGCTTTTTAACATAACATAATATAAACTAGCATAACCTAGCATACGAGTAAGAAGATGATCAAGGAAAAGGGCAACAGCAGTGCAGAGGTGAAGCAGAGGATCCCCTTTGTTAGGAAAGAGGCATAGGAAACAATAACGATCAGGCGGGCAATAAAATGATATATGGAATTGGAGACTGAGAGAAAATGCAAAAAGAATTCTGTGATGGGCAGGAGAGCATGTTCAAGGTGAAACTTTGAGGAGGTGAAAACACAAAGACAGAAAGAAAGAGAGGGGAAGAATAAGAAATGGTCCCCAAGTTATAGAGCTATGTCAGGAGATCGCAAAGGAGAGAATGTCTGTTTGGGAGGCTGTAGAACCAGGACCCTGCAAGAAGGAAGTGATGAAAGGTGTGCACATCGCCATGTGAATTATTAAGTATGACCTTCTGTCTATCTACAGTGCCAGGCTTCAGTTTAAGGCCAGTTCTGGCATAACACCCACTAGAGACAAATCCACAGGCTCCAGTGAACGAACATTTGTAACATGTCAGAGGAGCCCACCTGATTTTCCCCTATCTGAACAGGGAAATCACAAAGAAGGCTACATACACCAGAGGCTTTGCTTAAAGACCGAAGGGCCAACATCATTGGAGAGCATTGGGGAATTATTAATGCTTTATTTTGACACTGAGCTCCTACTTTGGTGGCTGGGAAGCGGCTGGGCCCAGACCAAATAAGTACTAAAAGAAAACTTACAAAAAGATCAGACACATTGAGGGCAGTCTGTTATTCAGACAACCAATACATAAACAAAAGTCTTCTGACAAGAGTTGTCCTAATTTCGAGTCAGATATTGGCATGACACAGGTGAAGTCAAAAACACGCCATCATCAGGGATTTGGTCTGACCACAACATCCTAATACTTCATCATTGATTGATTCTTCTGAAAGGATCCATCATGGCAAGCAGAAAAGATACTGAGAAGGAACCTAATGGACAAGATGGAGACTCTTCTTAAAGTTATCACACCAGAATTAAGTAGCCCTGAGAAAACAAAAAAGTACAGAGTGAGCAGCAGGTGGCCCGATGGGAAAGAGGGAGATTGTGAGTGTCCACTACACCCCCAGTGTATAGCAAATCTGTCTCCTAACACGAACATTGTGGGAAGAGGGACCCACAAAAACTCCAAGAAACACTCAATGATGAGGTCAAAGGAAAAGGCAGGCATCTGATCAAGTCTCCTGCCTGATCCTATAGCTGGATGGCGTTGTCAGCAAGTGGATCAGTTGCCACCAAAAGCCAGATGATGCTGGCCCTGTATGAAAAGAATACCCTGACTATCTCTAAAAGGCCATATGATGGAGGCAGTGATTTGCCACATTTGCAACTGTCCAGTTATTAGAATCTTTCAGGGTGGTCCCACAGAGCTGGTCATGCCTGCTTGGAGGCAAAGAAATAAGATGCAAAACCAAATGGAAGAGAACTTGGCCTGAACTATGACACAGAAATCGAGCAGTCAACCAGTTATCATACTACTAAGAATGTCTAGGCTAAGGGATGTCTCCCCATGGGTGTGGTCATGGTTTGGCCGCATTACCTTCAACTCTCTCTTCCTGAATACCTTCCTTCTCCGGCTCTTCGCTCATCTGCCTCCAACTCCCTCAGGGCCAGCCGCTTCTCCAAGCAACGAGTTGGTGGTCGCTCTCTCTCTTCGGCAGGGGCCTCCTTCTGGAACAGCCTTCCTGCCTCCCTGAAACTTCAGAAGAACCATCTCTGGTTCCGGAAACACCTCAAAACCATCCTCTTTGCTTCTGCTTTCTCTGCCTATCTCCCCTACTGATATCCCCGGCCACATCTGCACTGGTTACCTGGCCACCCTTTCTGACCTTGGGGCCAGGTCCCGTCTCCTGCACTCCTGCCCTGCCTCCTGGGAAACCCCCACACGTAGGGACTGATCTTCTGTATTGCTACAGTCCCCCCCACCAGCACTTTGCCTGCTCTACCTTGCACTTGCCTATCAAATTTATTCTACTATCCCATGTACTGCACTTCCCCCTCTCCCTTCCCCCAGGCACTTTTCCCTTTCTCCCTACCCTTGCACTTGCACAATCTGAATGACACCTGGCCTAGTAGGATCGTTTGTCTGTCTTTCCACTGTTTTCCCTCCCCTTACCTCGTCGCACCTTGATCACTTGTGTATAGGCGCGTTATAAATGCCATATCATATCATATCATATCATAAAACAAGACAGGAGTGGCTAATGGGGTGGGACAAAACAACCCCAAGTCCCACATCAGAACTATAAGCCATTCCAAGGAAAAGGCTCCGTAACCTAATACCCACGCCAGCTGAATGAGAAGACACATTGATTATCGTTTAGCCAGAGAGAAGCAGGCCTCTGGTAGGATAAGGTGGGTGCCCAGAGAAGGAACCCATTTACAGATGATTGGGAAATAGTGCAGAAGAAGCTGAATCAGGAGACATGAGACTCGGGAAGGGACCATGAGGCTGTCATAAGGAGTTTCCAGGAGGCTGTGGTAAAAATGAAATAGAAGTTTGGAAGGGAGACCCAACAGATTGTGGCTGCTCAAGGGTCTGAAGACACGGAGATACTGGAATCTTGCAAGGGAGGCAGCCAAGAGGTTTGAGACAAAGAGACCTATCAAGCTGAGGAGAGAGAAAACCAGGAACCTATAGATCAAGAGTGTAATCCAGAAGAGTGAGAGGGATAGAGACAGATTGATGAAACTATAGCAAGCAAAACAAATGTATGAAGAGGGAATGACCCAGGAGACTGGATAGTGAGCAACCTAGTGGGCTGGGAAGAGAGAGAAATCCAGGTGATGGGGATATAGTGATGTAAGGTGTTTGGAGACAGAGGACCAGGAGGTAGGAGAAAATAATGGATGACTTTGGAAGAGAGGAATTTGGAACATAGGTATCTACAGATGCGGCAGTGAGGGAGTTTAAGGAGGAGGTGGTGAGAGAAGTTGAGGAAGAGTTGGTGAAAGAAGATAAGAAGGAAGAAATAGTGATAGAAACTAGGGAGAAGGGGTGAGATGAGCAATGAGGCATGGGACAAAAGAGCCAACCAAACATATTTTGGTGCATAAGGATTAAAGAGAAGGTGTTGAACACTGGGTAGATGATCAATTAGAAACATAACCAAGAAGGGGTGAGAATATAGAATTTCATTTCAGTTGAGGGCTCTTTTCACCCCATACCTGGAATGTGCTGAGCACTACACCTACGGGTATACAGGTGGCCAGTGCATACCTTGGTGTCAAGTGCACACCTTTGTATGGAGGCCTGGGCAGAGAGGCGTTTGCTTTCGTAGACCTGCATGACATTTGAAGTCAGGTGAATTGGTGCAGGGTGTGACAGGAAATCGTCACTAAGTGTGTCCAACAGTCTGTGTAAATCTGGGACAAAGAAAATTAAAAGGAGACCAGTTTGATTCAAAGAAATTGAGAAGAAAGAAATCAAAGACAAAATCCTACAAGAACATAGAGTGGAACGTCTCTTATGAAAGAGAACTGGGTTAAAGGTAAACATCTTACACTATCTTTGCTCTATGTTGCCCTGGTCATTGGGGAACATTCACCAGAAGTGTCTGCATTGGTTGTTCCCATATGGGTCCTTTGGTCTGCATGAAAATAATTTAAGACAAAAAGTGGCACTTGGACCCATCATGAAGTGCACCGTGGAGGGTAATCATGGTTGAAACCAAAAGGCATCATCTTCAAAACTTGACTTCCCTTGTATGATTTACAGAGATAGTGGGAAAGGAGCAGGAGAGAATGAGAAAAGAAACAGCCATGTAAACAAGAACTTGTATGTTGGTTCAGGAGGGTAAGAGTGCTATAGGCCACTAACTTTGCTCTAGTCCATTGGATCATCATCTATGTGTTTAATAAATATGGCTGCACTGTCACACAAAACCTGGGAGACAGCCAAGAAAACACTAGACTGGTAAATAAAGTGCATACGGCAACACACACAAATGTGTCCTAAAACATCACTATACTTATTGTCAGAAGAAAATATTACTTTCATTGTAAAGATACACAACTGTAAAGTGTGCAGGTTTAATGTTTGGACCATGCCCTAGCCTAATCGAACACGTGTTTTGATCCGTATATGCCTTTTTCAAGGCTGTCTAATGGCAATTGGTTTCCAAAAACAAACAATTACATCATAACTCCAGTGCAAGCACGTTGTGAAGGCTATCTAATGGCAATTGTTTTCCAAAACAAACAATTACATCATAAATTAAATGCAAGCATTAGTTATTTCAAACAACATTCAAGTAGTATGCATAATTTAATTCATCTATGAAGAATAAAACCAAATAAAGCAACGTCAATGAGGTAGGGAAAGGGGGGAACATACAGAATGCATAATGTTGATTACAAAGACGCAATGAAAATGTTACATACACAATATTTTAATATATATAAGTTGCTACATTGCACCATTGCACCGTGCATTTCACCATTAAACCTGTGTGATGACAATGATTTTGTTAAAAAAAACAAATTTGTGTCTCAAGGTTACCAATGGGGTTTCAAAAATGTTAGTGCCCGTGCGTTCCCAAAGCGACACATGTGAGAAAGCTATTTCAGATAAAGCCATCTAATGAGTTCACAATCTCAAGCGAATATCTAAAAAGAAAGACAGCATCAATGAGTGGTTGTTGTTTGGAGTTGCTCAACCTCATTGGCCTCATGTGTTGTATTCTGGAATTTGTAAAAACATAATTATATTCTTATACGTATATTCCTAGTCTTATCTATCCAGCAAGTTCCATTAACCAAGGGTTAAGCTGCTTATCTCTTGATAAATGAATTCAAGGGCGACATGTTACAGACACCCCATGCAGTGTTAGGCATTCCACGTCTAATCACAACAACCATCATGTTGGTTAAGTGTTTATAAAGTACTTGTGACATCACACATTGAGATGTGTGATGTCACACGTTGATGCGTCTGCCTGAAATTAGAAATTAGGTGTATCCATGTATATCTTTATGTGTTACATTGGATCATTGCATCAAAATGTATATTAGTTAATGACCTGTTGGCTTGGAGAGTGTTGTTTAAGTGTTTAAGTGTTTGAGGCTTGGTTATTTCCCCATGAACTGAGGCCAAATCCTAAGGAAAGTGCCTTGACAACATAGAACAATGTTAATGTCTCCATATGTAATACCTTTGGATTTTTAAAATGTCTCTATCAGTGAACAAAAGCATGTGGCCTAAATATGTCAGTGAACAAAAAGAAGTGGCCCATATAGGTGATGTCATTGGTGATGTCATCGATGACATGTGTGATGGTGTGAGGTGATGCGAGTTATGGTTCCTTAGCATACTATAACTGGCAAATTTCAAGGGTTTGTATTGACTATTGGGGAACGCATAGCAACAGCTTCGCCAGGTCCGATTAAGGCCACGCAAAACAAACCATTAGGAGAGCTTGATATTTATCTGAAGCTAGTGGTAGGAACATTGGATGCCCACTTTTCTGTAGCTGAGTGTGATCTGAAGTGAACAACGGCCAATGAGGAGAAGGCTTACAGACTCAAAATCAACCAAGGCACTGCTGCCTTAAACCTTATTTCTGACTGGGATGATGTATTGGCACACTAAGAGTCTCATCCTGACAATGTTGTACCTTTCACAGATGGCCTGCAAATGTTTTATGAGGTGGCTGGTGAGGCACCTGGGAGTGTTAAAGTTCTCTCCATAGTATCAAAACCTAGGGAGTAGAAAGATAAGTTGACAAAGCCATTAAAGCTTACTGTTCATGGCAAGTGTTGCAGAGGGGTTCTATTAAGATCAATAGTATTAAATAGGCCAACCATTTAGACAAAATAAATAACACATCTAAAATGTCCAACAAGGCCATCACGACTCACTTTAAGGGCTTCACTACCAAGAAAATTACCGCAACAAAGACATTGAAAACAACACTTAATCCTTTTATGGTCAAACCAATGGATGCTTGTGATTAGAAATCTTGATCTTATTGCATATATGGTCAATTTAGTTATGTCACATCTGGTAGTCATCAAACAAGCCTTGACATATATTTGTCCAAAATGGAATTCTTTATAATCTGTTTTTCATCAGACTAACAGAATTTGACTGGTATGGCGGGTAACTGGAATACATCTGAAGCAAATAAATCACAAAGGCATAAGCACCCCAGACCATTTTAATTTATGCAGACACAGGCAACCCACTAAACAAGACTGACTGTTGTTTCACAAATCATAGTGTCTGGCCATGCTGATTTTGAACCTACTACACAGCCTACAAAACATCCGGAAACTCAGAAATGTAACACTAATTTGACATCCCCCATTTTGAATATGGAGAAACATATGCCACCGTCCGATCCCCAGGGACAAGAGGAAGAATGATTTGTTTGAACAATTATAAGAAGCTGTCCCTTTGTCCATCATAATTATGCACATCCCAGAACTAGAACCCACCGTTTGGGAGCCTGCTTAACTCATAACTAAAGTGAAGTAGTGGATACTAACCTCCATTGACCAACAGTCTATGCTGATGCCGAAGAGGTTTGGTTGGATAGCGAAAACAAGATAAGCATTTAATGCTGATTGTATAATTCACAATAAGTAAGGCCAGTTTAGTCAATTATCTCTTGACTCTAATCTAGCAAAGAACATTCATACTTGCAAACTATTTATTGTGCCCGCAACCTTTTTTTACCCTCATCATTTTGCTTGGAATTTGTCCTTATGTCACCAATGCTGCTACCAAGTTTGCTGTTGGCCCACTATCATTAACCATCTCGTCCCCAACTCTGATGGCACATTATTTTTAGGGTATTATAATGGAATTTAGCAGGCCCAAAGGACAAATGTGTGAAAATCAATTTCTTGGCCTTAAATGAGTCTGTAGACATAGGGCATGATTTACAAAGAATTTCACAATGGGGCAGTCCCAGTGAACAATGTTTTGTAAATCAGGCCCATAGGCTACATGCAGGAAACCTGACTCACATACACATTTACCAGAGATGGATTCTTCTCTTTCGCTAGGTTGGACAAACAGATTAAACATGGGAGAAACTCTGGGGGTTTGTGCTGAATGGTATCCAAATCTGTATACCAACAATTTGCACTGCATCTTAATACAGAGTCAATTTAAGTAATTGAAGAAATTCACTCAGGTACTTTATCGACCTGGTCGATTGCTATAAGCCCCTGAGGACATCAGAAAGAAATTGGCTTTTTCAAAAAACCTAAATGAGACCTTGAGTCATTTTCCATCTGCCCTCTGCAAATAGTGTGTTAAATTGGATTGGGGCAACAATGAGGACTATTTGACGACAATCAAGATATAGCTAATGAATGAATATAGATTATTTTAGTCAAAACATACCCTAAAATCGTATGCAACTGAGCAACAAAACAGCAAAATAGCTCAATAAAATACATAATAAACATTACAATAGATAAAAATAAGTCTAAAACGTAAAATAACAACTCTAGATAACATTTTTTTTAAATTAATAATATCTCCTAGAGATAAATTATACACATTTAGGTAAATATAAACAAGTTTAAAAAGCTAAACCCTTAATTACAATATCAATATGACGAATAGAATCTGATAACATTATCCTACAGTACCAATTGTAAATTGGATAGTTACTTCTTTCTAATAGTTATGCCCACCCTTAAATATGAGAGGACGGCACATGCAACAAGGGGCGGATCAGTGAGAAGGATAATATATATTGCAGGTCTGCATTTTCTAAAATTAAGTTTCCCATCAAAGAATACAAAAGCAAACAATGCAGTGAAGCTTCAGGACATCCATTACACAGTTCACAAGTGATGTTAGTGGATTTGGGGATCAACCAGCTGGCTGTCACTGCTCTTAGTGATAACAGATTAATCTGGGCTCTAGTTATAAGGCATTGAACTTTGAGATACTTTGAGGATCCCAGATATTTTTGGAGGCTATTGTATGGAAGGAAAGGTCTGTAAGACCCTCCTCCCCTGCATTGCCCAACTATGTGAGGCTCATGACTCGTCAGCAGCCCCCCATGCACCTGGGCCCGGTGCCAAAGCAAAAAGAGAATATCGAGGCTGAGTACCACAAAAAGAAATACACCAAACATGGGCTTACAAAGATACACAGATCTTTATTCTACAACTGAACAGTTTTCAAAGGAACAAAGTATCAGATAGCTATCTGGCCCTCAGTACATCACAGCGAATACCAGCCCTTGCGGTGTGAGAAGTGAGTGGGGCTGTACATCACAACACTCACTCTTTTTAAACAGTTATCTAACATGATGTCCAGCCCATCTACAGATTAATCATCCCTAGGGCTAGGGGTTCGTGCCGCATTCACTTCTAATTTATTCACCTATTTGCATATAGATTATTCCTAGTTTATACACAAATAAGTCACAATGGCAACATTGTACCTTTGGATTTACCATTAAGCCTTTGTACATGTTTCATACAATGTAGTTCTACAAGTGTTCACATTCAGTATTTAAACAACATTGTGCTTAATATATGCTCGCGAATCAGTTTAGTTGGCACAGGTAATCCTTGATCTACAGGTCAACGAAGGACAAGGTCTCCTTACATGACCCTAACATTTGGCCTGCGGGCAGTTTAGGCATTAACTTCATGTAGAGGTCAAGACGGACAATTTACAAACAGAAGAACACTGTCCACCATTTTAGAACACAGGGTGACTACGGAGTGAGAATCAAAATGGCGGATGAACCTAAAATGGCGGCTAAATCGATCTAAGGTCAGAACCTTGCAATGCGGATTTCTTTGCAGAGCGACTGGGTTTATGCCAATATACACAATAAAGGAGGTACAATATGATATCCCGTTTAACACCGGGAGGCAGGGCCGCTGCGGATCGACACGTGAGGCTGCACGGCCAGTAGCCTGGCATAACATAGACACCCTTTTGTAATAAGCAAGACTCCATTTTAAGTGTACTGAACCCAAGCCCATGCAGAATAGATGGCATATAAAACTGCAGCTCGGCCCCCACTTGACGCAAACAGAGAGGCCTGTACTTCCCCCTGCCCCCACCCCACGGCAGATCCGCTGAAAGCCCGTTCTCATTAGCAACTAGACACAAACAAGTAACAGAACAAACACTGTATCATTTACCTTGTGCAGTACATCATTGCCCTAGGAATGACTGGACTATTAGTTGGAGTCTGGAAAAAAACAAAAACCATCCCCCTCAAACACACCCTGACCCCGCGCCTAACCCCTGCACAGGTAATATATGGTGTCGCTGACCCCCATGCCCAGTTCCCCAGATAAAGTGTTAACCAGACATACTAAACCCTTCAGTCTCTCAGCCTTATTCCTGTTGCTAAAAGAGTGGGTAGTATTTAATGGTAAATGTATAATACAAACTACTTATGTTAAAGCAAAGTGACCCCGTACACACCAAAGATGCCTTCTTGTTCCAAGACACAGTCTATAACTACTCAATATATTCACCCTGTGCCAACCAATGTTTGCTGCTATTGTAAAAAGGATAATTGAAAAAGCAATATATAAAATGCTTGTGTATGATGTATGTATTACATGAAAACTATATAGGGTATCAAATCAGTTGAAACGTTAGATTAACATGTTGCCTTCATGCTCCTGAGTGTATAACCTAACCTGACACTACCTCATGTTTTGTTATTCGTCCTCCTTTCTCATGAATTACAAGTATTAAGACCGACTAATATTATTTACTGCATGTGATATTGAAAAACCCCCATTGTCATGAACTTAGTAATGTATACAATGTAAACGCCAGAAATGTGTAATTTTCCTAATGCTCCCCGCTTCAGCATTTGTCCCCTCCAATGGTATAGTGTGCAGCCCCGTGGATAGAGAGTTGCTCAGAGTTACAAGGCATTCTCCCCCTCCTCCCACCAAGGCCCACAGGGGCTTGCTGGTGTTCGAGCAGCACAGCCTCACCTCCCCGCATTCCTGCTGGACCCGCTTCAAGTATTTACCTCCCCCATGGCAGAAACCACCATGGCTAGGCCAAATTAATTATGAGCTACCTGGTCCTAAGTCCCACCGCATTTGAGGTGCCAGCTCGGTGACTCCATTGACACAATGGTATCCCAGTTCACCCCAAATCCAACAGACCACAAAGGCAGTTAACCGTCCCCTGTGCAAACATGCCCCAGAGTCATCATTTATTGTATCAAACAAAGTAAAATGATGAAGATAGCCTGACCCATGCCCCCTGAAAAGACACCTGGACCCACGAGTCTGGACCCCTTGCTACTGACAACTTTATGATGATGTATGGAATCAGCCTTGTATTGCATATTGTTTTCCTGTGGCCCCACCTGGGCATTAGGTTAACATGTTAGAAGTTTTAAAACAACAATTTGGTATAAATAAGTGTGATGAATGGGTGATGAATGGGTAGGAAATGCCACAAGGGCAGGTTTCTAGAACTATCATGGTGAATCTTCACTGACAGCCCATGCCAGAGAGTCCCACCTCGATGAGCCCAGCTGACCTAAGCACGTCGTGATGCCACCACGTGGATCTCCGCCAATCATGGAGCACCGAACCTATAGTTTACATAATAGCTAGCCATCGCCATCCAATCCCCAAGACTGTGTGGCCCATATAGCTTACCTCATGCATGACGTGTATTTGTAATATAACTGACTGTCTTTGCTATTGTCAGACAGAGCGCTCTCGGAGTTTGCAGAGTCCTTTGCATGCCCTATTTTGATTTAGATAAAAACCTTTTAACTTCACCCGCACTTGGTCGTGGTCTCATTCCCTCCTGGGGTGTGTCCTTTATTGCCTCTCATTACGGGGGGTTTTCTACTTCATTGGGGGACGCTTGCTTTCACTATTAGAAATTTAAAATATGTGAGGTTGATTAGCACTTTTCACAAGTTCCTTTTGCTCTCTAAGTGCATTTATTGTCTCCTGAAGGCTGTTCTAATAAAAGTGTGCAACTTTCATGTCAATAGTAGCAGAGTCAATGAATACAAAATCTGTATTTATCAAATTAGCAAGATTTTTAATGTGGCTGAACTAGTTAATAGAAATTATATTATGTTCAGATGCCAGCAGGCAACTAATAATCTGTTGTATAATAAATCACATTCACATTATCCCAGATTAGTAGCCACAGGTACATTTGCTTCTGAGTGAGTTCATCCTCTAAATATACATGGTCAAGCTCTTGATATACCACGTAGGAATCAAGTGGAATAGGCAATACAGGGTAGAATCTTCTTACATTTGATCTCATTTACCTGATGCTGGGACAGATTTGTATATCTTGATAATCCCATAACATATTTAGCTACAGAAATGATGTTAGTTGCATATATCTTTAGCATCAGTTCAACTGGAGGGCACTTATAGGATTTCAGCAAAATGGAAAACGCCTCACATAGCGTGAACCATGCTAGACGATTGCTACTACAATGCCTGCTTCCCTCATGAAAACAGATAAAAGTCAAACCCAGATAGTGGTATGATTGTACTTGATTCAATCTTTCATCTGTTACAAATAAAAAGGGAGAGAATCTAACTTGCTGTTTCGCGTGACAAAACATGACAGCTCACTTAGAGACATTAATTTCAAGATCCACAGTATTCATAAAGTTGGTATAAATGTCAATGAGAGTTTGGAGAGCTTGTGGGGTTCGGACAATAAGCACAGTGTTATCCGCATACACCGAGAATGGACTGGAGCAATTGATAAAGTGCAGGATATCGGCCTTGAATGCAGTATGTTTCCACATAAACCCAGTGATACAAATTGAAAACAGAACAGGAACCATAACACAGCCCTCTCTCTCACCAGTTTCAGCAGGTAACCATTAAGTGCACTGGCCTTTTCTGCCACTGCCCACACATGCCATTAGATTATGGTGGACCAGTAAAGTTATGTTAATTATTTCCTCTGTGCAACTAGGTTTTCTCAAGCACTGCCAGAGTGTGCTCTTATTAACTTTTTCGAATGCAGTCTTGCGGTCCATAAAGGCAAAGTAGACCCTCTCCCTTTTTAGCCACAATGAATTATCATCTACCAAATACATATTCAGTGCCTGATCACTGGTCCCTGTTGCAATTTCGAGAGTATATCATTACTAGTTGCCCAATCCTGCAGTTTAGCCAGAATGACTCTACCAAAAACGATGAACTGAGAATTCAAATGAGAAAGTGGCCTGTAGGAATTTGGCAATTCCCTTGGACCCTGGAACAATAGTAGCAGACTGCCAGGATGTAAAATTACTCTCAGTTTTAATGGTTCCACTGGGATCAGGTGGAAAATAAATTGAACATGTGTTACCATTTTACTGCAGTCCAGCATATGTTTAAATCCATGATTCACCATATGCCAAGATAATCTGGAATTATTGTCAGCAGCAGCCTTTGAAAGTTCATCATAAACATTTATATCTAATACTATTTTTCTTTTAGAAATAGTTAGTTTGTACTCTGTTCTTACATGTGCTATCTGTGATGGCCAGTAAGGGGTGCTTCTAACAGGTAGATTAACTGTGTCTGTCTTGTGACAACTTGCATCATACCATGAACCATTTATAGATGAATTATGTCTACCTAAGTTTTGTCTAAAAAACATGTCTGAGACCTGAGAAATGAACATAGGTGCAGTACCTAAAGAGGACGTCTGCCTCAGCATAGTAGTAAAACACACAACTAATCACTTGGAAGTTGTATCTTACAATTTGTTCCTGCATTAACAAGTGCTAAGCCTCGTCCAGCTAATTAAATTCTTCAAGGAAGTCATTGTAACATTTCCAATATGTGGAAAATATTGTGTTTTGGAGTTTAAAATGGGCCAGCATGCCTGCAGAAAAATTGCAATGTTTTCACCTTACAAATTTGGTAACACTCCCAAATCTAGAAGATATTTCCAATTTGAAATTGATACGCAAAAGTAATCAATTGTTGATTTTCCTATATGAATGAAATGTGTTACTACCTGGACAATCATTGTTATGTCTCGCAATAATTGATCTTAGTCCCCAACCTTGTAGATGAGAAGATAATTTGAGTGCCCATGGATACATATGAGAATCTGCCATCACTAGGCTTGGGATATTGAGAGCTAAATCCTCAATGTCATCAAATAGGTCAATAGAAGGTTCTTACCCTAATTTGGCATTGAAATCCCCCACATCCCAAGATTATCCAATCTGGGCAATTCATTGCAGGATCAAGGAATCTATCCATTATATCGGATATTTCTAAAACAGGTCAGTGAGAATTTGATTTGGAAGGTCTGTTGTAAACATTGCCCAGAAAAACAACAGGTATTCCCTTATCAATCCCAAAAAACTGAAATTGCACAAAGTCAGAATTATATTGAACTAATTTGACATATGAGGCAAAGGAAGACTTTGCTAAAAAAAAGACCCCCAGAATGGCCTCGCTAGCCCTTTTGCTGGCATTCAATTGTTATGTTTCAATCTAACTTCATTTCACTTGTAGGCCAAGTTTCTTGTAGCATGTTAATATCAAACAGAGCAAGATTAGATCTTATTTAGTCATTGTCAAACTTGGATTTATATCTGGCTACAATACAAGGAACACTGCTCACAGTGACACATTTATCAGAAGGTGCGATTAGGCCCACCTCAAAAGTATTTGGAACCACACCTGCCAACAATTTAGATATGCTGAATACTAATGGAGGGAGTCAATCATTTTCTTCCAGGGAAGAAAGTACTTGATATCTATTTGCAGAGAATAATATCGATGGTGGAAAGGGACCGCATACTAGGTTATTCATACAGTCGACCTTTGCTGCAGAAATAGCCTCTCTTCCTAATACTGCATTATTGTAAACCTGCTGATAGTCTCTGCCCTACTTATCTCGGGTTTGGAGAGATTTGGGGGCAGCATGGTATAATTAATATTCAGGGGAAAAAAGTACAGAGCTACCACAGTTACTTTGCTAAAATGGGAATTGGAAATTAAATTGGAACACAAACCATAATCCAAAAGCAAACTGTAGACTAGACAGTGTAGACTAGGCAGAATAATTACTATACAATCCCCAGCAACAGTTTTCTTCATATGACCCACACACTATGTTCTCCTTGCCGTCAATATGGGTCTCAAGTACATTTTGGGACTTATAATCCTGGTGTTCATCCAGTTGGAAACTTTATTCATTAATGAGATTGAAGATTCTTCTGTGTTAATTTGCAATGGATCAACATTACCCAAAACACAAATCAAAGGGAATGCTTCCTGCAGGAGGGAGAGTGGAATACAAGATTGATTTACTCATTGCTATTGTGTTAGTGAAGGTGGCCATTCCCCAAAATACAAATCCCAAACTCAGAATAAATGGACACACCCCCATAGGGAATGAGACCAGGAGAAAGATTGCAAGTTAAATAAAGGTTTATAATATAAATGATGCATGCAGAGGACTCTGCTGCTCGGGGAGCGCTCTGCCCACAATACAAAAACAACATATATTTATACACAAATTTCATCATAGGTGACAAACAGTATAGGGGATGAATAGTGCGAGCCCATTGGTGTATTGCAATGATACAGTATAGTCCATGCTGGGATGTGTTGGGTATTTTGTATAGATTTGGGGCCTAGCAGTATTTTCTTACCGCCAAAATGAAAATAATTCAGTAATAATCACTCTTTGCATTCAGATTAGATTTGGTATATAGTACTACAGTATACATACATTATTTCAGCACACAGATACATTTAGTGGTATACATTATGTTGGTAGGCGTTATTGGTGGTATTTCTGGTGAGCATAATTCTGTTGTTTTATATGTGGTCCCAATATCCAGAACCCCTTATTTTTCTTTTGTTTTTTCGTGTGATCACTAGAGAGGTCTCAGGCTTACATTTCAGGAACACCACATTTTCATTTGGAGTGCCACCATGGGCTGTTCTCACTGACTTATCTACGACAGCGAGCTAACATGTGGTATTCATCACCAATTTATCTACATCAGTGAACTATGTCCAGGCCTCTTTTTCTGCTGACTCATGTACCTCCAGCAGCAGGCTATTTCATTATGTTATTATTATGTTCCGTTCAGAAAACACACACACTTATATACTGAATGGAATCGTGCACACAGCTACCGCCAAGTCTTATTTTTAGCTAACTTAAAAATGACAAATGCACTGTCTAAACATCTTCCCATATTATCAGTACTGTAATGGTAGATGCACAAAGAAAAGAGAAAAATAAAACACATTACCCGTCTGCTTTCAGATATTTTTTTGTATTATAAAAAATTGCATTTCAACACGATCTTACTCTTTTTACAGGAATAAATGGAAATTGCACAGTAACAACATTATCTGTAACAAAATGAGAAGAGAGCGGCGGGAACATATTCAATTTGCAACATTAAACATGTTGATAAAACACTGGAATTCCCTCTTCTACTCTGACTGAATAGTTTCGCACACATACACACTGCCCCCGCACTCTGCAATATAATTACCAAGCCTGTCCAGCATGTGAAATTTTTCGGCTGGTCGCCTTCTGGAAGTGGCTCAATGCTCCCTCTTAAAGCACCCCAGAAAGGACGAGCATCTGCCGTCACTCAAACCGGGGCTTATTGACTGGAATTCCCAGTCTCTGCAGCAGTGCACTGGGATCTGCTTTTTCAATCAGGAAACTCCCCAGCCACCAGCCAGGTCTTTCTCCGAGCTGTGTAAAAATGTCTTCTAACTCTTTTCTTCCCCGAGATTCTACAGGAAAACTCTTGTTACCTCCCTTAATGTGACGTGCATCCAATAAAAATCCATCATGTCCTATACTCCTACTTTCAACAATGGCTTGGCTTATACAGTTGCAACTGTAACAAAACTGATTTCCTGCTTATTCAAGTCTTTGCTTCCTGCAAATACTGTGGACAGAGCACAGATAGAAGCAAAGAGAAAAACATCTGGATGCACGTTTAAAATGACTTTCAGAGCCTGTCTTTTCCATCTCATTTTGCACTGGAGAACACATTATATTATTAATGAGTTAGAATCATGTTAGTATTGTTAATGAGGTTAGTTCATTACTCCTCAAATGTGTCTCCTGCAACAGAGGAATTTCAGGTGAGAAAAAAATATATATGCTTTTAACTGTGAAAAAAAATTATTTGCATTTTAGATGTAGAAATCGTTTTTGACTGAATAGCCTGTTTTCATTTACATGTCCATGTCCCACTGGCAACACATGCCTTGCTGTACCGCATTATAGCAATGCACCAAACCCATGCAGTGGTGCTGCATGAAAAAAATGCTAAATAATCTTACAGATGGTGCAGCTTGATTGGTTGGTGCAGAGCTGTTGCGTCTCGCGGTGTGTGGGTCAGCTGGGCTCATCTGGGAGGGGTGAAGGTCAAGCTGGGTCGACAAGATGCGATTGTCCTAACTAATCTAAACTACACAATAATCATTGACATGCTAAGAGTAATGTAAAACATAAAACTATACCAGAATGCGGGGTCGCCTATAAATGGTGAGCAAACATATAGACATTCTTAACCTAGGACTTTGTGGGGCATGGGTGCAGTGGTCCTTTTTGCCAGGTGGCTTATCTAAATGTTTCCATCTTTGATTTATTCACCCTTGTGTCTCAGGGTTCAAATGACTGGTTTTATAGGTGTTAGCCCATGGAGAACATATGATCACATGAGAATAGTTATATGGGGGCATTATAGGGTGGTCAGTGGGGAAGGGTCTCACCAACTGTTACATGAGAAGAGAGTAGAGGGGCAGAACGTTGTGTAGGTAATAATTCCTAACAGTGGGGGTCAAAGGAGCAGTAGCAGGTTTGTGGAGACATATGAGTACACATGTCAGGATTCACCCCGGTCACATACAGGGCAATGAGCTCAGAGGAAGAGAAAGAATAAAGTTTCAGGTTGCAACAATTTGCACCTGGGCTTCTGTGAGAACAGGGCGGGTGCGGCGCAGTCAGGGGAGGAGGTGGTGGGGGCTGTCAGAGCTGGCTCTGCGCTGCGCTGGGCTGTCGGAGCTGGCTGTGCTGGGTGAAGGGAGAGAAGACCTTTTAGAGATCATTGTGTGGCCTAGTACAGAAATGAAGTCTAAAGTGGCACAAAATGGAGTCTAAGTGGCTTCTTTCATCTGTCATCAGTGAAAGACAAAGGGGACGTCTCCGGCAATTGGATGAGCAAATAGATTTATTTTGTGCGGAATGTCCAGGGGGGCATACAGACCCTTTCTCCCTTAGCAAGGGTTTCAAAATATTTTCAAAGAATTAAATTAATGAATACATTAAAAAAACTCATCCAATACTTTAAAATGTTTGGGGCAGTCCCCCAAAGGCCACCCCTCCCCTACATAATTAAAGCTACCACAAGCCCCTCCCCATCCCTTTTAACCCCTTACTCACCCATGTATTTTGATGAGTTTTTTCAATGTACTTTGTTTGTTAAAAATTACATTAAAAAAACACATGGGGATGAAACAACACAATACGGTTAGCAAGATATTTTTATCTATACATATTTTATGGTAACACCATGCCAATTTGGAGTGAAATAAGAATGTATTCTTTCCACCTTTTCTAATTACAATTAATTATAATTGTGCTTTTATAATGGGCTTAATATCAGAGACTGGTTTCTAAGCACAGGATCTGGATTCAAACCTGTTTTGGGCTGCGTTGTCTTGCTTCAAAACGTGTTGCCCCTGAGCTATACCCCCTCACTGGTTTAGGCAGAAACTGCTCTGTTAAAAATGGCTTTACTGCATTAAAAGGAAGATTTTCAATGGATATAATAGCAAATGGTAAATATGGGGTATGATAATTGATGTTCTTATTATGATTGTTAAGCATTGGCACTTGATCGTTAATGTTGATGTTAAGGTGAGGGTGGACAGTTATCAACCATCCCTGCACTTACCCCTGACAAATCTTTATATGTGTTTAGATAATTGTAGACCTAACACGTGTGCTGTTGAAGGTGAGATATGTTTTGCAAAGTATGTTGGAACATGAATATAAGGAGGATTCACTGGAAAAGCTTTTCACATACAATATCTCATCCCTTCCAGTGGGCTTGAAGAAAAGTTACACTCCTGGGGAAATATTCTCCAAGTTTGATATCCTCACTCTGCAATGTTTCTAAAAATAATGGTTCACCCTCTAGACATAAGAAACCAAGTTTGTTTAATGTATAGTGTAAATCAAGAAAAAAAAGGCTCAATGTTCTGCTCTGAAGACCAAAATGATAGGCAAGTTTAGTATCTCTAATCTTGGAAAGCTCTAGAAAGATGTTTTCAAACTGCATATACATGAGATTTTGGTCCAGGCTCATGAAGATCTAACAATGACTGCTGCATACCGAAATTCATAATCCTTTTGATAAATAATGTCATCCATGGCCATATATATGAGGAAGAGTCAACTGGAGTAAATTATTTTTTGTGATACATGGTACTGACTCTTTGGTGATTTGCACTTTCACAATTCTATGTACAATTGTGATAGCATCCCAAATGTTTCCCTTGATAGGGGCACTCTATGCTTTCCGGATTTAGCAGCCACAGTTCCGTGATAAGCTCTAATTACCATATTGGCACTAAAAGCTGTGAAAAGTCTGGGTACCTACTTTATAACTACAGATGATTTTTTCATTGCCAACAATGACATGTGTGCCCCTATTCTAAGTTTTGTATTTAGTACTATCTTTTACATGAATGAAAGTCAACATTTGGTGTGGGTTTGTGGCTTGGCAAAGTGTTGTTCCTTATACAATTCCACACCATTTCGCCAATCTGCACCAATTGTTGCATAGTTACCTGTTAGACCTCTGAACATTACTGACTACATGCCATTTGGACACACTCAACCCTTTCGCCAGGATTTCAGCAAAAGTCAAAATTTGTTTGTGGTTTTGTGGCTTGGTGAAGCGTTGTTCCTAATTCAATTCCACACCGTTTCACCAGTCTGCACCACATTTAGCATAGTTACCTGTTAGCACCCTCCGGACATTACTGACTACATGCCATTTAGACGCCCCACCCCTTTTCCTGGATTTCAGCAAAAGTAAAAATGTGCTTGCGGGTTTGTGGCTTGGTGAAGTATTGTTCCTTATACAATTACACACTGTGTTCACCAATCCACACCTAATTTCACATAGCTACCTGTTAGGACCCTCAGGCATTACTGGCTACATGATATTTGGACACCCCCAACCCCTTACCTGGATTTCAGCAAAAGTCATTATTTGTTTGTGCATTTTTTGCTTGCAGTAACTTTGTTCTATATACAATTCCACACCCTTTCACCAATGTGCACCAAATGCTGCATAATTACCTGTTAGGACTCTCCGAAATATTACAGGTTACATGACACTAAACACATTTCCCTGGATTTCAGCACCTTCACCCATGTGACGGTTGCCTGAAATCAGCAAAACATTAATGTGGTCATTGAAGGACCGGTCTTGACATGAGGAACAAAACTCAAGGTCCCTATGAGACCGAAAAAAACACTTTTCAGGGTTAAGGGTTGCACCATTTCTGAGATATTTGCACCGCAATGCACCACAATGAACTGCACCATACCAGAGTGAGGGGACAGGTGGTGAGAGAGCACTGAGAGTCCCAGTATGTAGCAGCACATCAACTCTTGCCCCCCCCAACGCCATCTCCAGTGTATGTGAGTCAGCCCCATTCTCAGTGCAGTTTACTTTGGGTGCAAAGCATATTAAGCAATAAGTGAATCGGAGCAGCAACCTACAGGATCATTGATTTTCAGCAATTGATGAGAGTGTTAAAATGTCTGTCTACAGAACCTGTTTGGACAATGGGCACTTTTTGCTAGTAATATATACAGGGCAGTACACCACGAGGTGAAAGAATGTTTATGTATGTCCTATATATAAGAAAGGGAACATGATCATACCCAGCAATTATAGGGCAGCATCACTTTTTGATAACTTGGCAACATTCTTTGGAGCAGTTATTTGGGTCAGTCTGCAACAAGGGGTGGAGAGTAATAAGGTTAGCTATATTTCCCAAATTAGTTTTAGGGAAGATCTAGGACAGAACACCAATTTCTAAATCAGTAGTTGCTAGCTGCCAGATTCAAATTTGTGCTAATTGAAAATATATACCTGGCCTTTATGAATATGGCTGTTGCATTTGACATTGTTGATTGGACCCATTATGGTTAATTCTGGCAGACATAAGGGTGCTGATAGACATCCTTTGAATTATGTTGCATCGACACGTGTTTAGTTGTTGTACTTGGTAGAGAAGGTATCCCATTGCTTCACCAATCCATTGATTCAGGGGTTTATGGCAGGGCTGTGTGCTGGCCCTGCCTCCTGTTTCAATTATTTGCAAACTAATTCTATGAACATTGGAGCGATACCACAACTGTTTTACCACAAATAAAAGACGTAAAAGTGCCAATATTATTGTATACAACATCGAACTTTTGGTTAGAATCCCGAATTCTTTGCAAAAGCTCATCATTTATGATGATGGCATGCACATATGAAGCTAAGGCACAATCGTTTTCCTTACATGTCATGGGACTCTTGGGACGGCAAAGTGCAGTGCAGCATATCTGAAAAGGTTTCCAAACAGATTCTGCAGGAGGATATTGGCACATCCAACTTCCACCCAGATGTAACTGCCCAAATGAGTCTAGCCTATATTATTTGGATGACCAAATTAAGCTTTCACTAGTATCACCCTTTCTGAGAATTGCAGTTTTACTAATGTGATCTTGTATAATCTGTTAAATTCCGAATGAGACCCGCGGATCCCATGGCTGTGCTAAATTCATAAAATGTTGTACACATTTTCTCTTCCTTGCCTGCAACTGAAGAAATCCTCCAACTCAGAAGAAATTGAGTTAGGAAAATATCGTATCCATGCATAGTCAGCAATTTCTAGTTCTATGGGCATGCAATCTTTTTTCACACTTAATATATTTCTTAAGGACTGGTGTCCACCAGTTTTTGATTGAATGGTCTTCACCTTAACACAAGTAACCAGCACGATATTTTAGCCGTTTTCTGCACTTTTTGTCCATCTTTATCAGAAAGCTCTTTTTATGCATTGTTCTTTTACATCTGTTATGGATTAGGGGCTTATATATACTTTTAAAAATATAAGTTCCCAAGACATAACACCCTGCTTCCCCTGCTGAGGAGTGGAACTATCTGCCATTGTCGGGCAGCATTTATTTACCTACTCTGGAATAATGATACAATAGTTTTGCGGACATTAACACCATGGTTTGTTTCTACTGTCATGTCCTTAAGGAATAGAATTTGTAGTGCACCGATTGCCTTCTTCTTTTCTTTTACCATGCTGTTAGTGAATAAAGACTGAATGACAGTTTATGAATTAATATTGTTTGTATAATGCACGTTTTTATGCAATTGTACTTATCCAAAATGAACATTTATTGTTACTACTTACTTCTACTAAAATACAAAACACACAGTGTAATGCCCTTGCACAGGGCAGCACAATACAGCAGCGCCTTTGTATTAGCTAATTTGGTGTCTGATTAAAAAAAATGTGTCGTGTTACTTTTAACAATGTTTCAATTGAAAGACATCACGAAAGCGTATTGTTGAATGGAAAGCGATTCATCCAATCAAATACTTTCCAACACTATTTGATGCTTTTGCATAAGCATCATGTTTTTTCTTTTTTGCCTTGCTGCGTTGTCTTGTATCATATTATATTTATCCATTTATATTTAAGAGTCTTTGCTGTTGCATATTATTTCATTTTTCTTCTCTCTGGGCAAGTTCTCCTGTTTCTCGTACAGACATGTTTCATTAAGGCTATACCATATTTGTTAGAGAGCCTCTTTTCCCCAATAAATTACATTTGATATAAGCCAAGATAATTGATGTTCATTTTGGTCAAACGAGCTGTCTGATTCAATTTGAATAATATGTTGTCCAGTGAATCAGGTTCAAGTATGGTGTGTTTTTAGGTACATTTCTTATACAGTTATATGGACAACCTTCCATCAAGACATTCTCTCAATTTCATATAACCCAGTATAAGATACTATCATTCAAAAACAAGCAATATGTCATGCATTTATTTGAAAGAAAATACTAACATTTTGTTTCTGCAGATGAAGGGGATTTTAGGTATTGATGTCAAGATGTAGTTGCATGTTGGTGTAATGTGAAGGGACAGGCTGTCTCTAGGCAGTGAGTGTCTCAGTAGAAAGATACATATTTGTCATATGCAACTGCTGGTGTACCTATAGCCAAAGGCTATTGCTTTAAATTCCCCAGAACATATTTCTATAAAATCTATTTCTATAGGTTTAATGCCTGTTGCATGCTTACATTAATTCGCACAACGCTCTACAATGAAGACACATAGAATATGTCAGATAGTGACTGCAAGGGTTGTCTACTCTGATCCTTGACCCATTTAGACTTAATTCTACTACTTGGTGTTAACCCTTAGACATTCTTTTGATTCAACCCCTACACTGCATGCATTTATTATTTAAGCTGTTCTATTGTTTCTATTCTGATGAGAAAAAACTGTCTGGTACCTTTACATTCTATATCACAAACAATCATGCATGACTCCAACATATGAAACACTCCTCTAGAGAATTCAGAGGAAGATGTTCTCCACATTTTTCACACATGATACTGAACATCGCTACTCTGGTCTGTTAGTATAGTATGATGACATATATCTACTTTTGTAACTGCAATTATTCCCCTCAACACCCCTTTTATTCAGCTGGACACATATTTACTTTCTTGAACATCTTCTCACTACACATGTATTTTCTTATAAGTATTTGTATAACATACATCAGCCACTACTCTGGTCTAGGCGTACTATGAACTTATAGAAATGCATGTTTCTGCATAGATCTGGGTTTTCTTAAAAACTGCATTTAGTAGATGTTTGTAGTGGTATAATGATTTGCTTATATTATTTTTAAATAGTGGTCTGATTGCACTGCAGAGTAAAAATAGTTTGGAATCATGTGACACAATATACTATTCCATAACGCCAGAGAAGTGGCCAAAACAAACTATGTTGTATTTTTAAAATAATGTTTGCATTTACTATATACAGGGAGGAACAATGCTTTTTTTAATCACAAACGAACATAGAATAGATAAGAAATCTGATTTGATGAGCAGTGAGCTTCTTACAATGTGGTGAGTTTAAGTGACATTCTGACCAGGTTGTGGAAGGGAGTAAATAAAACAGTCATTGGGGACAATACATGGGAGGACTTACATAGATTAAGGACAATCAACATTAGACGTGTTTACATGCAGTTAGGCAGTACGGTCAGCTGTGTTAGGGATGTCGCAATGATGGATGAAGTGCCAGAGTGGAAACAGAGAAAAAGAGACACAGAGGCAAGTTAAATGTTAGCTAGAAGGCAGACGAGAAGTAAGTTAGTAGGGAAATTCAAAGGCAATGAGGGTGGATTTTAGATTGCTTTTGAACAAATTGGTTTGTACTCTCCCTCAGATGCCCAGGGGGAAGAGAATTATATGCAAGTGGTTAAATTAGAGAGAAAGAGCGGAAGCAAGAGGAAGCAGAGGGTGGGCAAGCTGCTGCAAGAGAAGGCGTGTGAAGGTGGATAGAGGAGGACGGATATGGTGGTGCCTTACCGTGGATAGATTGTTTAACAAGGAGTAGAAATGTAATTCTGTCCCTGTTTTGCATACTCAGCCATTCAGTTTGGCATGTTGTGATGAAGTACGTGAGAAGAGAGAGAGCTCAAGAGAATCCTGGTAGCAAAGTTAATGATCTTATTGAGAGGCCAGAAAGCATAGTGCAGGAGTCCACATAGGATGCTGGCACAGTAGTTCAGTTTAAAGAAACCAAGCAGTTAAGAGATGATTGGTGGTGTTGGAAGAACGGAGGTGCCTTATTTTCCTAATGTTTAGGCATTAAGACAGACTAATGTTGCAGTTTTGGAGATGATGCTGAGGTTTCTTGAGAGAGAATAGATGGGGAGAGAGTCAGGTGGAAACTGTATAGTCAGGACAATAGGTTAGAACATTTAGGGAGAGTTTTGGTAGAGTTTAAAATCAAAGCAAAGCCATCCAATCTTTATTGGCAAAGAGACATTTAGAGATTTTGGTAGTGAGATCAGAGGAGAGTTTTGGGGCCATCTGCGAAGAGTTGGTGGTTCTTGAGGTGCTTCCGGAACCAGAGATGGTTCTCCTTAAGTTTCAGGGAGGCAGGGAAGCTGTTCCACAGGCATGCCCCAGCCAAAGAAAGAGATCTACCATCCACTTGTTGCTTGGAGAAGCAACTGACACTGAGGGAGTTGGAGGCAGATGAGCGAAGAGCTTGAGAAGGAAGATATTTAGGAAGAAAGAGTTGAAGGTATTGGGGCTGTTGGCCCCAGAAGGCCTTGTGGACAATGCAGAGGGCTCTGAGCTTAATCCTTGCAGCCACTGAGAGCCAGTGAAGAGATTTCAGTCTTGGAGAGAAACGACCCCTGGGCTTGAGGCCAAGGACACGTCTCGCAGTCCTGTTCTGGATGAGTTGCAGAGGGCGGAGAGTAGAACCAGGCATATTTAGAAAGAGGCTGTTGCAGTAGTTCAGCCTTGAGAGAACCAGAACTCCGGAGACTGTGGGCTTCTGGGGGAATTAGAAGAAAGGAAGACTACCTCTGAGGAGGTGCAGCTGGTAGTGTGACTTCTTAGAGATGTCAGAGATATGAGGAGAGAAGGAGCTTGTGGAGTCAAAGATGACCCTGAGTGTTGCAGGAGAGCAGGGTTTGGGGAATGCACAGGGAATCAGGTGAATGGGTGAGTGTAAAAATAAATGGTGTAAGGAAATGACAGGAAGCAGAAGGATGGAGAAAGGTTCAGGGGCAGAAGACAAGGTAGAAGGAGGGGAAGGAGAGAAGCATGTGTTGGAGAAAAAAAGACCTAGCAAAGAAGGAGAAGGATTTGCTGATGTGAATAGAATGGGAAGAGAGAAATAGCAAAACAGTGGTGGAACAAAGGAGGGGAAAAGGGATAAGGGGTAGGGAAGAAGAACTCACAGAAGAACACCACAAAAAAGAAGGGGTTCAAGGAAGAAGAATGAAGCTACATTCTAAGTGGACCATTTCATTTGTGACAGTGCCAGCGAGGCCTGGTTTTTAGCCAACATCGAGAATGTTGCACAAGTGTTTCACCTTGAAACGCTTGTAAATAGGTGCATGATAAATAACAAATCAATCAATCATTTCTGGGACATGCACACCCAAACATTTTGAAAGCCTATATTTTAGAATGGAAACATTTAGCTACAACTCCCAGAATGGAAACTGCTTTTGGCTGAAAAGCTATCAGTGACTGAAGGTGCCACACACAATATAGGGACTAGAAATTTAAGATTCCTAATATTGGAGACATCTATATCTAATAATGTCAGGGAATTACCTAAAACCTGTTGGTTAATGTTATTTAATGCAACTATTGCAGCTAGAACTTTATGTAAACGGGCTCTATCTTTTAGCATACAATGGACAAGAAATCTTTAGTGCTTTGCATGGAGGATGTATTACCAGCACTTCATGTCAAAACTGCCACAGCGTCTCCTCCCAGCAAAATGGATGTAATTTAGACCTTCAAGTCAGTTACTGACACTTTTATGAGCATAAGAAACCACATCAACAACCCAATGTGAGGTGTGACAAGGGCAATCACCATTGCAATGGTTGCTACAATGCTCTGGACATAATTACCATACCTGGGAGCATCAGTGTGGATAATCAGAATGACACACTATTACTAGAGGTAAAAGGTGAATGCCTCCAGTAAAGTTAAACTCTGCAGATGATTGGCCCAATTCCCCTGTCAACCACTGCACAGCAACAGACTTAAACAGACTCAAAATCGTAACTTAGGGTGTCAGTAAGTGGCCTTGTGGTGATAGCTTGTCTGTTGCAAATTGCTTCTTATCATTCCTGAATTGATCATGGTTTCTAATACTGATTAGTTAGTTCAGAATCTGCCTGAATGTGAGGGACATGTAAGAGTGTGAATAAATTTGATAGTGTTTTTAACAAAATTAACACATTTTCAATACACTGGCAGGGGGCTTGAACAGACATTGCGGTTTCCACTCATAGAAATACAGGGATCATAACATCCAGACCTGAGTCTTTCCATAATTTTTTTCAAAGCCATTCGCAGACATCCACTGGCACTGCACCAGCCCCACCAGACTCTCTAAGGCAATGAATTGTTGCCTGACACATAAACTGGCTATATATCCCCTCTTTGTGAAAAGGCAATTTGGATACTTAACCATCAGAGCCGCTAGAATTAGACTTTTCATCAAAAGAAAAGGGAATTTTATAACACATATCGAAATTGGTCTAGGAACAATAGGTTTATGCGCAGCGTTGCTGATGGTCAAATGATGTTAGAGACTGGTACTCCTAGCAATGCTAAACATTTTTGAGGCATACACAACTGTCAAGTGACTGCTCAAGGGTCTCTACAGGTAAATGTGGTTACAGAACATGATTTGTCCAGTTATTTTGGTGAAAAGTTTGGAGAGCTTACTCTAGTGAGTACTGCACTATCAAGGAGGGTTCACTGGAAACACTGCCTGAACAGTGTAATTATTGAGAGTCTAATAATTTGTGCCGTGAGATCCAGAGCATCTGGGCCTAATGGTTTGACGAATGGGACTTTGAAAAAAGATGTGGGATCATGGGCAAGTCCTGTATCATCTATTTCAGAGCATTTTGATGGCTAGAAGATGTCTGTACTCATGGAGTTGGGCAATAATTGTTCCCATCTATAAGAAGGGTGATTGGGCTGATCCAGCCAACTATCGCCCGATTGCCCTCTTAGATGATGGGGGCAAAATATTTTTGGGAATAATTTTAACGGAATTGGAGGACTGGGCCGAACATAATGGTATTCTATCAAAGCACCAAATTGGATTCCGGAAGGGGCTCTCAACAACACAAAATAGCCTCATAATGAACATCATTAATGATAAAACTGGGAGGAAGATTGCCCCAACAATATATGGAGCATGGGTTGATTCATTCAAAGCATTTGATACAGGTAATAGGGCAGATTGTGGAATACATTGAAAATCTGGGGGCTCCCTGAAGGATTGTTAGCAATAATTATACATTTGCAGGTAAATACAAGCATTCAGGTTAGGCTTGACATCCAAGGACATTAATCAGCACGAATCCCAACTATGAGGGGTGTGAGGCAGGGATGCATTTTGGAGCCCTGCCTCTTTAACCTGTAATAGGCTGATCTTGATGAAACTCTATGGGCCTCATTACGAGTTTGGAGGCAGCCTCCAAACTCAGGTGTGGGTCCATTGTCCCTGAATGGAGAAATACCGGGCCATTCCAACTTTGGAGGGCCTGTTATTTCCCCATTCAGGGAACCCGGACCATCCCCAGCCCCTATAGGGCTCAATGGGAATGGGGAGCATACTAACAACGGGCCCGTTAACGACAGGCCCGTTGTTAGCATGCTGATCCCCTCGCGGGACCCACAAAGGACGTCTGGTCTGATCAGATGTCCAGTGCGGGTCCCGCGAGGGGACCTCGTAATGAGGCGGTATCTCTTCATACCCTTCGTAGCGCCAATATTGGCTCATGTAAAGTTCATTGGATGGCCTACGTGGATGATATAGTCCTGGCAGACTATACTCACATGGGCCTCCAACATATGATTACTGCTTTTGATAAATATGCTGATTTGAATGATCTAACAGTTAATCCTGCTAAAACGACTATTATGGCCTTTTGTATTAATTTAAAAAGAATTCCAAAATATAATTGGAAGTTGGGCAATCAGTCCCTAACAGTCACAAAAGAAGCTGCCTGTAAACTTGACTAAACTAGATTGGAGGGGTGTATATGGAAGAAGGTCTTGAACCTTCCCATGTCCTTACCGATAGTGTGTTTACATTATGAGCTTGGCCTCCAGTCCTTACGAGCTTGTTTGGAATGGAAGATTATTGCACTTTACAGATAGGTGATGTTGTCAAGAAAGAACTCAATGTACGACGATATAGGAGCTCTCTCGAATCAGGGCAGATGTAATTTTCTTTCCATTAAAAAACAAGTTTGTTGTAAAATGCTCACAGCATGTGATCAGTCGGAAATAGCCCTCATTGAAAATCCCACGAAAGTCAAACATTCCTTGATGAGAATGGACTGGAAATTTTCCAAAGAGACTTTCAGCACAATAGAGTCTTTCAAAACATTTCCCATTGCAGACAAACCTAAAGGTTTTGTTCTTTTACATGTGGGACGATTTCCTGATCCCAAATGGAGATCTGGATTCCTACGATTCTGCCTAAATTTTATTGTCACCAATTAAATTCAGAGAATTCAAATGAAAGAGGAGCCTCAAAAATGGTATTGAGATCTATGTGTGTCTGGGGTGACCCAAGACCTGAAACATCTATTAATTCATTGTATATCGGCCAACGCCTTAAGGCTTAGGTATTTTGCACATTTTGTGTCTCATGATGAATGGTTTGATACAGCAGATTTTTGGTTTAGACTGTCAGCTGGAAATGCAACTTTTTTACTATTGGAACTTCTTAGATTGTAAAATGAATTAAATTGACTGGAATCACAGTTATAGTATGGAATTGACTAACCATGATTTGTTTGGTTTTGATTGTGACTTTGTTTTTTTGCTCTTGTTTTGTTTTTTGTGGTTGTTTTTGTTTTTGTTTTTAGATATTATTCTTATGTTAAGGATTGTATGCTGAATTATATGTATATTTTTCTTAATGGTCGACATTAATTAAATGTTTAAAAATTGTGAAAAGCTGTGCCTAAGACTAAACACAAATAAAAATAAAAATAAGAAATGTACCCTCTTTCAGACCTCTAAAGGCACAAGCCTGATATGTTGATGATTGTGCGACCACTGATCTTGTAAAGGGACTTGCCTGACATACCAAGCTTTGACTGGATTGCACATACAATGACTGACACCTAACCAAACCCTTTGTGCCTTCCTGAGAGCACACTAGAAGAGTGGGCTTTTCTTTCATTACTTTTCCCTGTTCTCCACTTCACTCACCTTTGCCCTACTTAGCCCAATGTACCATCTAGGCCTTGAAGACTGCAATGTGTGGGGGGAGTTGAACATCCACATGTCTTTCTGAGCAAAACTACAAATCAGGGTAAGACAGGCACAGATAATGGGGTATCTGCGGTTGGGGTTATGCAAGCTCTAATGCTGTGATATTTTTAAAATGCTTCATTTAATCTCTGCCTCAGGAAGCGGAGACACTCCACGAAAGCTCACAAATATGCAAAATAAATGACAGGTATCGATTTGTTTTCTTCTAGATCAACATTCTATACATATATATTACAAGGCCTGCAGTAGTGGCCCTGTAGTTATGGTTAAGTTGCTCAACTCATAGAAAGTGCACTTTTTGGGAAGCTTATACCTTCGCCCCCCCTTGGAAGAATGCTCATGAAACTTTGCAATAAAAAGGTATATTCCCACATCGGAATGATTCTGCGAAGTTTGGTGCGGTTTCATAGACGCAATGGAAAAAAAACATTGCTCACGCCTACAGCCCAAACCATTAGATTGATTTTCACAAAATTTGCAACTTAAAAATAACCTCCATTTAACAACATTTTTTCATTGAATTTCGTAGGTTTTTATTGGCGCAACTTATTCATAACATCCCTTTAACAAAGTGTTTTCACTGAATTTCATAGGTTTTTATTGATGCAACTTAACCATAATATCCCTTTAACAAAGATGTTTCATGATGTTACATCATGGTATGTAAGTTATTAAAAAAATCTCTTTTAACATATATCAAAGAACTATAAACCTCCTTTAAGAAACATATTTTTTGCAACACATAGGGCCTCATTACGAGGACCGGCACCATTCATTACAGAATGCGCAATTACGAGGGTCCCTCGCGGGACCCGGAACAGACGTCTGGTAAAACCAGATGTCGTTTCCAGGTCCCGCGAGGGGACCAAGGAGCTAATAACGGGCCAGTTATAAACAGGGTCGTTATTAGCTTCATCCCCATTCCCATTGAGCCCTATGGGTGCTCAAATGGGAATGGGGATCCGTTCCTTCAATGAGGAATTACGGAGTCCTCAAATGTTAGAATTCCCCGGTTATTCCTCATTGAAGGAACCCGGTATTGGAGCCCGGTATGGAGGCAGCCATGCCCTTATTTGGGGCATGGCTGCCTCCATACTCGTAATGAGGCCCGTACTGATGAGTGGCATTATCAGCAGCGTATGCTGGGGATGGAAGTCATGGTTGAATTGCCTAGGGCATGAGGCTCGACAATGACCCCAGCACCACCAAACCACCCCCGATATCCGCTGCACCTACTCTGCATCCTAGCTCAGTGTCCACTCTACCCTCATAATGTGACCAATGGCCAGTTCTCATGGCTGGCAGACGTAGCCAGTGTATATAAACCATGGCCTTTGGCCATGCTGCATTCCCCGATATGGAAATCAGAGTAGACATTGGTCCTTGCTGAGGGCTGGGCCCACTGCCCAGGCAGCCAAGGTATGTCACTATTTTGTGTACTTACTTTTTGATGCTTTTAAAGAGGTAAAACACAGGACAGATTTATAAAAGCATGCTTTCAGGTCCTTGCTGATATTCCTCGCGCAAGTTTTCTGCAAACCCGTCCAGCACTTCGGGCTGCAGCCGTAAGCAGAATTTGTTTTCCCATTTAAACCTAGGGCTTCCGCCATGCCACATGCCCCAATAAGTAAATCAGAGTTATAACACAATTTGTTGTACTTACATTTTGACACTTTAGAAAAAATAAAACACAGAATAGATTTGCAAAACCATGCTTTGAGGTCCTGGTCGATGCTCCTCGTGAATGTTTGCTACAATCCTGTCCAGCACTTCGGGCTGTAAACACAATCAGAATTTTGATTGCGAAAAACTTTACTACATAGCCGGTTCCTGGTGGCCATGCCCACTTGAACCCCTTTGCCGGCATCTCCTGGTCATGGCCAGTAGCCTTTGGCCATGACCCAGACAACCTGGCCGCTGCCCATGGCCACAGGCTGTACCTCAGTCACCAAAGGTAATCACTATTTTTGGAACTATATTATGACACTTTTCCAAAATTAAAACACAGACACATTTGCAATACCATGCTTTCAGGTCCTAGACAATGCACTTTGCATGAGTGTTCTGCAAATCAGTCCATGTTTCAGTTTGTGAAAAGTATCAAAATGTACGTACAAAAAACATTTATATGACTTAGCCCCCACTTGACAAAATCCATTCAGACATTACAAATTCAAAGTTGGGTCTATAATCTTTCAGAAAATGTTTTGCCGATTTGTCAAACGGCAACCAAGCCATCTAAATAAGCCATCTAATAATGTTGACACCCCACTCTAAATTTCCCCCTCTTGACTAAGTTCACCAAACTTTGCAAAAACATTCAAATCTCTGTCTAAAATCTCTTTGCAAACATTTGTGCAGATTCGTCAAATGGCATGAAATGTACAAACCTTACAAATATTTTGGGACCCCCCTCTGATTTTGTCCTCTCTTGCCGAAACGTCAGCAAACTTTGCATAAATGTTCAAGATCAGGTCTAAAATGATATATCAAGATTTCATGCAGTTTCATTGAGTGGCGCCAAAGTTATAAGCCATCCAAAAACTGTTTTTCACCGACCCTGTGATGCAGACATATACATGGATGTCCCTGAACATCTGTGATGTTCTTGAACATCACAGGAATATCCCTGAGCGCAGGAGAAAAAACACCAGATTTTTTGTTTTTTATGGGCATATCCCATCCAATCCTCATCACCCCTCAGCTCCCCATAGATAGTTTAATTTGTTTGACAAGTGCAATGGTGTGTTTTTTAATATGTTTTTACTGCGATGTCCGCAGACTACGGCTGCTGTTCGCGAATACAATATGGCATCCATTTAAAAAGTTGTGACGCACCTCACATTTTTAACCAACCAATACATGTACGATGTCCGTGAACGTCACGCTGCTCTCTGATTGTAAATTTGTACATTTTTGTAAATCAGGCTCATAGTCTACTGAAAAGGAGAACATTGTAGGTTGGTCTCGGCTGGGATGGGCTGCAAGTGGGCAGACAAAATCATTGCCTTTATCTTGCATATAATTGTGCCCTGGTCGACCAATAGCCAAACAACAACTGCAGGGTGTGTGTCGATCCTCATGATCCACCTTCTCTATTTCTCTGACATGGCATACACTTTGGGCCTCATTACAAGTCAGGCGGTAAGGGGTTAACGGCGCCGGTAAAGGTACCGGCGCTGTCAACCCCGTACCGCCTGATTACGTGGTCCCCTCGCGGGACCCGGTCTGCATGTCCCATGAGGGGAAGAGGGAGCAAACAACGGGCCGCTCGTAATCAGCCCGTTGTTTGCTCCCTCTCCCATTCTCATTCAGCCCTATGAGGGCAGAAATGGGAATGGGGAAGACCCGGGTCCGGGTTTCCAGAGGGAGGAATTACCGGGCCCTCTGAATTCGGAATGGCCCGGTAATTCCTCATTCTGGGAACCCGAACACAGACCCAATTTTGGCGGCAGCCATGCCGCCAATAGCGGCATTGCTACCGCCAAAATCGTAATGAGGCCCTTTGTCTCTCAGTTGCTACTAAAGATCCACCCATGAACCAAAAATAAAAATGCCATTATAACACACACTTCTACAGGTGAAGTCATGGACATCATGTGATCTAATGACGATTAGTGAATCATTTTCCCAAATTTCACGTTGTCTTTTCTGCAAATTTGCTTGCGCATTTTACATAAATAGGTGCAACATTACCCAAAACAAATAAGCATTATTTCTCGGATCTGACATCATTACACAGGTGCCTGCCAATCACCAGTCTACAGGCATGTGCAACCTGTTTGCTTAATCTCAGCTATATCTTTCAGTGTATGACACTATTGTATTTAGCTTTTGAAGGTCAGCATCTTACGACATCCTGCAATGACTGTATTAACCTAATCAGACATCAGTCATAGACATACACTGCATTAGTTCAACCTGAAATTACATTGACCTGAAATAAACTAATTGCAGCTACTGAAATTGCATCTCAAATATAGCCATGCTATGGATGAACTTCATAAATTAAATATAGTATGTGGAAAAAACCGCAGGCCTGACCCAATGAAAGTGAATATTTTAAATCGTTACATGGTAATGGATGTTGGTGTATTTTTGAGAAACGGTAGACGAATTCAAAGGCATTCTTCTAATGGTGCTTATGCTCTTAAATCTATTATGATGTTATTGTTCTATCCTAGCTATTTTTGTTTTCATACTGTACATTTAGAAGAAATAAAATTAAAATGGAATGACACTAGCCCGCTATGTTGCAGTGCAACACAGTATGGGTATGGTTTACACAAGGGTTTTTCTATGGGAAAATACCATTGAAACGCACTTTGTAAATCAGGTCCTGTGTGTTCTGATGTTTCACTCATTAAAGCCAGACACACATAAGCCTGCACGCAGCTCTTTTTTGTGCATATATTAGCACATTGGACGAGCACTGCACATAAAGTCGCACTTTACATTGATGTACAGAAGATATTCTTCTGTGGGAGAGCATACCCCATAATGATGTGCAGTGTGCACACGCTGCTTGCATCTCGATAAGGGTGTGCTACAGATGCCACGATCTTTGCGGGAGGCACTGAATGTCTATGATTCCATGCACCCACAAGATGGCCACTAGCGACATATGCTATGGAAGAATTCACAAACACATGCACACATCCATTCCGCGTGGCTCCTTTCAGTGCCCATGCCTGCCCCTACCTAATTTGGAAAGGTGGTGCAAGCCTCCACAAAGGGTGTGTGGGGCAATGAGTGTGGGACTGATTTCGTCATAAATGAGTGCCCCAGAGTTTCATTTCAACTGTCATGCCCTCTCCCAAAGTACCTAGGCTAACTAAATAGTTATAGGAGATGTGTAGGGGTAAACAATCCACACACAATAATGCTTATTTTATCATTAGTGTTGCTTGTATTATTCCCCCATTCCTATCCTTGTACTCCCATTATCTACTCCATCTCCTCTGTGCACATTCCTGCAATCCCCTTTTTATGTAGCTTTGTTGGATTAGAAACCGAAATGCATTTGCAGTTTACATTTCATTTGTGTTGTCTGCTCCACATCCGCACCACTACATGCCAGTCATGGAGAACAAATATTCCTCATTCATCCCGGGGATTGCTTGCATCTATTTTCACACAATGGGCACATGCATGGCGTCCATGCAAATAAATGCATGGAGACCTCCAAATATGCAAGCATACATGCAATTTGTGTTCTAATGCATTTATTATTATTTAAGGGGCTGCAGAAATATGAGGGCCAACTGCATTTGCTTACAATGGTACAGAGTACAGACCACATCATCTGGGGAAATAAAGGAATAGGGTTTCTGCATTAAACACAGTATGTGGCCCTTCGTGCATATATGATACCCCCTAGGACAGGATTATTTTCATGAGATTGTAGAGATCCTAGAAAACCAATACACTGCCAACTATAAGCAAATGGCACATGGTGGCATAGAAGAAACCCTTCCCATGGGAGTACTCTCTTACTGTGGACGGGCAACACGAGACCCTTGATCTCACAGATCTCTGTCCGGGTGACCTCTGGATGGAAGAATCTGTTCCTTTATTCTCCGTTAACATAGGAGAAGGCAAACCACCCCAGCAGGTACGGAGCAACCTGGATTCATGATCATGCGCTGGACAAATACATAGTTCCCAGAAAGTTGCATGGTTCCCATTGCATTTACTTCCATTTAATTATCTATTTCATAACTATTATGGTTGGATCCTGGGGCGACTGCCACCCCTCAGACATGTTTTCCAGGAAAACTGTGTAAGTACATTCTGGGGAGGCAACCACCCTATTTTTACAGGACTGGAGAAAAAAAATCCTTGTTAACTAAAGTATGGATTATGTGAGCTAGGAGTGTCACATGATTTGAATCATGAGTTACTCCACAATTCATATAATTCCCTATTACAAGTTCCAGGGAAAGAACTCTGCTGTGAAACTGGGCCTCTCTGTTAATTACAATATTATAATGATTAAAGAAACGTTCTCACAATCGGCATTCCAACCCAAGCCCAACACTTGGATACAAACCAAGTAATCCCACATCTTGATCCTGCCAACTTCTCTGAAGATATGGGCATCTCTGACATGGTCAAAGAAAAGGGCAGCAGTTCCCGTACCAATGTAGCAGGAAACATGGTCTAATAGTTTAATTACAGATCCCTCTTCACTAATGCAAACATGGTTCCTTTTCTGTCCCCTTTCAGAGCTAGGCCTCACAAATATATGTATCACTTGAACTATTAATAATACATATTACCCCCCCTCAAACGAGGAGCTAACAGCAGCAAGAGGGGAAGTGTATAAAGAAAATATAAAAGGACCCAGAACAGACCCGCGTGGGACACCATGGATGAGTGAGAAATTGTCAAATGTTTTACAGGCCCAAGTGGCGGAAACAGTTCTTTGAGACAAGTATGACTGGAACCAGGAAATGACAGAACCAGAACAACCAAAGGAAGCAAGAGAAGCCAATAGAATAGAGTGACCAATGGAGTCAAAAGCAGCTGAGAGATCCAACAAAATAAGAAAAGATGAGTGTTTGTAATAGCGTTCAGTGAGCAGCCTCACAACTAATTTTCTGTATCCTATACAATATCAAATTCCAGCATTCCCTTCAAAATGTTGGAAAATGTATATGGGCTTAACATATCTGATTTGTGCCAACTGCCCTTTAGTATTATGTAGAACATAATTATAAGTGATATTGTATTGTATTGAAGTTGTCACTTATATAGCTCCTTTTTCCCATTTGTATGACCTCAAAGCGCTTTGTGGTATGAACGCCCTCGGGTACCGAAGTCCAGGTATGGACAAATTCTCAGAAAAGTCTTAAAGTGTGTGTGTGCATTTGGCCAAGATTAGGAATTAGGTGTGCTGGCTAGGCTCCAGTTAGCAACCCACAAGGTCAGGCATATGATCGGGTGCTGAGGGAGGTCACGATAGAGTGCTAGTGCAAGATACTCATGTGTGCCCAGCTAGACCAAAAAATGTCATAGTTTGTCGGTTTATTCTAATGGCAGAGGTGTTGAAGCAAGTCTGATATAAGGTCAAAGCTGTTATGTGTCCAGCTAGACCGAATTTGTTGTAGTCGTAGCTGCATTCTAAAGTGTGTGGATGGATAGTCGTGCCTGCGGCAGAGCTCCACTGAAGTAGTACATTTACACATATCTTAAGCTCAGATGGAACTTATCTTTGATCTTGCTATGTGATCCGGTCGTCTGTGTGAAGAAGACAAGCTTCCCTCAAATGCTATTCTAGGCACTGTAGACGGGCTACCATCAAGACCTCAAAGTGCAGAATAGAGCAGCTATCTTATACTATCTTCTAAGCATTGAATCAATGGCTGCCTTAAGATCTAGAGTCATAGAAATGTCTAGCGCAATAGACACGTTACCCTTATACTCTTAACCTATATATTCTAAATTCCATAATAGACTAACATCAGGCATCTTCTAATGCTGTATCAAGAATAGCTGCACATATCATTAGGAGTTGCAGTGGTTAGCTTTAGCTTTTGGACCTCTTCTAATTGCAAATAGGTAGATCACTATCATATATCTTCTAGCTCAATAGACAGGATAACATGATACGGTGCTGCCCAAAGTGTCTCCTCCCAGATCTTTCTGGGTGCAGCACATAGCTCACCCTTCAATCAGTCTAACCTTAACAGATCTTCTAAGTGAAATACTTGTGCTAATATCACAATCTCTTCAAGAGCCATACCTGTGCAAGTCAACACATTTGCTCATGTGCAATTGTCTTTGAAGTAGTAGGTGCTAAGGTAATCTGTAAAGGCTGTGTTATCTCTAGAGTGGAACAGGGCATGCTGGCTTATTGCAGCTTGCAGTTGCAATAGACAGGTTGCCATCCATGATCTTGTGATTCCCAATTTCAAGAACATTCAGAGCACTTTATCAGCAAACCCCTTAAATCTTTGACACAAGATGGGCTACCAGTATGGGTCCTCTAGGTGTGCAGCCAAGGCGGGGTGTAAGGACGGGAACACAATGTGTATTACGTGCCCTGAGCCTGAGCGGCTATCCTGATACATGTCTTTGAATGTAATGTGTAAGGGGATCTATAAGAGTCCTGCAATGTGTAAACAAGTATTACATTTCCTTATAACATGCTAGCAAGACACCCTACTGCAAATGTGCTTTGTGGTTGGTCTTTCCATGACAAAAGTAGGGAATATATTATATCCATCTGAATAATAATAGTGTAGGTGATGAAAAAGATTTGGAGCTTAGGTATGCATAGTTGCTTTGATTCTGTTCCATTTCATTAATGAATCCCCTTCCCTCTCTTAAACTCCCTTTCATTACATCTCCATTATAGCAATACATTCCCCAGCCTACCCTTCACTCTTTCCACTCTCTTCCATTTTTAGTTTGCTATTAGGTTGTGCTTGCACCATCAATAAATGACACTATTGCATTACAGTACAGCTAGAAAGAAATAGCATATGAGAAGGGACACACAACTTGTAGGTTCTATTTGGTTATTTACCCACCCATTGACTGCCCATGGCGAGTATAATCCCTATGGCCATTCGCATCCACTGTCTGCCCCCCCCCCCCGCCCAAACACCTTCTCCTGGGGTCTCTTTGAGCTACCTTTTTCAAGCCTTACCATCAACCTGTGTGCTCGAAGTGCTTGCCGATGTCTCTTGAGAGTTAATGACTTAATTGGAGCTGTAAATACATTACTGTTCTAATGAAATGTCTTATCCAGATCTACCTACAGCCGCTCAATTTGTAGTACCACAAAGCAAACAGTTGGGGCTTCTGTACAAGTACTAGGCATTTGACAGGCACTGCTATTATATGCCCACACACTCACACCGATGTGCAGCTGCTGCCATTGATGGCCTGTTAATACCACTATAGTAGTCTCTTGCAAATACCATTTCCATCCCTTAAACAAAAGCCCAACTGTTGGTATTGCCAAATCACGTTTCCCATTGCTTCCTGTTCCATGATGTCAACTCTGCTCCACTTATTCAACCTTATATCATTTGTCTTCTACCCCACTCTCCTCCTTTTCCCATATTCCTCTCCTTCATTTGTCCAATATTTCTCTCCTTTTCCCTTGCATTCCCTTTACCTCTGCTCCCTTCCCTTTCTCTCCCCTCCCGGTCTCTCACCTTTCCTTTTCCCCGTTCTCTGCATCTTTCCTCATCTCCACTTCCTTTGCCTCAAACTCTCTCTAAGCTTCCCTTCACTTTGCTTTACTTTCCTTGTCTTGCCAGGCCTCTCCTTGCCTTGCCTTGCCTTCCTTCCACCCCCTTACTCCAGACTCCCCTTCTCTTTCTGCCCCTTACCTTCTTATTCCCTTTTCTCCCCTAAAGCATGTGTTATTGCCCCGCATTTTCCTTTCCCCCTTTCCCTTTCATTACTTTTGCCATTTTGTGTCCTCATTTTGTATTCTCTGTTTTGGTCAAGGAAAACAATAGGTAATAACTAGTGAAACATACAAAATCTAAGCCATAATAGAACTGCTAGACTAATGCAGGGTTCTGGGAAAATGCATTCGAGTAGTACTTAAAAATGCTAATGTTACCAATATATTTCTATCCGCGAAAGTGTTTCCATAAGCAATTGATTCTAAGCCTGCAGTGCAGAGTAACATTATGACTTGGTTTCAGTTTTCGAAGTCAGGATCTGTGACACTGATGTAAAATTCAATGTATTGTGTACAGGAGCACGAACAAGAACACTAGGATCACAGCACCGGGGGCGGATGGCAATGTACCTTGAGGTTTATGCCTTTAATTGCTCCAGTGACTTTCTTCCAGAAATAGAAATTGTGTGTAACATTGTATACTGCCCCTCAGGTAACTGTTCATATGAATAAACGACATTATTCCAACATACTTTGGATTTTAAACTGCTTTAGGGTAAGTGCTCAACCATATTTACCTCGTAAAAATCGCGAAATATATCGAAAAAGACAAAGCAAACGGTGATTAAACTATACGTGGGAAAGCGTTTGTGATATAATATGATGAAACATGAGGCAGAGACCCAGAAACTCCGGGGCACTGATCGTCACAAAACTAAAAGTCCAAATATGAATGTGTTTGTACTTAATAAAAAAACGTGTATATTTGAGACATGAAATAATTATGCTAGCTAATTGGACATATGACTGTTAACGGAATGTCTGCTGCCTTTTTACTAACTACAATCTGTTTTGGAAAAAAAAATCGATTTGTGTCTTTTTCAGCAAAAACACTCTTGTTAACTTGAATAATGTGAAGTATGCTATTGTCAGTGTTTAATAGCTAATCAAGCAAACATAGCTGACTTGCAAATGCTCTGCTGTCCTTTCACTTGTTTACACATGGGCAAGTAAATAAAAATAATGATGTACAGTTTAGAATATTTGCATAAATTATGCTTATTAAGTGAAAGACTGCTTTTTATCAATGTACTGTCTGAACAAGTGAGAGACTGCTTTAATCTTTTAATTACAAACAAATCAAAACAAAGGCAAATGTAAACACTCAGCGGAATAAGGAGACACATTTCAAGTGTTGTTATGAGTGTGATCATTATGAGTGCGTTCGGGGAAGATTCTCAGTTAAGTGATTGCTCATGCTGTCATCAAAATGATTCTGCTTCAGTGTTTGCAGCCATAATTTCAGCAATTACAATGTAGTAGGCACCTGACTCTTGCCCCCTTCTATCCAGCTGGACAAATTCATGGCTGACGCAAAGCATCTATTTCAATGCAAGCAGATGGTCATCTTTCGTATGTCTTTCTCGCCAGCAGTTGGGGAAAGTAGTGCTGATGTTTGTCTTTACCTACATATATCTGTAACTTATCTTCTGCATGAAGCTGGAGGATTGTTGTGATTAACTTTGCATTCATCTGGTGCAAGTGACTAGAATCTTGAGATGGAATGCAGGGCTTAGAATGTTTATCTATGAGTGAGTTCCAGGTTTGTTAGTTGCAAGGATGTAAGCCCTGAGAGAGGATGCCGGTGGGTGTCCTATGTCCCCTTTTACTTACCTGACTCTAAGAACTGTATTTGGTGTAGCTAAACTTAAGTAAATAAGTTAACAGTTCACTGGAGTGTCAGAGTCATTTGTGGCCAAACCCTGAACTCAACACTGGCGACGAGGATGGGATCTGGCTGTGCTGGGGGGACAGCACCAAAGGGAGACAGCCACCGCCCCCCCCCCCTCTGAGAAGTGATCCTCTCTCAGGTAAGAGCGCTGGATGGCTGTGAGGCACTGCAAGTGCAGTGAGGGCAATTGAGGTCCAGACAGAGGTGATACAGAGGCAGAGGGGGCAAGAAAGGCCCAGACAGAGGCGCTACGAAGGCACTGGAATAACAGAGCAGCTATGGATGTAAAGGTGCTGCATGAGGCAGTGGCGAGGTTCTGCCAGGGCAGTGAGGCGCTACAATGGGCAATGAGATGTTGCAGAGGTAGTGAGGCGCTGCATGAAGAGGTGCTGCGAGGACAGTTAGACGCTGCAACAGGCAGTGAAGAGGTGCTGCAGAGACAGTGAAGCGATGCTAGGGGCAGTGAGATGCTACAGAGGCAGTGAGGCGCTGCATGAAGAAGTGCTGCAAGGGCAGTGAGGTGCTGCGACAGGCAGTGAAGACGCGCTGCAGGGGCAGTGAGGTGCTGCGTTAGGCAGTGAAGAGGTGCTGCGTGAAGCAGTGAAGAGGTGCTGCATGAGGCAGTGAAGAGATTCTGCAAGGGCAGTGAGGCACTGCAAGATGCAGTTAAGAGGTGCTGCAAGAGGCAGTCAAGAGGCGCTGCAAGAGGCAGTGAGTGGTCGCTGCAGAGGCTGTGAAGTGCTGCATGGTGCAGTGAAGAGGTGAGGCGCTGCGAGGGCAGTGAAGTGCTGCATGGGGCAGTGAAGAGGCACTGCATTGGGAGTGAAGAGGCACTTCAGTGACAAGGGTGTGCTGCAAAGGGCAGTGGGGACAAGAAGTTCTAGTGTTGAAAGGTACAACGGTCTGCTGTAAAGTGCAGTGGGCTCTGTGAGACTTATGGTTATTAGAAGGAGCTGTGAAGTTCATTGGAGCAGCAAGGTTCATTCATTCATTGGCATGGTGAAGTTCAAGGTGGCAGTCTCTCATAAAGCATTTAAGAGAATTGAGACTGTACAAACATTCAGAAGAGTTGGAAGTTGTTAATGGATCTAGGAGGGGCCTGGGGCCCATGGACTGTGCAAACATCTGTTGCGCCAAGGCTACAAGCTATTGGTCATAGTGAAGGCAGCTGAGATCACTGACAAAGTTATCCGATGTCAGCGCTTACCTTTGACTGGAACCGAAGGTTGCTGCGGTTGGCTTGAGTGGAGTCCTGGAGTTCGGCATGAGTGCTGCAGCGGGAGGCCTGACTCAGTTATGAAGTTTGATGGGGATGGGAGCTCTGTGTTCCTCCGTTACTCTCTATGCAATGGTGAAGTAGGAGAGAATGCAGAGGTGCTGGCGATTAGAGTTGAGATACTAGAGCTGATATATATTAGTTTATTAGAGTGATGTTGTAGGTACATGTCTCTCTCTTTAATTGAGTTATGTAGTTTAACATATTTCTCTCCACAGGCGGACTACTGTCCATTACATGTTTTGCATGTGTAAAAAGGTGCAATGGTTGAGGTGAACCGTTGAGCGGACTACTGTCCATTACATGTGTTGCATGTGTAAAAAGGTGCAATGGTTGAGGTGAACCGTTGAGCGGACTACTGTCCATTACATGTGTTGCATGTGTAAAAGGGTGCAATGGTTGAGGTGAACCGTTGAGCGGACTACTGTCCATTACATGTGTTGCATGTGTGAAAAGGTGCAATGGTTGTGGTGAACCATTGAGCGGACTACTGTCCATTACACTGTCTGTATAAAAAGGGAAATGTTGTTCCTAGACTTTGGTGCCATTGTTTTGGCATATGTTGGTAGACATGTATGCGGTGATGTGTGAGTGAAATAAGATATTAAGGTTTTGAGTGTTTATTAAATCTTCATTAGAGTTATTAAGTTGATAACAGTATTCATCATTAGCTGTTCTATGTAGGCATATTACTATGTTCTCTCCACAGGTGGACTTTTAATTTTAATCCACAGATGGACATTGATGTTAATGTTAAAGGATTTTGAAGTGGTGACAGGGTCTAAACCTTTATATATGAAATGCTTTGAATAATCTTTTGTTTTTCAGGTGGGACTTTACTGGACAAATCTTTTGATGAAATATTGATCTTGCCACCGATACTTTACTGTTCTTGTTGTTGTCCCTGTAGGGGAAAGATGTGTTGTGATTAACTTTGCATTCATCTGGTGCAAGTGACTAGAATCTTGAGATGGAATGCAGGGCTTAGAATGTTCATCTATGAGTGAGTTCCAGGTTTGTTAGTTGCAAGGATGTAAGCCCTGAGAGAGGATGCCGGTGGGTGTCCTATGTCCCCTTTTACTTACCTGACTCTAAGAACTGTATTTGGTGTACCTAAACTTAAGTAAATAAGTTAACAGTTCACTGGAGTGTCAGAGTCATTTGTGGCCAAACCCTGAACTCAACAAGGATATGCTTTGACCACACCCATAAATGCTGCTATATGTTAGAGGGCTGTCAAATATCAAGGATTAACATCTGGTTTTTACTCTATGAACAGTCAAGGGAAGGTTGATTTTCTGACACAAGCAACAGCCAATCTTAGTGCAATGGTGCTGTTTGAGAAACTGGATACAGTACATATAGTTCTGGGATGGGAAGAGAACACATTTTCACAACGGCAGTGTCACTGTCATCAGGTAGTAGTGGAGCTAGGAAATTAGCTAAGTTACCTGAAGGACTCAAGATGTTAATGTTATAAAACAAGATCACACATGTAAATGGGAGGGTGATTTGCAGAGGATTTAAGGAGTGGTCTAGCATTGTATGCCCAGCAATATGAGTTTGGCACTGTACGACCTAATGCGAAGGATGGGTCATTGATGAGGGCAGATGGAAGTGGTGTAGATGCTAACTTGGTTTTGTGTTCAGAACATTGTGTTTAGATCATGATATATTGGAGAATTGTGTTTGCTTTCTTGCATGGATTAATTCTGACCACTTATGCCCAATTATAGGTTTGCCACATCTCCCAGGATGAACAGCCGCCGATGCCCCGCTGGTGGAAGATGCTGCAACCTCACCTGATGTACCAGGAGGTGTTTTGGCCACAGCTGATGGTGCAGTTTGTGAGGAGGTGGCTGAGCACTGTTGTAACACTGTGCCACTTGAGGTCCAAGGGCTTTAACCTTCTGTCGGTAGTGGGCCTTCTGGTTGGACTTGTCTGCTTCATCCTAAGGCACCATCACAAAATGTTGAATCAGTACTGTGGTGCCCAGGCTCCAGGATGGGTTGTTGGGTGGCACCCTTCAAAGCACCCTGCGACAGAAAGTGCAGCAGACCTTCTCAACCTCCTTTAGCCAATGGTGCTTCTGCACCAGGAAGTACCCCCAGCTGTCAGACTCCTTCAGCATGGCACAGCTCTTTTTTATGGGGGTGACTGGGTGGCGACCCTGATAAAAATCTTCAGCTCTGGCTCTCCAGGGATGACTTTCTCAATGTCGTCACTTCTGCTGTCACTACTGTGTCCTGACAAGACAAAAAAGCAATGTCATGAAAAAGAAAAGAAGTCAAAAAGGCATCAAAATGCTCAAATAAAGAATAAACACGACTCACAGATGACAAGGAACAGAGTCAAGGTGGATAAGGAATGGAAAACAGGGATTGGAAGAATAGGTTGTTTTAGAACAAAACAAGCTCTTTCCGGGCAAGAGAGATAAGTGCCACAGGTTTCACTAAAAAGCCAGTGTGATAGAATAATCATGGTTATCCCAGAGAACGAATCAGAGGTCTTGTTGCTTAGCTGCAGTAGGCAGAATCATGTCTATGCGGTGGGTGTGGTTTCGTAAACTCCAGTTAAAGAACACAGGAAATTTAAAAAAAAACTGAAATTGCATGATTGCAACTGTTCTAATGGTGTTAATGTGGCTCATATGAGTGGTTATGGTGTAGAATATGGTCGTTATACTAAAAACGCTTGTTTAAGAGTTGAATACCCATGGCTATGACTGCAGTTACGGCAGTAATCCCACCCACATAGTCGCAGTTATCACACATGCGGGTGCGGCATAGCCGTGGCTATCTGTCAGACAATGGCTGTCAAGTGATTTTGGCATGCATAGTTAACTGTGGCTATAAGGTTTGGTTTTAAATACACCAATGGGACTTTGATTAATTAGGCAGGCAACCATAACCACAGCTATAATGGACGGTTGGTAGCCATGGTTTTGGGGTTCTACCTGTGTCATTGTAACCACAATTATACAGGGCATTGTACACCAATGAGTTTGAAAATAATGTGTAATTGATTGATACAACATACATTTCGCGAGATGTTATGGTATTGGAAGGAGGTATTTATTTTACATTTTCTTGAGGGAGAGATGTGTTATTAGAAGATGTGGAGTTGACGAGTGCATGCATACTGTTATTGGTGGACATTTTTGAAATATTTTTTGGAGCTGAACAAAATGAGACAGTTTAAGAAACAGATTCTGGCAACTCATTCACTGGGTTGTAAGGTGATGAATCTGATTGTTCAGAAGATTGAGGAGGACTACAATATTTTGAGTATTGGGAGTGATAGTGATAGTAAGCTAACTACATTTTTTTTTGTTTTACAACATTACTGTGGATGGAGTATTTGAAAAAAGAGGTATGTGCTCATGGTATTTTTTGGGGTGGAAAATAAAATTACTAAGCAATCGAAGGGAAGAGCACAGAGAAAATGTGCACTTATTTTTTAAATTATTTGAAGCAATATAGTAGTGCGATTGGAGAAGTAGAGGGCTTCTCACAATAAAATTACATTTTCCGGGCATAGTTTTGATATAAAAACACAATGGCTCTTTTAAGAGCCACCCATAGAAGATATGTAATTGTATAGAAAATGCAGTGTGTTTTTTTGTTTTTATTTAATAACCAAAGATTAGTAGTGGTTATTTAGTAAGAGTAGATACAAATAATTACTTTGTCAATTTATATATGTGTATGTGTGAATTAGTTAGTTCATAAAAGGAGTGATTTGGGTACATTATTTTTAGTTTTTCAACAAAGCTGTTCTTCTGTTTTGATGTTGTCAAGGAAGAGTGCATTTACTTCATCAGTTAGATGTACTCCATCATGTCTACAAAGATTAGACATGTATAATTGGATGTCGTTAGTGGATATTCAGATATGTTTGTGATTTCTGAAAAATGTAGAAACTCTTTTATTCACATATATTTCTGAGAGATTTCTCAATTTTTGAATTAAATCTGGCTGTCCACTTCCATTTTTGCAGCATAGTTTGGTTGGAAAAAATGAAGGTGGTGTGAGGCAAAGCTTAGATGAGTTTTTCAAAATCTTGTTTCATAATCAAAGCCTGAGACATGCCTCGTACAGTCCCTAAATCATTGGGCCTCATTACGAGTTTGGCGGTAACCCACCGGTGCTGCCGGTGGGTTGTAACCAAACTCGTAACTCCATTTCCGCTACTTGAAATCCTGGTGCCACCAGGACATTACTAGTTGCAGAGACCCGGGATCTCAGGCTGCGAAAAGTGAAATTCCCAAATTATGGGAATGGGTACAAGGAAGCACCAGTGCTTCCATGACAACTCTGCCTACCGGCGTGTCAGAAATGCTGGGTGCAATGACCCAGGAAGGCATAGTTGCAGTGTGACGGTCCAGAAAGGGTGCCAGTACGGTGCGACTGGCCCCCTTATTTCCAGACCACCACACTTGGAATGAGGCCCAAATTGCCTCTTCAAGGAATGCAAATGATATCTGGCTGCTCTGTTCTTCTCAGACTCTATATTTTTAAATGTTCTTTATTTTATTTGATTGGTCTTACAGTTAAATAAATAACTTTGGACCTAAACAAACATTATGTTTTTTCACATACACAAAATCAGTTAAAAGAGAACAGTTCATTTAGTACATACAATTTTCTTCACAATTCATGATTCATTAACCTTTACAAAAACAGTATATAAAAAACCAAAATCATGCTTGTCTCAAAAAAGCTAAAACAGCTAAAACATAATGTCATTCCTACTTCTTTGATCATTTTCATCTTACATAAAAATCTTCAAGGTGCAAAGATTTCAAAAAGCCAAATATGGCTCTAACAGAGAAGTTGATCAACCTGATAGACATTGTGACCAAATGTTCTCCTCGTCAATACCATTTAAATATTTCTCACTTAAATATTTATTTAAAAAAGTAAAACATTTCCCTATTAAAACTGGGGATTGTGTCACCAAGTGTCAAAGATTTCCCTTCCTAGCTATATCGTTCCAGAAGCGACAGGACTCACAGTCTCCCCTTAAAATTCCATATGTTAAGCACAACTCCTTTGTTAAATGTAGATTCATTCTAAGCTTAAAACATTGTCTTTGTATGAACCTGTTATTTCAGGTGAATCAGAGACTTAAATTAATGACATTCCTAAATTGTGTTCTGCCTCTATATAATGCCTTTTTACCATTTGCTGTGTTATACAACATATGTTGTTTGGAAAGACCAATGTTCTCAGGAACCTTGGTACACACAAAAACGGCCGATTCATGGAATAAATAGCATGGCGCAAGTGGGCAAAAACGTGCGAATCGCAGTGGAATTGCAAAAATCGGAGTGCAATTGCGAAAATCGCACGAAAAGCAGCGCACATCGATTCATGGAAGGGCGTGCGCGAAAAAACCATCTGATGTGCGCTAAAAAAGTGCGCGGTGCACGTTGGCGCACAGGCCATCTAACGGCGTGCGCCAGGTCGCAGCGAAAATCGCACAGGTCACAGCGAAAATCGCACATAGCGCGGCACACGCTACAAAAGTTGGCGGAACACGGGGCGTAACACTCGGAATGGGGAACAACTTGCCAAAATGTGGGCGTCACGGGGGAAGTACAGGGTGCAAGTGCGCGGAACGCCCACACGCTCGCCTACAACACGTATTCATGGAATCGATTAGGGCAAAACAGCGCACGGTCAAACCAGCGCACAGGCACAAACACGACCGCCACAAGAAAGCAGGCGGTAGCGTCCCTGCGCCTGTAAAAAATGTGCGCCAAAAGGTGCGCCAACAAATAGCACCTATATACAGTTATGATGAATATCCAATACTGTGGCCCTCCAGGACAAATGACGTGCAAAGGGGTAACCACAAACACGGACACCCGCTGACTGAAAAATAACGTGTGCGTGTATTTTGGGGTGCGCGGGAAGTTTCACACGCGAATTGCCTGGGTACGTGGATTCCAGGGGTGCGCAGGAAGTTCCACACGTGATTTGGCTGGGTACGTGGATTACAGGGGTGCGCGGGAAGTTCCACACGCGATTTGGCCGGGTACATGGATTTCAGGGGTGCGCGGGAAGTTCCACACGCGATTTGGCCGGGTACGTGTATTTCAGGGGTGCGCGGGAAGTAAAACACGCGATTTGGCTGGGTACGTGGATTTCAGGGGTGCGCGCGAAGTTCACACGTAATTTGGCCCGGTACGTGGATTTCAGGGGTGCACGGGAAGTTCAACACGCGATTTTGCTGGGTACGTGGATTCCAGGGGTGCGCGGGATGTTCAACACACGATTTTGCTGGGTACGTGGATTCCTGGGGTGCGCGGGAAGTTCAACACGCGATTTGGCTGGGTACGTGGATTCCAGGGGTGTGCGGGAAGTTCAACACGCAATTTGGCTGGGTACGTGTATTTCGGTGTTGCAGGGGAATGCTACACGTGATATGGCCATGTGGGTCCCCCCAGGTGTTCCCTCTACACCCTCCACAGCCACTGCAGGCAGCCCACACCACAGGGTACTACCCTGCACCCCTGCTCATGTCCCACAGGCAACCCATCCACCAGGGCCATGCCCACCAGCCAACCCACATGTCACCTTGCACCACTGATCACCAACACATGTCTCCCACCACCCCCACACCCCAGCCACCAGGGGCAGCCTCCACCAGGCTCCCACTCATGTCCCCTATTACCCCCACCCCAGCAGTGCAGGGGCACCCTCCACCAGGCACCCACTCATGTCTTCCACCACCCCCACCCCCCAGCAGTGCAGGGGCAGCCTCCACCAGGCCCCCACTCATGTCCCCCTGCACCCCCTCCCCCCAGCCACCAGGGGCAGCTTCCACCAGGCCCCCACTCATGTCCCCCTGCACCCCCACCCCCCAGCCACCAGGGGCAGCCTCCACCAGGCCCCCACTCATGTCCCCCTGCACCCCAACCCCCCAGCCACCAGGGGCAGCCTCCATCAGGCCCCCACCCATGTCTACCACCCCCCCACCCCCCAGCAGTGCAGGGGCACCCTCCACCAGGCCCCCACTCATGTCTACCACCACCCCCACCCCCCAGCCACCAGGGGCAGCCTCCACCAGGCCCCCACTCATGTCCCGCTGCACCCCCACCACCCAGCCACCAGGGGCAGCCTCCACCAGGTCCCCACTCATGTCCCCCTGCACCGCCACCCCCCAGCCACCAGGGGCAGCCTCCACCAGGCCCCCACTCATGTCTACCACCACCCCCAACCCCCAGCCACCAGGGGCAGCCTCCACCAGGTCCCCACTCATGTCTCCCACCACCCCCACCCCCCAGCAGTGCAGGGGCAGCCTCCACCAGGCCCCCACCCATGTCTACCACCCCGCCCACCCCCCAGCAGTGCAGGGGCAGCCTCCACCAGGCCCCCACCCATGTCTACCACCACCCCCACCACCCAGCCACCAGGGGCAGCCTCCACCAGGCCCCCACTCATGTCTCCCACCACCCCCATCCCCCAGCAGTGCAGGGGCAGCCTCCACCAGGCCCCCACCCATGTCTACCACCACCCCCACCCCCCAGCAGTGCAGGGGCAGCCTCCACTAGGCCCCCACCCATGTCTACCACCACCCCCACCTCCCGGCCACCAGGGGCAGCCTCCACCAGGCCCCCACTCATGTCTACCACCACCCCCACCCCCCAGCAGTGCAGGGGCAGCCTCCACCAGGACCCCACTCATGTCTCCCACCACCCCCACCCCCCAGCAGTGCAGGGGCAGCCTCCAACAGGCACCCACTCATGTCCCCCTGCACTCCCACCCCCCAGCCACCAGGGGCAGCCTCCACCAGGACCCCACTCATGTCTCCCACCACCCCCACCCCCCAGCAGTGCAGGGGCAGCCTCCACCAGGCCCCCACTCATGTCCCCCTGCACCCCCACCTCCCAGCCACCAGGGGCAGCCTCCACCAGGCCCCCACTCATGTCCCCCTGCACCCCCACCCCCCAGCCACCAGGGGCAGCCTCCACCAGGCCCCCACTCATGTCCCCCTGCACCCCACCCCCCAGCCACCAGGGGCAGCCTCCACCAGGCCCCCACTCATGTCCCCCTGCACCCCCACCCCCCAGCCACCAGGAGCAGCCTCCACCAGGCCCCCACTCATGTCCCCCTGCACCCCCACCCCCCAGCCACCAGGGGCAGCCTCCACCAGGCCCCCACCCATGTCTACCACCACCCCCACCCCCCAGCAGTGCAGGGGCAGCCTCCACCAGGCCCTCACTCTTGTCTCCCACCACCCCCACCCCTCAGCAGAAGCAGCCTCCACCAGGCCCCCACCCATGTCTACCACCACCCCCACCCCCCAGCAGTGCAGGGGCAGCCTCCACCAGGCCCCCACTCATGTCTCCCACCACCCCCACCCCTCAGCAGAGGCAGCCTCCACCAGGCCCCCACCCATGTCTACCACCACCCCCACCCCCCAGCAGTGCAGGGGCAGCCTCCACCAGGCCCCCACTCATGTCTACCACCACCCCCACCCCCCAGCCACCAGGGACAGCATCCACCAGGCCCCCACTCACGTCTCCCACCACCCCCACCCCCCAGCAGTGCAGGGGTAGCCTCCACCAGGCCCCCACCCATGTCTACCACCACCCCACCCCCCAGCCACCAGGGGCAGCCTCCACCAGGCCCCCACTAATGTCTACCACCCCCCCACCCCCCAGCAGTGCTGGGGCAGCCTCCACCAGGACCCCACTCATGTCTCCCACCACCCCCACCACCAGCAGTGCAGGGGCAGCCTCCACCAGGCCCCCACTCATGTCCCCCTGCACCCCCACCCCCCAGCCACCAGGGGCAGCCTCCACCAGGCCCCCACTCATGTCCCCCTGCACCCCCACCCCCCAGCCACCAGGGGCAGCCTCCACCAGGCCCCCTCCCATGTCTACCACCACCCCCACCCCCCAGCAGTGCAGGGGCAGCCTCCACCAGGCCCCCACTCATGTCTACCACCACCCCCACCCCCCAGCATTGCAAAGGCAGCCTCCACCAGGCCCCCACTCATGTCCCCCTGCACCCCCACCCCCCAGCCACCGGGGGTAGCCTCCACCAGGCCCCCACTCATGTCCCCCTGCACCCCCACCACCCAGGCACCAGGGGCAGCCTCCACCAGGCCCCCACTCATGTCCCCCTGCACCCCCACCCCCCAGCCACCAGGGGCAGCCTCCACCAGGCCCCCACTCATGTCCCCCTGGACCCCCACCCCCCAGCCACCAGGGGCAGCCTCCACCAGGCCCCCACTCATGTCCCCCTGCACCCCCACCCCCCAGCCACCAGGTTCAGCCTCCACCAGGCCCCCACTCATGTCTCCCACCACCCCCACCCCTCAGCAGTGCAGGGGCAGCCTCCACCAGGCCCCCACCCATGTCTACCACCACCCCCACCCCCCAGCAGTGCAGGGGCAGCCTCCACCAGGCCCCCACCCATGTCTACCACCACCCCCACTCCCCAGCAGTGCAGGGGCAGCCTCCAACCGGACCCCACTCATGTCTCCCACCACCCCCACCCCCCAGCAGTGCAGGGGCAGCCTTCACCAGGCCCCCACTCATGTCCCCCTGCACCCCCACCCCCCAGCCACCAGGGTCAGCCTCCACCAGGCCCCCACTCATGTCCCCCTGCACCCCCACCCCCCAGCCACCAGGGGCAGCCTCCACCAGGCCCCCACTCATGTCCCCTATTACCCCCACCCCCCCGCAGTGCAGGGGCAGCCTCCACCAGGCACCCACTCATGTCTCCCACCACCCCCACCGCCCAACATTGCAGGGGCAGCCTCCACCAGGCCTCCACCAGGCCCCCACTCATGTCTCCCACCACCCCCACCCCCCAGAAGTGCAGGGGCAGCCTCCACCAGGCCCCCACCCATGTCTACCACCACCCCCACCCCCCAGCAGTGCAGGGGCAGCCTCCACCAGGCCCCCACCCATGTCTACCACCACCCCCACCCCCCAGCCACCAGGGGCAGCCTCCACCAGGCCCCCACTCATGTCTACCACCACCCCCACCCCCCAGCCACCAGGGGCAGCCTCCACCAGGCCCCCACTCATGTCTACCACCACCCCCACTCCCCAGCAGTGCAGGGGCAGCCTCCACCAGGCCCCCACTCATGTCTCCCACCACCCACACCCCCCAGCAGTGCAGGGGCAGCCTCCACCAGGCCCCCACCCATATGTACCACCACCCCCACCACCCAGCAGTGCAGGGGCAACCTCCACCAGGACCCCACTCATGTCTCCCACCACCCCACCCCCCAGCAGTGCAGGGGCAGCCTCCACCAGGCCCCCACCCTTGTCTACCACAACCCCCACCCCCCAGCAGTGCAGGGGCAGCCTCCACCAGGCCCCCACCCATGTCTACCACGACCCCCACCCCCCCGCCACCACTCTTGTGCCACCTCCACCCCCCAGCAGTGCAGGGGCAGCCTCCACCAGGCCCCCACTCTTGTCTACCACCACCCCACCCCCCAGCAGTGCAGGGGCAGCCTCCACCAGGCCCCCACTCATGTCCCCCTGCACCCCCACCCCCCAGCCACCAGGGGCAGCCTCCACCAGGCCCCCACTCATGTCCCCCTGCATCCCCACCCCCCAGCCACCAGGGGCAGCCTCCACCAGGCCCCCACCCATGTCTCCCACCACCCCCACCCCCCAGCCGTGCAATTTGCCTGGGTACGTTTACTTTGTGGTGCAAGTGAAGTTCCACACGCGATTGTACGTGTACTTCGGGGTGCGCGTGAACTTCCACATGCGATTTGGCCGGGTACGTGGATTTCAGGGGTGCGCGTGAAGTCCAACACGCAATTTGGCTGTGTACGTGGATTTCAGGGGTGCGCGGGAAGGTCCACTCGCGATTTGGCCGGGTACGTGTATTTCAGGGGTGCGCGGGAAGTTAAACACGCGATTTGGGTGGGTACGTGGATTTCAGGGGTGCGCGGGAAGTTAAACACGCGATTTGGCTGGGTACGTGGATTTCAGGGGTGCGCGCGAAATTCACACGTGATTTGGCCGGGTACGTGGATTTCAGGGGTGCACGGGAAGTTCAACACGCGTTTTTGCTGGGTACGTGGATTCCAGGGGTGCGCGGGATGTTCAACACGCGATTTTGATGGGTACGTGGATTCCAGGGGTGCGCGGGAAGTTCAACACGCGATTTGGCTGGGTACGTGGATTCCAGGGGTGTGCGGGAAGTTCAACACGCAATTTGGCTGGGTACGTGTATTTCGGTGTTGCAGGGGAATGCTACACGTGATATGGCCATGTGGGTCCCCCCAGGTGTTCCCTCTACACCCTCCACAGCCCCTGCAGGCAGCCCACACCACAGGGTACTACCCTGCACCCCTGCTCATGTCCCACAGGCAACCCATCCACCAGGGCCATGCCCACCAGCCAACCCACATGTCACCTTGCACCACTGATCACCAACACATGTCTCCCACCACCCCCACCCCCCAGCCACCAGGGGCAGCCTCCACCAGGCCCCCACTCATGTCCCCTATTACCCCCACCCCCGCAGTGCAGGGGCACCCTCCACCAGGCACCCACTCATGTCTTCCACCACCCCCACCCCCCAGCAGTGCAGGGGCAGCCTCCACCAGGCCCCCACTCATGTCCCCCTGCACCCCCTCCCCCCAGCCACCAGGGGCAGCTTCGTCCAGGCCCCCACTCATGTCCCCCTGCACCCCCACCCCCCAGCCACCAGGGGCAGCCTCCACCAGGCCCCCACTCATGTCCCCCTGCACCCCAACCCCCCAGCCACCAGGGGCAGCCTCCATCAGGCCCCCACCCATGTCTACCACCCCCCCACCCCCCAGCAGTGCAGGGGCACCCTCCACCAGGCCCCCACTCATGTCTACCACCACCCCCACCCCCCAGCCACCAGGGGCAGCCTCCACCAGGCCCCCACTCATGTCCCGCTGCACCCCCACCCCCCAGCCACCAGGGGCAGCCTCCACCAGGTCCCCACTCATGTCCCCCTGCACCGCCACCCCCCAGCCACCAGGGGCAGCCTCCACCAGGCCCCCACTCATGTCTACCACCACCCCCAACCCCCAGCCACCAGGGGCAGCCTCCACCAGGCCCCCACTCATGTCTCCCACCACCCCCACCCCCCAGCAGTGCAGGGGCAGCCTCCACCAGGCCCCCACCCATGTCTACCACCACCCCCACCCCCCAGCAGTGCAGGGGCAGCCTCCACCAGGCCCCCACCCATGTCTACCACCACCCCCACCACCCAGCCACCAGGGGCAGCCTCCACCAGGCCCCCACTCATGTCTCCCACCACCCCCATCCCCCAGCAGTGCAGGGGCAGCCTCCACCAGGCCCCCACCCATGTCTACCACCACCCCCACCCCCCAGCAGTGCAGGGGCAGCCTCCACTAGGCCCCCACCCATGTCTACCACCACCCCCACCTCCCAGCCACCAGGGGCAGCCTCCACCAGGCCCCCACTCATGTCTACCACCACCCCCACCCCCAAACAGTGCAGGGGCAGCCTCCACCAGGACCCCACTCATGTCTCCCACCACCCCCACCCCCCAGCAGTGCAGGGGCAGCCTCCAACAGGCACCCACTCATGTCCCCCTGCACTCCCACCCCCCAGCCACCAGGGGCAGCCTCCACCAGGACCCCACTCATGTCTCCCACCACCCCCACCCCCCAGCAGTGCAGGGGCAGCCTCCACCAGGCCCCCACTCATGTCCCCCTGCACCCCCACCTCCCAGCCACCAGGGGCAGCCTCCACCAGGCCCCCACTCATGTCCCCCTGCACCCCCACCCCCAGCCACCAGGGGCAGCCTCCACCAGGCCCCCACTCATGTCCCCCTGCACCCCCACCCCCCAGCCACCAGGGGCAGCCTCCACCAGGCCCCCACTCATGTCCCCCTGCACCCCCACCCCCCAGCCACCAGGAGCAGCCTCCACCAGGCCCCCACTCATGTCCCCCTGCGCCCCCACCCCCCAGCCACCAGGGGCAGCCTCCACCAGGCCCCCACCCATGTCTACCACCACCCCCACCCCCCAGCAGTGCAGGGGCAGCCTCCACCAGGCCCTCACTCTTGTCTCCCACCACCCCCACCCCTCAGCAGAAGCAGCCTCCACCAGGCCCCCACCCATGTCTACCACCACCCCCACCCCCAGCAGTGCAGGGGCAGCCTCCACCAGGCCCCCACTCATGTCTCCCACCACCCCCACCCCTCAGCAGAGGCAGCCTCCACCAGGCCCCCACCCATGTCTACCACCACCCCCACCCCCCAGCAGTGCAGGGGCAGCCTCCACCAGGCCCCCACTCATGTCTACCACCACCCCCACCCCCCAGCCACCAGGGACAGCATCCACCAGGCCCCCACTCACGTCTCCCACCACCCCCACCCCCCAGCAGTGCAGGGGTAGCCTCCACCAGGCCCCCACCCATGTCTACCACCACCCCCACCCCCCAGCCACCAGGGGCAGCCTCCACCAGGCCCCCACTAATGTCTACCACCCCCCCACCCCCCAGCAGTGCTGGGGCAGCCTCCACCAGGACCCCACTCATGTCTCCCACCATCCCCACCCCCCAGCAGTGCAGGGGCAGCCTCCACCAGGCCCCCACTCATGTCCCCCTGCACCCCCACCCCCCAGCCACCAGGGGCAGCCTCCACCAGGCCCCCACTCATGTCCCCCTGCACCCCCACCCCCCAGCCACCAGGGGCAGCCTCCACCAGGCCCCCTCCCATGTCTACCACCACCCCCACCCCCCAGCAGTGCAGGGGCAGCCTCCACCAGGCCCCCACTCATGTCTACCACCACCCCCACCCCCCAGCATTGCAAAGGCAGCCTCCACCAGGCCCCCACGCATGTCCCCCTGCACCCCCACCCCCCAGCCACCAGGGGCAGCCTCCACCAGGCCCCCACTCATGTCCCCCTGCACCCCCACCACCCAGGCACCAGGGGCAGCCTCCACCAGGCCCCCACTCATGTCCCCCTGCACCCCCACCCCCCAGCCACCAGGGGCAGCCTCCACCAGGCCCCCACTCATGTCCCCCTGCACCCCCACTCCCCAGCCACCAGGTTCAGCCTCCACCAGGCCCCCACTCATGTCTCCCACCACCCCCACCCCTCAGCAGTGCAGGGGCAGCCTCCACCAGGCCCCCACCCATGTCTACCACCACCCCCACCCCCCAGCAGTGCAGGGGCAGCCTCCACCAGGCCCCCACCCATGTCTACCACCACCCCCACCCCCCAGCAGTGCAGGGGCAGCCTCCAACCGGACCCCACTCATGTCTCCCACCACCCCCACCCCCCAGCAGTGCAGGGGCAGCCTTCACCAGGCCCCCACTCATGTCCCCCTGCACCCCCACCCCCCAGCCACCAGGGTCAGCCTCCACCAGGCCCCCACTCATGTCCCCCTGCACCCCCACCCCCCAGCCACCAGGGGCAGCCTCCACCAGGCCCCCACTCTTGTCCCCTATTACCCCCACCCCCCCACAGTGCAGGGGCACCCTCCACCAGGCACCCACTCATGTCTCCCACCACCCCCACCGCCCAACAGTGCAGGGGCAGCCTCCACCAGGCCTCCACCAGGCCCCCACTCATGTCTCCCACCACCCCCACCCCCCAGAAGTGCAGGGGCAGCCTCCACCAGGCCCCCACCCATGTCTACCACCACCCCCACCCCCCAGCAGTGCAGGGGCAGCCTCCACCAGGCCCCCACCCATGTCTACCACCACCCCCACCCCCCAGCCACCAGGGGCAGCCTCCACCAGGCCCCCACTCATGTCTACCACCACCCCCACTCCCCAGCAGTGCAGGGGCAGCCTCCACCAGGCCCCCACTCATGTCTCCCACCCCCCACACCCCCCAGCAGTGCAGGGGCAGCCTCCACCAGGCCCCCACCCATGTGTACCACCACCCCCACCACCCAGCAGTGCAGGGGCAACCTCCACCAGGACCCCACTCATGTCTCCCACCACCCCACCCCCCAGCAGTGCAGGGGCAGCCTCCACCAGGCCCACACCCTTGTCTACCACCACCCCCACCCCCCAGCAGTGCAGGGGCAGCCTCCACCAGGCCCCCACCCATGTCTACCACGACCCCCACCCCCCCGCCACCACTCTTGTGCCACCTCCACCCCCCAGCAGTGCAGGGGCAGCCTCCACCAGGCCCCCACTCTTGTCTACCACCACCCCACCCCCCAGCAGTGCAGGGGCAGCCTCCACCAGGCCCCCACTCATGTCCCCCTGCACCCCCACCCCCCAGCCACCAGGGGCAGCCTCCACCAGGCCCCCACTCATGTCCCCCTGCATCCCCACCCCCCAGCCACCAGGGGCAGCCTCCACCAGGCCCCCACCCATGTCTCCCACCACCCCCACCCCCCAGCCGTGCAATTTGCCTGGGTACGTTTACTTCGTGGTGCAAGTGAAGTTCCACACGCGATTGTACGTGTACTTCGGGGTGCGCGTGAACTTCAACATGCGATTTGGCCGGGTACGTGGATTTCAGGGGTGCGCGTGAAGTCCAACACGCAATTTGGCTGTGTACGTGGATTTCAGGGGTGCGCGGGAAGGTCCACTCGCGATTTGGCCGGGTACGTGTATTTCAGGGGTGCGCGGGAAGTTAAACACACGATTTGGGTGGGTACGTGGATTTCAGGGGTGCGCGCGAAGTTCACACGCGATTTGGCCGGGTACGTGTATTTCAGGGGTGCGCGGGAAGTTAAACACACGATTTGGCTGGGTACGTGGATTTCAGGGGTGCGCGCGAAGTTCACATGCGATTTGGCCGGGTACGTGGATTTCAGGGGTGCGCGGGAAGTTCAACACGCGATTTGGCTGGGTACGTGGATTCCAGGGGTGCGTGGGAAGTTTCACACGCGATTGGGCCTGTGAGAGTGGGTCACATGCATTCCAGGGGTGGGCGGGAATATTTACCCGCGACTGTGCCTGTGAGAGCGTGCTACGTGTATTCCTGGTGTGGCCGGGAATATTCACACGTTCGCCTACGACGTGCCGAAAAAGTGTCCAATCCTGACACACGTACGCCAGCATGAAGCAGGCGTACGTCGACCCGCGCAGCATAAAAGTGCGCGAAAAACAAGCTCATACGCCAGGATGAATATACCATTCCTAGCAGCAGTGGCCGTGGGTTACCAAAGGAGGAGGAGGAGGGTAGTGAGGGCCCGAATTTTCACTCCCAGAACCAGCCTTTTTGGGATGCCTGATGACCAGGTGTATGGGAGGTACAGGTTTCCCCCACACATGATACTTGACCTGTTCAGTGAGTGGGAGGATGACCTCACATCACCCACCCTGTGCTCCCAAGCACTCAGCCCCCTGGAGAAGGTCCTCAATGTACTGCACTTCTTGGCCACAGGATCATTTCAGCGGACAAGTGCCATAGTGGGTGGGGTGTCACAGGCCACGCAGTCACGCTGCCTACATCAGGTCTTGAACATCATCACTGCACGCCCATCAGTCTGTAGGCACATATACCTGCCCAGGACACCTGCAGAAAGGCAGGCTGCCACCCTCGATTCCTACGGTGTGGCACAATTTCCAAAAGTGCTAGGTGCCATTGACTGCACCCATGTGGCACTACGTCCCCCCAGGGCATCTGAGCACATCTATAGGAACCGCAAGCACTGGCATACCATCAACGTGCAGGTAGTATGTAATGCTAAGGGAATCATCACCTCAGTATATGCAAACTATCTAGGGTCCACCCATGACAGCTTCATTTACTGAATGTCTACCCTAAGCCGGGACCTCGAAGCTGGGCGGCATGGTGATACATGGCTGCTTGGTGAGTATGAATGCCACTGCACATGCATGCATGTCAGATGCAGAGTAATGTCACTACCCCACTAATGATACCCATCACCTCCTCACCAGGGGACAGTGCCTACCCTCTGAGCACCCACATGATGACGCCAATTCGGAACCCCATCACGCCTCCAGAGGTAAGATACAACACAGCCCATATAGCAACCCGGGGCATAGTGGAGCGCACATTCGGAGTGCTCAAGTCACGCTTTCGCTCCCTTGACCGTTCTGGCGGGCAGCTGTTATATGTGCCCCCAGTAGTGTGCAGGATCATAGTGGCAGCATGTGTCCTGCACAATGTTGCAACACGCCAGGGCCTGGCCGTGGACATGGTGGTGCCCCCACATCCCCAACCACATGCACGCCCGCTGCGCATGCGAGGGGAGAGGGCACGGGGTGAGGCAGCCCGTACGCAGCTGGTGGCTAATTACTTCACGTAGAAATCACACCCCAGTGGAGTGCACACAGGCCTGGCACATACCATCTGATTAGCAATGATGACTCGGCCTGACAATTAAGACGAACAAAGGGACTGTCAACTGTCAGAACCATAGCAGCCTGAGATTGTTCATGTGGAAGTGTCACAATGTGTGCATCCCTACCTACACAAACACCACCAATGCAGTGTCATGAAAATACACTTCCATGCTGCATAAATGAATACCCACTTGCAAAATACTACATGCAAACAGTGCCATGTCACCCACCCCCTCCACGGCACGGCCACACAACACACCATGGCATGTCATGCAATGTGAGAGGAAAGAAATGAATCCCCACAACATGCCCCAAGTGTCAGCAGCTACAGTGTCCCTAATGGAAACCTGTCCACACATGAAATGCTCACAGTAATGCAGGACCTATAGCCCACATTACCAAATACTTACCAATAATAGCAATCACCTACACAACCTCCAACCCACCTTAAACATGACATTACAGACTTAAAAATTAGCTAGCCTCACCACCTGATGATGACAGCCCTCCGAACACTTGCAAGTATACAGTGTTGGAGCCACGCAAGAGTGTAGGTGCACTGCTTACAACATGGAGTCCAGTTCCAAGGTGGACCGCATTGTGAAGACATGAGGAATGGACCTGCAAATATGGAGGATGAGATGGATGCAGAGGCACATATGAATACACCACGCAGTGTACAATACAACAACAATATGCACTATGAATGTATACACAGTATTGACTACAGACTGCCCACACAGCTCATGGGAGTCCAATGTCACCATGTACGTCAATGTCACTTGGGCACACCCTTTACAAGCCCATGAAAACGGGAAGCAGGAGGGGTGTGTGTGACAAAAACCCAAGCATCTGAACCAAATCCATGACAAGCCTGCATGTGCCCAGCCACAATGCAGTGTATGCCCACGGGAGCCACACAAGGCAACACACTGTCCCAAAAAAAAAAATATAAATAAAAAATTAAAAAAAAAAAAAAAAAATGGCCATTAATGTGCCCGTGGGGGTTGGGGAGGCCACCCAGGAGGTCCGAGGACAGGGTGCACACCAAAACCCACCTGTGTGTATCTTGCGAAGAAAAAACACCTCCATGGGCGCATGGCCCACACTGCTACCCTATTGTGGGAGTATCACTGCTGTCGCTATTCTCACCCTGTACAGCTGCATCCGGAGGTGGTGGCACTATGGGAGGCAGCCCACGCAAGGCCCTAGTCTGTTCCTCCATGGCTACAAGCATGCAGGTGTGGTAGGTCTCGTTCTGGAGGATGAGTGTGCGGAGGTCCCCATGCAACAACTCACGGGATGCCCGGACCTCCGCCCTAGTTGCCTGCATCTCAGCTGAGAGCGTACGGGTGAGACGCTCCAGCTGCTGTTCTGTCCTTCGGTCTGTTGAAGCCTCAAGCTCAACAAGAGTCGTCCTGAGGTGAAGGAGTTCCAGCCTCAGGGCTTCCCTGTGGCCCTGGGACTCTATGGAGATGGCTTCCTGCAGAGTCGCCAGTGCCGCCCGCCTGTCCCTGTTGGACGCCAACATGTCCTCCCTGTGTGACTGGCAGATGGAGTCTGTTGCCTGCTGTAGTCGCTCCATCAGCCTCTCGGGGGGGACAATGGAAGTGGCCACCCTATCCATGGCCTGAGCCATCATCTCTGATGATGCTGCCTGTTGGGTTGCCATACCGTAAATGGATTGCTCCCATGCGGTATTGCCAGGTGGCGTACGGCCACCACGTCGGCGGGCACCACACCTGTCTGGGGCAAGGCGAACTGCGCCTTGCTGTGCTGGCACTGCCTGAGGCTGCAGGACTGCATTCCCCCTCTGATCTGCTGGCCCAGGAACAGGATCAGATGTCGCGGAGTGTGACCCTGCATCCGTAACCACCAAAAGCCGTACCTGCCAACACTGACATCCCCATTGAGGGTTCTAACCCTGGTGCAGGTGGGTCGGACAGAACAGAATCCCTCCCAGGAACACTCACCTGCGACGGCACGTAGGTCTCATCATCCGAATCAACACCTGAGTACAGCTCGGGGGAGGTGCAGCCAGAGACACCCCTTGAGAGCACGACCTGCAGCAGTTGTGGGTTCCCACCCACCACCACACCACATCCCTCACTGGTGGTCGGTCGGCCCTCAGACCCCCCCTGGGTCTGCACCATCTCCACAACCCCAGCAGTATCAGGTGCGTCTTCCCCTGCAAAGACATAAAAGAAAACAAATGGAAACAGGCATTAGCACCATGGCACACAATGAGGGCTGAGAGGCTATAGAAACAGTACTTGATTGACACATGTCCCACATGACAAAAACACTCCCATGCATGCACCGTCACTGCGTGTGATGGGGAGGCAGATGCCACACATTGATGACACCAAGATGGAAGATGAACACATTTGCTGCATGCTGCCTAGCAGTGTCATCACACATTGGCCATGTGATTGGCAGGTCAAATACACATGCCATCACACAGATGGCATGTACCCTAGCCATGAAGTGAAGAGGGAGAGGAGGTCACCAATTGTTCATTCACTCCAGTTTGTTCATATGATTGATCATTTTCATTGTAATGGTTCTAATGTTTAACATGCAGCTGCCAGTCAAAAATGCTCCTATAGCACAGGGACATGTCCAAACTAATCATGTCCACGAAACAGAGCCAGTCCACTGTACCATAGCCATGTCAGACATGTGACAATAGGACTGAGAAATCCTGAGTAAAAGTGGTGGTATGCAAACAATCTGCCTGAATAAGCAGAGGTAAATAAGCAACAGTGTAGTGGCAAGATGACACTCCAAGGGCAACTGGCGTGGTGTTGGGCTGGATGTCTAATGTTGGCCGAAGGGACGCTGCTATACCCAAATGCTGGTGCAAAGAATGTTTTGGAAGAGGCACATGGGTGAGCCGAACCACTCAGGCACACATGCACATGGATGACACACACATGCATGTGCACTCACCGGACAATGCCTCGTAATCTGCCACTACTCCCACGCCTTGGATCTGTTCCTCCGTGACGTAGGTCCCAGCAACCTGCTCATGTGGAGTGAGTTCTATGTCGTCTGCTGGAGACCCACCTCCAGTCTCTAGAGTTGCGGCATGACTTGAGGCCAGCTTATTCTTTGCCCTGCGCTTCAGGTCATTCCAGCGCTTGCAGCAATCATTAGCTGTGCCCCTCACGATTCCAAGGGCACTTATGATATCCGCAATGGTCTGCCAGTGTGCCTGACGTTGTGCAGGTGTGGTCTTGGATCCTGCAACAATCACCATTTCGCGGTCATGTGCGGACACATACTCTACAAGTGCATTCAGTTTGGCCTCATTGAAGCTGGGCTTCCTTGACGGGCCGGACTGTGTAGCAGTGTCTGGGGCATGAGCCTCTACTGGACGAGCACTCTTCCTCTTCCGCTTGGAAGGTGGTGGGGATCCGGAGTGTCCTGCGCCGCTCTGGACACTAGGGGCAGGAGCGTGGGAACGCACACTCAGCATGGGAGTTGGTGCAGGCATTATCTCAAGTGTGATGGTGTCAGGGGGAATGTCAGCATGATGTACTTGGACCGACACTGTCCTGGCTGGGTGTGTGAGAGGTGGGGTGGATGGAGCCGCAGCTGCCCCTGCAGCCTCCCTAGCCTGCCTACGCGGGGCAGCAGATGACCTAGCTGCCCCTGATCCACGTGGCCTGGTGACACCAACGTTCACCGGCACACGTGGCCTATACCTGCTGACCTGGAAGTCAGCCATGGAGTCACCCTGTGCCAGGTCTGGTTCCACAGTGGGCTGGTCCAACAAGGGCTGAGCATGGATGGTGTCAGCCACGGTAACCTCAACCAGGGAGGGGGGCATGGGTGTCCCTGACTGCTCCTCCACACATGGGGGGCTAGGGCCACCCTGCAAGTCACAGCGACGTCCCCTACCGGATCCACCACGGCCACCACTTGGGGCTCGGCCACCTCTGCCACCCTTACGGCTTGTTCGCCTCCCAGCCATGGCACTGATGTTATTGTGCGTATGGGAGTTGATGTGAACTATTGTCCTGGGCAATTGGGGATCAAAGGGCTTGGGTACCAGATGGTAATCGTACCCTAGTGCTCTAGCAAGGCTGTATGTCACCCCTGGGGAAAGATGACGGGTCACGCGTATCTCTTCATTTTTACACACGCCATTCTCTACGGCCATGCGCGTGACGTCACAGCTGCGCATGGTGGCCTTTGGGCCAATGAAATGAAACTGCACGTCCGAGTGTCATCGCGTGTAATCGGAGGGAAGTGAGCATACACGCGATTGGCCTGGGTACGTGTATTTCTGGGGTGCACAGGAAGTTCCACACGCGATTGGTGGAAATCCACGTCTGCTCTGTCATCACGTGTAATGAGGGAAACACCCGCGCGCCTCACGTCACAGACGCGCTCACGCGCTAAGGGCCTTTGGTCCAATGAAATCGCATATGCGTGCTGACGTGCATACGCGCTAAGGGCCTTTCCTCGATTTCCACGCAGACGTGCAGGATTTTCACGTGCCAAATCACTCTGTATCAAGCTGGCCACGCATAAGCACACGGAAGACCACGCTCCTGCCCAAAAGGCCGAATTACTGCCCCCCAGAGCCCCGAGCAGCCTCCCACGAGCCATCTGCTGCTGCCTGCCTACCTGCCTGCCTGCTGCCACCGTGCCCTGCCATTTGGTGCATGCACATCAGCCATCTGCAGGGGTCCATTTGCTGCGTCCACCCCTGCTGGAACAGAGTACTCCCGACTGGGATACCATTGCTCCACAGCCCAGCCCCAGGACCCAGTTGCCCACCCACTCCTGCCTCTGGGGTTGCCATGTCGGGCACTGCTACATCTGGCACCACTGGCAACCCCCGGCCAGAGAGGCAGAGGGGCACCAGCTTCAGTGCCACCGAAGTTGGTGTCCTGGTGGAGCAAGTCCTGGGGCAGTATGATGCCCTCTTCGGAAGTAAGCGTGCCAACAAGGAAGGGCGGACTCGGATCTGGACGGACATCGTGACTGCCATCAACGCGGAGGGGGTGGCAGTCCGTGACTACCAACATGTCAAGAAGCGCTGGGATGACTGCAGGTCCAGGACCCTCTTGAAGGCCCGGCGCCTCGTGGAGGGGGGCCGGGGCCGCATGAGTACCATCCAGATGAGGGTCCTGGAACACGTAGACCCAGCGCTCCACGGCCAGATCCTTGAGAGGCAGACCCGTCTGGAGTTGAGCGGTAAGTGGCCAAGCATTGCTGTGTGAGACAGGGCATGTCGCATTGTGCTGGTTGTCTGATACCTGCCTGTATGTGTGACATAGCCCATGTATGCATGTGTGTGTGCAGGGACGTCATGCATGTGAGAACAGTAATGTGTGAACCACACGGTTGGTGCATGTGTTCAATTGCAACATGGGTTGCCCTATGCGGAATGGCCACATGAAAGCATGCCAGTCTCTGTTCCTGGACATGGGTGAGTGATGGGTGCTGATGCCATGTACATATATGCTGTCCATGTCTGTGTGTCTGACCAGCGTGTCTGTGACTTGTGAATGCCTGGGATGCATGACACATGTCTGTGGCAATGTTCCGGTTCACTGATGCAGCCTAGTCATCCTTGTATCCACTTTGTCTGTGGTGTACGAGGCCAGATGGATGAAACTAGGGTGAAGTGTGTGCATGTGATAGGCATGGCACATGATGCATGTGAGTTCCAAAACAACAGTGTATGTTTGAAGAATAACTTGGACATGTATGCTAATGTCCATAGCATGCGCCATGCCTGTTACTGCATGTGTTTTACCTGCACTGAGCCATGTGTTGTGGAGGGACATGATGGAAGTGATCTTTGACAGTGCCATTCATCTGCTATTGCTTCCTGTCTAGGGGACCATTGTACAATACCCTGATGCTTGTGTTCTATGTCTCCCTCTACACAGCGCCACGTGAAGAAGAGGGCGGAGACGGCTCTGTGGAGCAAAGTGGCGGGGATGCTCCCACGGCTGCAGCGGAAGGGGTGGGTGAGCCCCCACAGGGGCTTGCAATGGCGGAAGACGGGGTGGAGCCATCCAGGTTGGTCGTTTCCACAGAGGAGGAGGAGGCCGCTACTGAGGCGCACATGGGGCCTGGTGGGGGCATCCCTGCTGGTGAAAGTGTTGCAGTCCAGGGGCAGGAGGCAGCAAAGGTCGCCGTGGAGGGGCCTGTGCATGTCACTGTCCCTGACACAGTGACTGCACCACCATGCACCAGCAGGGATGCCCCATCCCAGGCCCGTCCGCAGGTAGGGGGGATGTCCATGTCATCTGACTCCCCTCCACCTGCGTAAAGGGGGACCTTCGGCCGTATGGAGAAGGTCCTGATTGGTGTCGCGTTGCGCACAGGTGCAATTCGTGATGAGGTGCGTGCTTCCCGGGAGGAGCATGCACGTCATCACGGAGAGCACCGTGCCGACGTGGCCCAGTTGGGAACAGCCATGGTCGGGGGTTTCCTACATGTGTCGGCCAATCTGGCGACCCTCTCCTCCTCTGTGTAGACTATGCACCAGTCGTTCTCCATGCCGTCTTCCGGCCCAGATGCCACCGGGGCCCCCTGTGGACCTGCCCCAACCAATGCGGCCGGCTCGGTGGGGATCCCATCCCTGCCACAGTCAGGAGTCGGAGGTCCAGCAGGGGTGGACACACCATCAACTGGACCCCAGCAGATGGAGGATGTGACGGCATCATCAGGCAGGGCACGTGCACGACGGCGTCGGTGGATACCATCAGCCTGGATGCCGTCGTGCTGGCACAGGCAGTTGCATCGGAGGGAGCGGCAGGCTCGACGTGGGAGGCATCATGGCTCGGGGCCATCAACATCAGGGGTGCAGGCATCGGCCGGAGGGCAGGAGAACCCTGGAATGGGAGTGGCTTCTGTGTGGGAGCGGTTGGGCAAGCGGATAGGTGCGGAGCGGCAGCGGGCAGAGGAGGAACGGCTCACAATGGTCAGGGGCGGAGAACTCCATGCAGAGGGCGCTGAGATGGGCTGAGTGCCTCGAGGGTCTTCGCAGGGAGTTGGAGCTGGACACTGCTTTATCCCTGCGAGACCTCGGGGCCAGGGAACATGCCCGCATCCAAGCCATTGAACAGGAGTTCCATGATGCCCTGGCCCATGACAACATCCAGTGAGCCGTTGGACTAGCCCGCTGCCCATGTAAATAGTTATATAGTTAGTGTTAGGTTTCCTTTGTTTTTGCTTTTTCTTTGGACCTTTTGGACAATGGGCCACATTTTTGTATATAGTTATTTTTTATTAGGTAGTGTTGTTAGATAGGTTTCATTTCTTTTGTTGGGATCATGGACCCTGGCTTGTTCACCTGTACTTAGTTATCTGTTGGATTTTCGTTTGTTTTTACCATTTACCCATGGAGCAATGGCTTTCTATTATAATTTCACATTGGATTTTCTTTTCAGGACTGTGACTTTGGACACCATTCCTTTGGATTCTGATTTTTAGTTTAGCTTTTTTTCATGGACATGCTTCTTTTTACTTTTTTTAAATTCATATTTCTGTTAGTTTATTTTTGATTCAATTCTTGTTTTCTTTAATACATATTTTTAGATCAAACTTCAATGTGTAGTATCATCTCATTGGTTTCATGCATATCATGATACGGGTTTGGAGATTCACTGACACCCATTGGGTGTATGTGAGGGACATGTGTTTGTTTCCAAACTTGCAATTGCAGTTCTATCATGTTATTTCCATTTCTGAGTGGGTGGATGCAATACTCGGGTGGGTGTTTTGCATTTGGAGGTTGACCATGGGGACCGGGGATCTAGATTGTGATGACATGTGGGCTGGGGTACATGAGTTGGACATGAGTGGGGGCCTGCTGGCAGGAGCCCCACGGTGCTGGGGGGTGGGGGTGCAGGGGAACATGAGTTGGACATGAGTGGGGGCCTGCTGGCAGGTGCCCCACGGTGCTGGTGGGAGGGGGTAATAGGGGACATGAGTGGGGGCCTGTTGGAGGCTGCCCCTGCACTGCTGGGGGGTGGGGGTGGTGGTAAACATGAGTGGGGGCCTGGTGGAGGCTGCTCCTGGTGGCTGGGGGGTGGGGGTGGTGGTAGACATGAGTGGGGGCCTGGTGGAATCTGCCCCTGGTGGCTGGGGGGTGGGGGTGGTGGTAGACATGGGTGGGGGCCTGGTGGAGGCTGCCCCTGCACTGCTGGGGGGTGGGGGTGGTGAGAGACATGGGTGGGGGCCTGGTGAAGGCTGCCCCTGCACTGCTGGGGGATGGGGGTGGTGGGAGACATGGGTGGGGGCCTGGTGGAGGCTGCCCCTGCACTGCTGGGGGGTGGGGGTGGTGGGAGACATGAGTGGGGGCCTGGTGAAGGCTGCCCCTGCACTGCTGGAGGGTGGGGGTGGTGGGAGACATGAGTGGGGGCCTGATGGTATCTGCCCCTGGTGGCTGGGGGGTGGGGGTGGTGGGAGACATGAGTGGGGGCCTCGTGGAGGCTGCCCCTGGTGGCTGGGGGGTGGGGGTGGTGGTAGACATGAGTGGGGGCCTGGTGGAATCTGCCCCTGGTGGCTGGGGGGTGGGGGTGGTGGTAGACATGGGTGGGGGCCTGGTGGAGGCTGCCCCTGCACTGCTGGGGGGTGGGGGTGGTGGGAGACATGAGTGGTGGCCTGATGGTATCTGCCCCTGGTGGCTGGGGGGTGAGGGTGGTGGGAGACATGAGTGGGGGCCTGGTGGAGGCTGCCCCTGGTGGCTGGGGTGTGGGGTGGTGGTAGACATGAGTGGGGGTTTGGTGGAATCTGCCCCTGGTGGCTGGGGGGTGGGGGTGGTGGGAGACATGAGTGGGGGCCTGGTGGAGGCTGCCCTTGCACTGCTGGGGGGTGAGGGTAATAGGGGACATGAGTGGGGGCCTGGTGGAGGCTGCCCCTGCACTGCTGGGGGGTGGGGGTGGTGGGAGACATGTGTGGGGGTCTGGTGGAGGCTGCCCCTGCACTGCTGGAGGGTGGGGATGATGGGAGACATGAGTGGGGGCCTGATGGTATCTGCCCCTGGTGGCTGGGGGGTGGGGGTGGTGGGAGACATGAGTGGGGGCCTGGTGGAGGCTGCCCCTGGTGGCTGGGGGGTGGGGTGGTGGTAGACATGAGTGGGGGCCTGGTGGAATCTGCCCCTGGTGGCTGGGGGGTGGGGTGGTGGGAGACATGAGTGGGGGCCTGGTGGAGGCTGCCCCTGCACTGCTGGGGGGTGGGGGTAATAGGGGACATGAGTGGGGGCCTGGTGGAGGCTGCCCCTGCACTGCTCGGGGGTGGGGGTAATAGGGGACATGAGTGGGGGCCTGGTGGAGGCTGCCCCTGCACTGCTGGGGGGTGGGGGTGGTGGGAGACATGAGTGGGGGCCTGGTGGAGGCTGCCCCTGCACTGCTGGGGGGTGGGGGTGGTGGGAGACATGAGTTGGGGCCTGGTGGAGGCTGCCCCTGGTGGCTGGGGGCTGGGGTGGTGGTAGACATGGGTGGGGGCCTGGTGGAGGCTGCCCCTGCACTGCTGGGGGGAGGGGTTGTGGGAGACATGAGTGGGGGCCTGATGGTATCTGCCCCTGGTGGCTGGGGGTAGGGGGTGGTGGTAGACATGGGTGGGGGCCTGGTGGAGGCTGCCCCTGCACTGCTGGGGCATGGGGGTAATAGGGGACATGAGTGGGGGCCTGTTGGAGGCTGCCCCTGCACTGCTGGTGGGTGGGGGTAATAGGGGACATGTGTGGGGGCCTGTTGGGGGCTGCCCCTGGTGGCTGGGGGTGGGGGTGGTGGTAGACATGGGTGGGGGCCTGGTGGAGGCTGCCCCTGCACTGCTGGGGGGTGGGGGTGGTGGGAGACATGAGTGGGGGCCTGATGGTATCTGCCCCTGGTGGCTGGGGGGTGGGGTGGTGGTAGACATGGGTGGGGGCCTGGTGGAGGCTGCCCCTGCACTGCTGGGGTGTGGGGGTAATAGGGGACATGAGTGGGGGCCTGTTGGAGGCTGCCCCTGCACTGCTGGGGGTGGGGGTAATAGAGGACATGAATGGGGGCCTGTTGGAGGCTGCCCCTGCACTGCTGGTGGGTGGGGGTAATAGGGGACATGAGGGGCCTGGTGGAGGCTGCCCCTGCACTGCTGGGGGGTGAGGGTGGTGGGAGACATGAGTGGGAGCCTGGTGGAGGCTGCCCCTGGTAGCTGGGGGGTGGGGGTGGTGGGAGACATGAGTGGGGGCCTGTTGGAGGCTGCCCCTGCACTGCTGGGGGGTGGGGGTGGTGGGAGACATGAGTGGGGGCCTGGTGGAGGCTGCCCTTGCACTGCTGGGGGGTGGGGGTGGTGGGAGACATGAGTGGGGGCATGATAGTATCTGCCCCTGGTGGCTGTGGTGTGGGGGTGGTGGGAGACATGAGTGGGGGCCTGATGGTATCTGCCCCTGGTGGCTGGGGGGTGGGGGTAACAGGGGACATGAGTGGGGGCCTGGTGGAGGCTGCCCCTGCACTGCTGGGGGGTGGGGGTGGTGGGAGACATGAGTGGGGGCCTAGTGGAGGCTGCCCCCGCACTGCTGGGGGGTGGGGGTGGTGGTGGACATGAGTGGGGGCCTGATGGTATCTGCCCCTGGTGGCTGGGGGATGGGAGTGGTGGGAGACATGAGTGGGGGCCTGGTGGAGGCTGCTCCTGGTGGCTGGGGGGTGGGGGTGGTGGTAGACATGAGTGGGGGCCTGGTGGAATCTGCCCCTGCACTGCTGGGGGGTGGGGGTGGTGGGAGACATGGGTGGGGGCCTGGTGGAGGCTGCCCCTGCACTGCTGTGGGGTGGGGGTGGTGGGAGACATGGGTGGGGGCCTGGTGGAGCCTGCCCCTGCACTGCTGGGAGGTGGGGGTGGTGGGAGACATGAGTGGGGGCCTGGTGGAGGCTGCCCCTGCACTGCTGGGGGTGGGGGTGGTGGGAGACATGAGTGGGGGCCTGATGGTATCTGCCCCTGGTGGCTGGGGGTGGGGGTGGTGGTAGACATGGGTGTGGGGCTGGTGGAGGCTGCCCCTGCACTGCTGGGGGTGGGGGTGGTGGGAGACATGAGTGGGGGCCTGATGGTATCTGCCCCTGGTGGCTGGGGGGTGGGGGTGGTGGGAGACATGAGTGGGGGCCTGGTGGAGGCTGCCCCTGGTGGCTGGGGGGAAGGGGTGGTGGTAGACATGAGTGGGGGCCTGGTGTAATCTGCCCCTGGTGGCTGGGGGGTGGGGGTGGTGGTAGACATGCGTGGGGGCCTGGTGGAGGCTGCCCCTGCACTTCTGGGGGGTGGGGCTGGTGCGAGACATGTATTGGGGCTTGATGGTACCCGCCCTGGTGGCTGGGGGGTGGTGGGAGACATGAGTGGGGGCCTGGTGGAGGCTGCCCCTGGTGGCTGGGGGGTGGGGTGGTGGTAGACATGAGTGGGGGCCTGGTGGAATCTGCCCCTGGTGGCTGGGGGGTGGGGGTGGTGGGAGACATGAGTGAGGGCCTGGTGGAGGCTGCCCCTGCACTGCTGGTGGGTGGGGGTAATAGGGGACATGAGTGGGGGCCTGGTGGAGGCTGCCCCTGCACTGCTGAGGGCTGGGGGTAATAGGGGACATGAGTGGGGGCCGGGTGGAGGCTGCCCCTGCACTGCTGGGGGGTTGGGGTTGTGGGAGACATGAATGGGGGCCTGGTGGAGGCTGTCCCTGGTGGCTGGGGGGTGGGGGTGGTGGTAGACATGAGTGGGGGCCTGGTGGAATCTGCCCCTGGGGGCTGGGGGGTGGGGTGGTGGTAGACATGGGTGGGGGCCTGGTGGAGGCTGCCCCTGCACTGCTGGGGGGTGGGGGTGGTGGGAGACATGAGTGGGGGCCTGATGGTATCTGCCCCTGGTGGCTGGGGGGTGGGGGTGGTGGGAGACATGAGTGGGGGCCTGGTGGAGGCTGCCCCTGGTGGCTGGGGTGTGGGGTGGTGGTAGACATGAGTGGGGGCCTGGTGGAATCTGCCCCTGGTGGCTGGGGGGTGGGGGTGGTGGGAGATATGAGTGGGGGCCTGGTGGAGGCTGCCCCTGCACTGCTGGGGGGTGGGGGTAATAGGGGACATGAGTGGGGGCCTGGTGGAGGCTGCCCCTGCACTGCTGGGGGGTGGGGGTAATAGGGGACATGTGTGGGGGCCTGGTGGAGGCTGCCCCTGCACTGCTGGGGGGTGGGGGTGGTGGGAGACATGAGTGGGGGCCTGTTGGAGGCTGCCCCTGCACTGCTGGGGGGTGGGGGTGGTGGGAGACATGAGTGGGGGCCTGGTGGAGGCTGCCCCTGGTGGCTGGGGGTTGCGGGTTGGGGGTGGTGGTAGACATGAGTGAGGGCCTATTGAAGGCTGCCCCTGCACTGCTGATGGGTGGGGGTAATAGGGGACATGAGTGGGGCCTGTTGGAGGCTGCCCGTGGTGGGCTGGGGGGTGGGGGTGGTGGTAGACATAGGTGGGGGCCTGGTGGAGGCTGCCCTTGCACTGCTGGGGGGTGGGGGTGGTGGGAGACATGAGTGGGGGCCTGGTGGAGGCTGCCCCTGCACTGCTGGGGGGTGGGGGTGGTGGGAGACATGGGTGGGGGCCTGATGGTATCTGCCCCTGGTGGCTGGGGGGTGGCGGTGGTGGGAGACATGAGTGGGGGCCTGGTGGAGGCTGCTCCTGGTGGCTGGGGGGTGGGTGTGGTGGTAGACATGATTGGGGGCCTGGTGGAATCTGCCCCTGGTGGCTGGGGGGTGGGGGTGGTGGTAGACATGGGTGGGGGCCTGGTGGAGGCTGCCCCTGCACTGCTGGGGGGTGGGAGTGGTGGGAGACATCAGTGGGGGCCTGATGGTATCTGCCCCTGGTGGCTGGGGGGTCGGGGTGGTGGGAGACATGAGTGGGGGCCTGGGGGAGGCTGCCCCTGGTGGCTGGAGGTTGGGGTGGTGGTAGACATGAGTGGGGCCTGGTCGAATCTGCCCCTGGTGGCTGGGGGGTTGGGGTGGTGGGAGACATGAGTGGGGGCCTGGTGGAGGCTGCCCCTGCACTGCTGGGGGGTGGGGGTAATAGGGGACATGAGTGGGGGCCTGGTGGAGGCTGCCCCTGCACTGCTGGGGGGTGGGGTAATATGGGACATGAGTGGGGGCCTGGTGGAGGCTGCCCCTGCATTGCTGGGGGGTGGGGGTGGTGGGAGACATGAGTGGGGGCCTGGTGGAGGCTGCCCCTGCACTGCTGGGGGGTGGGGGTGGTGGGAGACATGAGTGGGGGCCTGGTGGAAGCTGCCTCTGGTGGCTGGAGGGTGGGAGTGGTGGTAGACATGAGTGGGGGCCTGTTGGAAGCTGCCCCTGCACTGCTGGTGGGTGGGGGTAATAGGGGACATGAGTGGGGGCCTGTTGGAGGCTGCCCCTGGTGGCTGGGGGTGGTGGTAGACATGGGTGGGGGCCTGGTGGAGGCTGCCCCTGCACTGCTGTGGGGTGGGGGTGGTGGGAGACATGAGTGGGGGCCTGTTGGAGGCTGCCCCTGCACTGCTGGGGGGTGGGGGTGGTGGGAGACATGAGTGGGGGCCTGGTGGAGGCTGCCCCTGGTGGCTGGGGGTTGGGGGTTGGGGGTGGTGGTAGACATGAGTGAGGGCCTGTTGGAGGCTGCCCCTGCACTGCTGGCGGGTGGGGGTAATAGGGGACATGAGTGGGGGCCGGTTGGAGGCTGCCCCTGGTGGCTGGGGGGTGGGGGTGGTGGTAGACATAGGTGGGGGCCTGGTGGAAGCTGCCCCTGCACTGCTGGGGGGTAGGGGTTTTGGGAGACATGAGTGGGAGCCTGGTGGAGGCTGCCCCTGCACTGCTGGGGGGTGGGGGTGGTGGGAGACATGAGTGGGGGCCTGATGGTATCTGCCCCTGGTGGCTGGGGGGTGGGGGTGGTGGGAGACATGAGTGGGGGCCTGGTGGAGGCTGCTCCTGGTGGCTGGGGGTTGGGGGTGGTGGTGGACATGGGTGGGGGTCTGGTGGTGGCTGCCCCTGCACTGCAGGGGGGTGCGGATGGTGGGAGAGATGCATTGTTGATCAGTAGTGCGTGCGGGACATGAGCAGGGGTGCAGGGTAGTCCCCCGTGGTGTGGGCTGCCTGCAGGGGCCGTGGAAGTTGTAGAGCGAACACCTGGGAGGACCCGCATGGCCAATTCACGTGTAGTATTCCCCAGAACCCCTGAAATACACGTACCCTGCTGAAATCGCGTGTGTGGAACTTCCCGCGCACCCCTGAAATACACGTGCTCGCAGGGGGACAATCGCATGTGGAACTTCCCGTGCACCCCTGAAATACACGTACCCTGCTCGCATGAGGCCAATCGCGTGTGGAACTTCACTCACTCCCCTGAAATACACGTACCCTGCTGTAATCGCGTGTGGAACTTCCCGCGCACCCCTGAAATACACGTACCCTGCTGGAATCGCTTGTGATACTTCCCACGAACCCCTGTTATACACGTTCCCCGCTTGGCGTTTGCTGTTTGCCAGCCCTGTGTACTGGTCCAGGGTTAGCGCAGCCCTTCGCGATTATTTGGGGATTTTGAAGGCTTTTCCTTGCGCGAGGGCGTTCTTGGGGGCGTAACTGGCACTGCTGCAGGGTCGCTGCGCCATGCTGCGCCACGGCTGGTTTTGGATGCGAAAATCCATGAATACGCTGTGCGCGGAAATCGATTTTAGCGCACACGGCTGGCGCAGACATTTGCACGGCCATGCTGTGCGCTAGTCGCGTGCGCCACTTTTGTGCGATTTTCTATGAATTACCCTGCAAATCTGTTACATGGCAGTTTTTACAATCAGTTTTGATTTGAAAAAGATCTCAAAAAAGAAAGTTTTTATTAGGAGGGTCCAATATTTTATGATAATATGATAGGAGCCTCCACGAAGCTCTACTTTCCAATGAGGACAAACCAAAAACGTATCGAATTGCAGCTATTGGAGTGGATTTTTGTATGTTTAAACATTTCTCCAGATTAAACTTTCCAGTTCTTTTAAACATTTTAAAACACTGAAAACACGGTCTCGATACCATATTAAACCCTTGGCATCAATTTTTCTTCATAACATTTTATGAGCGGTTTTACAGAAAACGTTTATAATTTTGAATCAATGTGTCTCATTTCATTACTCAAGGCCATTGTATGTGCTCTTCAACAGCCCTTGACTCATGTCACGCTTGGTTTATTAAAAATTGCAAATCCCAAGTAAATACAATTATCTACCTTTTCTAAAGTACTCACTCCAATTCCGCAAGTATATGACGACTCCCTTTTTAGCTCTGTACACTGCTTTTCTGAGAATTGATTTCTAGACCATTCTCACTGGCATATGCGTCAAAGGAATTCAAAAGATACTGAAAACCTTGCTCCGTACAGTTAAACATCAGGAAGTCATCTGCATAATGAAACCATGTAATTTTTAAATGAGCTAACTTCGGAGATGCAGAAACTACCTTTTCCAGATGCTCCCCTATATCTGATACTGACATGTACAAGTTAAAAAGACAAGGAGCGAGGATGCAGCCCTGCCTAACCCCTGTTGTCTCTAAGATGTTCCTAGACATCAAACCTCCATGATTGAAATGAATCTGTAACTTGGAGTTATCATGGAGAACCATTATGACCCTCAATCGACCACTTTGAATTCCCAATGCATGTAACTACTTCCACAAGAGTTCTCTGCTCACCATATCAAAGGCAGAAGAGAGATCTTTTTTCGTAACCAAAATAGATTTGTACTTTTTCGTCCATGCCAAAGTTGGGAGACTTTTTAAAAATAAAACCATTAAGTGATGTCCCCATGAATTTTCTGAATCCTGTTTTCCACTTTTTAAAATGACCAGACTCCTTCGCCCAACTCTCTAGGTGAACCAATATCAGTTTAGAAAATTATTTGCTATCAGCATTCAGAAGTGAGATCTGACGATAATTATTTGGTTCCGATTGTACCCCTTTCTTCTACTTTGGCACTAAATAAGCAACATACCATGATTCTGGGAGTCGATTTGACTCAATTATACTCTTCAATAAATACGTCAAAATATTCGACCAAACACAGGGGCTACTACGATTGACCAGTTTTGACAATTTATCCAGGCTAGGATCTGGAGAAGAACTAACCATAGTACTAATTTCCAGAATAACTTCCTGAATCACGTACAATTGCCAACCATCAAGTCTATCTGGGAACTCAAAAGCAGATTTCTGTGCACCCCCAGAAATAATTGCTTCAAAGTGGTGCACCCATGCCAGCTGAGAAATGGAATTTACTTGCTGCAGTAACAGCGAGCAACCTCCAAAAAGATGATGAGCTTTCAGAACTCGAAATACTGAACATATTCTCACTATCATTTTGGAGAAGTAAGGCACGTCTTCCCTTTTATCCAGTGGGAATATGTAAAATGTGTTTTTCTATTGCACTTACCATTTGTATTTTCTCCTCAAGACCGAGATTTAAATTCCTTAATTTCTGCTCTTAACTGTTGTTTCCGCCTCGTTAATTAAGCATCAAATCTATGAAGATGTTTCAGATTTGCCGTCTTCTGAGCCTGACTTCTCGCAGAAATGAAGTTTGATAATACTTTATCTAAGCAGGGATTAAAATGATCCACCATAAATGTGCTAATTTTGCATGCTCCTGCCACCTGCAAAAGCCAATCTTCCAGATCATTGTTTGCCTAATCACCCGATTTTAATCCACAAAATGTGATTACCTTCTCTGTTATTCAGCACATGTATTGATCCTTCTTCTGCTTGAACTGACAGAACATACTCAAATGTGTAGGTAAAAAACAATGATAGTCACTTTTATTGACTTTCATAGTGAACCAACCCTCAACAAATCCTTATCCATAAATATATACTCAATAAGTAAACAAGCTAATACACTGCGCCATGTGTAATAGGACCTTGGGGCAATCCCTGATATCCTGTTTAACATGCCCAGGCCACTTTCCTTCGAGAGACGTTAACCATTTCCAACCATTATTGAGAAACTGCTCATGTTCTCGATTTATGTAACGACTTGTATACAAAGTAATTGTTTATGTTCTTGATCTATGTAATTACCTGTATCCTGTAACTAAGCTTCAAGTATTCTTGTATCTGCTGCGCCCAGTTACCTGAGGGTTTGGTGCTCATTACTAAACAAACAAACAAACAAACAAACAGACATTAATGCTTCTATTAGTATTCAGGCAACAACTAAATGAATGGTCATCAATCAAATCAATACAGGGCGAGTTCCGATCTCCCACCAATACAACTCTCCTTCCCACATTCTCATCCCTCCAATTATTGACAAGCATGGAACGATGGTTTATCATCTATCAGGCCAATCCCCTTACACCAATAAAAATAAACCACCAACATATTTTCTTGCTTCTCCCCCAGCTTACATTTAACATGAGTACACAATAGACCCCTCAAGGAGTCATCCGCCAATACCAATGAAATGCTGACATTCAACCTTACCTTAGTAAGTAAACCACCTGATGATTGTCCTTTTCCATTAGATTTTGCCAGTTGTTGTGCAATAGCAAATCCAGCTGTGTACACTCTCCCCAACAACCACGTTTCCTGCAAAAGTACAACCAGTGTCTCATCATCTCACCTGATACAGATTTGTGAATAATTAATTATGTCCCCTGGTGTTCCAGAGAGTGAAGACAGATGGATATTACTTTCAAAGCTGCCTATTATAAGAAATTCCAGTTCTTGCACCATGCAATGCTCACCCCACCCATGACAAGTCTTGTTCCAGGAGCCAAACCGGGCTCCTTTACCAGATTCCCTGAATGGGGAATTACCAGGCCATTCTGAGTTCGGAGGGCCCGGTAATTAGTCCCTCAGGGAACCCACGGCCAGAGTTTCCCAATTCCCATTTGAGCCCCCATAGGGCTCAATGGGAATGGGTGAGGGAGCTAACAACGGGCCGATTACGACTGGCCCGTCGTTAGCTCCCTGGTCCCCTTGCGGGACCCAGTAACAATACCTAGTTTTGCCAGGCATCCTTACCGGGTCCCGCGAGGGGATCTCGTAATCGTGCGGAATGGTGTTAAAGGGTCCGCATCCATTAGCGGAACCCATTAACCCATTCCGCACGGGTCGTAATGAGGCCCTATAACTGTCTGTTCTATTAAGTTGACCTCCCAACTCTCGGGCCATAAGCATTATAAAATAAATAATAAATATGAGGAAGTATATTTTGGCCTTAAAGGAGCATGCTGCCATGTACCACCCCTCCTTCCTTATGATTTTGAGTAGAAGAAGCTGACTGTTGATTACCATAATCCATACCCCTTATTCCTTTTAGGATACTTAACACATCTCCCAGCTGACTGTTGATTGTCATAATCCGTGCCTCTTGGCCCTTTCAGGATACTTGACACATCTCTCTGTGTTGATGTTTTTACACTTACCATGATACACACGTGAGGAACATTAACTTTCTGCGTTTCCAACTGGGTTAGTGGAAAGTCTGTAATATGAAAGACAAGCCCTGGAGTCACTACTTCTCTATGTGGAGCACTTTCACCACTTTGAATTCCACGCTCATCCAATTGCAAGGTAGTTGCCTGTGTTCACAGTTGACTCCTCCTCAACCCCAAGTAGGCAGTGGGTGCACTTTCGTTTCTCCTATAGGCGTCAAAACTCTCCCCCTGCACATTCATACCGTTAGTCTGTTCAAGACATGAATTGTCAGAATGGGAGGCTAAAGCTGCAAATCTATTTCCAAATCTAAAACTAACTGTGTGTGCGAGAAGTGGTGAGCCAGATCAGAAATCTCCACTATCACGCCCCTCCCACAGATTTCTGCATAAGGCAAATCCTGCCCTTCTCCAGAGACATCCGTCAAAATGTGCTTTACCTTAACAGCACACATTTGAGGTTTCACTGGCTGCTTAGGTTGTTGATTTCAAAGAATAGAAACTACTGGGGGCTGATGAGTCAAGGTTCTCAAAAGTGTCCTTGAGGATTGTTTAAAGGGTTGCGTTTTGGAAGGTTCAATAGCTATTATTTTTCCCATAGGCTGAGGAGTAGGTTTCCCTCTTGTATTATGTTTCCTTTTTATGACCTCCTTTTCTGGGGGATTAGCCCGCAAAGACTTTTCTACCACTATAACATCGGAATTATCAGATTTCATTGAACTCTCATAAGATGTTAACTCTAACTCTGACTGTGGCCCTTCTACCCATTGTTTTATTTTGAGCCCCCAGTTTTTGTCTTTCATCCTGCACCCTCTCTTGAATAAAGTCAAGAAGTGTGATCTTCCTAGGGTTGATGGGAGGATTAGAATTAGCCAAAGCTTCCTTAGAGATTGTATTAACACTATCAGTCCTTGCTACTGGTATAGATGTATTTTCGTAAGGATTCTCCAGCTGATTACATTTAAGAAAGGACTTTAATTTATTTTGAATCCATATATTATTACATTTTAAAAGTAATGACTCCAATAGTGTTGTCTGATTGTTAGACTCCACTTTAGTTTTTCATACAAAGATACCAGTATGCATAAGACCTGATACATTTCTTCAAGTGCATTTTTGCTTGGATCCATCTCACATGCTTCTTTCACATTTACGTGCCTGAGCATAGCGGAAAGACGTCTTGGTGGAGGCTCTCCAGGAGCAGATGCATCGGCAGAAAACATATCAGAAACGTAAAGCAAGATTTCTGTTAAATCAGGAGAGTTTGTTTATTACCAGAGCAGATCGCATCTTGCTCCAGTTCATCACCTTTGCCATCTCTGCCGGTACTCAACCATGTCACCCTCTTGGTTTCCCCCACAATCCAAGTTAACATGCTGCTGAATACATCCCTCTCAAAAGTGTACTCCTTGTTCATGCATCGGAGGAAATGCACAAGGAGCTCGCTGAGGGAAAGCCGATTGGGCAGGGAGAATATCTCCAGTAATTTTCCCATTTGAATTCGTCGCTGTTTGATTCAGTTGTGCAGTAAAATTTGTTGAGCAATTATTTTTCTGCCTTTTTGCCAGTTTCTGACAATCAAGCTCCTGCCCTCTCCCCAAAATACTGTCACCCGGAGAAACAGGCAGTGGTAAGTCCAGAACTATTTGCATGAGCTCTAAATCGAGAAGAGAGCACACATGAGACAGTTCTGGGAAGGACATAAGTGCAGGCTGCCTCCCACTCCTTAAATTGTACATACAGTTTTAAAGTAGCTGCGTGTAAATCAAGATAAATAAATCCACCCCTTAATCATTCCGTTCTAACAAAGAACAGGGAACGAGTTCTTTCACACAAAGCTTTAAAATAGTTAAATTACTACAGACATGAATGTCACCTTAAACAGCACCCGTATCTTGGATGATGCTGCTGCCTCGTTATATGGGAGTTCCGGGTTTCTGGGCGGGAACAAGTAAAGTAACCAATCCAATGAATGAGTTTTGTTCTGAGAAACTCGGGTTGATGTGCTCCGCTCCGATTTCTTGTGAAAGGTTGAGGAGAAGCAATTACACCAAGCAATAAAAATCAAGCAAAGTATTTAAACAGAATGTATGACAGCTCGACAGCACTCTGCAAAGCACTCTGTCAAGACACTAAAATTTTGGAAACATCTAGCACCATCGCATTTCTCACACTCCAAACCATCTAATTTTTAAATGAGATAAACCCTGATCTATGATTATATGTAGGTTTCTGCAATCAAGCATTAACTAAAACAACCAGGAGTCTCCAAAAACCACACAGTTTCAGCTCCAGTCATGATGTCTGCACTCTGTCACTGTTTTCTTGAAAATGCACGCTTATTTGTAAAGTATTATAAACAGTGGGGGGTGGATAGGGTCAGTATGTCTCTGTTTCTAATTGGCATGCCTACTCATTTTCTTTATTGTCTTGTTTTGTGATAGCTTGAAGTGAAAATGTGTCTGTCATATTGGTAGTTTGGTAAATTGTGTCCTGTTTCACAGCCAATGGTTTTTGAAAAGTTTCATAGGCACCATTTAGTTTTTTGAATAGTCATTCTGCTTGGTGATGGTGTATGCTTGGATCTTCTGAACATCCGTGCGTCATTTCGGGAAATGAGAGTGAGTGTTAGATGTTTTAATTTTGTGAATAGTTACATATTTAGAGACTTTTTTGATTGAATTAGATAAAGCTTTTAGTTTCTGGGTATTGAAGGTTAGAAATATGGTTTCTGAGAAAGGATATACTGTGCATCGTGCGTGCCTCTACAAAGAGTGTTTGTGTGGCAATGTGAATGCTCATAGATAAAGTCAAGTCAGAAAGAAAAATACACTTGCCATAGCTATTGAAAATTCGACCATGGTGGAATTGTTAATGCTTCCTTTCTGTTGTTGGTGGTAGCTTAGCATCATTAGCACACTGCTTGATATTAAAGGAAGAAATGCCATTTGCAGGTGACTTTGTAGTTCATATTGTATGGTGCAGGGTAATGCAAGTGCAAGGGCCGGGAATCCATTGCAGTAGTCTAATGAGGGTGTTTAGGGTTGTACACATATTTTCTGAGAGATATTTTGCTCACCAGTTTGTCACAGCTTCTGCTGGTATAGTGAATGGTGAGGGTGGAAGGGTTTTTGTAGTTTAACATTTATTAAAACGGTGTAGGTTGCAGTGTGTTTCAGTTGTGGGTAATATTGCTAATGTATTGCAGCATATATGCTGAATAGTTTTGCACGCAATTGGAGAGAGGAGCACTGTGAGGAAGTGGCATTTTATTTCTTCTCTATGCCATAGCATTGTTTGATAGCAAGATGTAGCATGAATGGAATGCATAGAAGTATTGATTCTAGATGTTCAGTAGTGAATATTAGATTTGGAGACCTTATATATGAATAGAGGGTGTTTCAAAAGTTAAAACACAAATATTTAGAGTCTGCTTTTCTTGAGTTGGCTAAAAGGAACATACATTAGCTCTTACTTTTTGGATATTGAAGGTTAGAAGTGTGGTTTCTGAGAAAGGATAGACAGTGCATTATGTGTGCTTCTAAGAAGAATATTTGTGTGGCAATGTGAATGGTCAGAGAAAATGTCAACTTAGAAACACAAATGCATTTGTCATAACAACTGAAACATTGAAAGCATTTGTAACGCTTCCTTTCCTTTGGTGGTAGGTTAGTATCATTAGCACACTGTATTATATGAAAGGAAGAATTGGCATTTGTAGGTGAATACATCAGAAACGCATTCCAGCAGTCTAATAAGGGTGTTTAAGGTTGTGCAAATATTTTCTTAGAAATGTGTTGCTGTCCAATTTCTCCCAACTTCTGCTGCTATCGTGAATGGTGAGGGCTTATGGATGTTGTAGTTTAGTAAGTTGTAGGTTGCATTGTCTTTCATTGTGGGTAATATCGTTAATGCATTTCAGCACACATGCTGGGTAATTTGGTGTGCAACAAGGGAGGGTAGCACTGTAAATGGAAGTAGCTTTTTTTGTGTCTGCTTTACCACTGATTTTGACCTGACGATTTAAGCATCGCATTGCAAAATCAAAACATATGGCTACAAGATCTTTAGAAATAATCACTATTAGCATATCAAGTCCTTTAATATTCACTCTAATAAATCCATGAGCATTCCATTCCTGCAACACCACACTATCAAGCATGTCTATTGTAAAGAGAATATGTAAACCACTACTTCGATGTACACTGTTTTTCTTCTTTCTGTTCCACACAAATGAGCCAGCTTGTGAGCTGAAATGCTTGTCATTCTTTCTCACAATTTAAAGGCTCTTTAATCTGAAGGTTTCCATATGTCCCACATTACGGAGCTTTAGAGTTTCTAGTCAATAACAATCAATTGCATAAAGGCAGTCTGAATGTACCATACTTGTCTATACTTAAAGATGGATTAAAAAACAAGAACAGTGGAGGTCAGTTTCAGTGTCTTACTGTTGCAGAAGGCAACAGCTTGTTTGAGCATTACAGTATTCATTCTTTGCACTCATGAGAGGTGATGGGAATTAATATTGATTTATATCAGATGAAATAAAAGGTGCACCAGTCAGTGGGCCTCATTACACGGTAGGCGGTGGACCAAGGTGCTTTTAGCACCTTGGTCCATGCCGGTAAATTACCGGCACCGTCTTGGAGGAAAGGGGAATTACCCCCCTATTCCAAGGTTGGCGGGGCAGTAATTCCCCCTTCCTCCATTGCCCTTCCCCAATCCCATTTTTGCCCCATAGGGCATAATGGGAATGGGGAAGGTGGTAATTACGGTACCGCAAATTGCGGTACCGTAATTAGCACCCCGGTCCCTTTGCGGGTCCCTACTTTAACGGCTGGTCTACACCAGCCGTTAATGTCGGGTCCCGCAAAGGGACCTCGTAGTAAGGCGGTAAGGGTTAACGGTTACCGGTACCATTACCGGTGACCGTTAACCCTTACCGCCTTCCGTGTAATGAGGCCCAGTGTCTAGGAAAGAAACATGATAGAAGCTTGTTGTTTCCCTATGCTTTTTCCCACTGGAAAAGGTGACAGATTGGATGATCAGAAAGTCCCAATTTCTTCTTCAGAATACCGCTGTACATGTATGTATTTTGAAGATTTCATATTCCGAACCAATATCGAATATATGTTTCACTTATTGTATAAAAGTGAATTTACAACACTATAATATTCTGTTGCTCATACACTTCAAACGGGAAACATTTTTTGCCATGTTTCTGCAAATGAGATGCTGGTAAAAGAAAAAAATGAATTTTTAGAAGGGAACATTATCAATATCCTGATCATATGATGTGACATGATATTATACGTCATTGATAACACACCTGTCCACAATTGTTTCTAACACAACAAGACAAGGGAGGGAAGACAAATGACAAGACAATCTTTCTAGGCCGTGTGTCATTCAGATTGTGCAAGTGCAACAATGCCAACTGCAGGGGGAAGGGAGAAGAGGAAGTGTCAGGGAGAAGAAATGAGGAAGTGCAATCAGGGCATCTATGCTCTGAAAAAGTGCAGCCAGGGCAGCACAGTTCTAGGTAAGTGCAAGGAGGCAGGGGACAATAGAGGTTACAGTTATATCCCCTAACTGCGTGGTAGGCTAGGAGGCAGTGCAGGGGAGACTGATCATAGAGGAACGTGGTATCCAGTGAAACTCTGAAGGTAGCCAAGCATCCAGTCAGCGCCTCAGACAGTTGGTCAGAAGGGGAGAGAAAGAGAGAAAGCAAAGGAGAAAAGGAATGTCTTGAACTGCTTCCGGAACTTCAGATGGTCCGGCTCAAGTTTGAGAGGGACAGGGAGGCCATTCCAGAGGGAAACACCCGCAGAGGAGAGAGATCTATCTCCACTCTCTGCCTGGAGAACCTTCTGACCCTCACAAAGTTGGAGGTAGCTGAGCAAAGGGCTTGGTAAGGAAGGCATTTTGGAAGAGAGAGTTGGATGCAGTGCTGGCCCCGGCCCCTGAAACCACTGTGGACAATACAGAGGGTCTTGAACTTGAACTCTGCAGCCACCGGGAGCCAGTGGAGAGATTTCAGGGATGGAACGATATGGTCCTTGGGCTTGAGGCCAAGGATAAGTCTTGCAGTAATGTTTGGATTAGTTGCACAGGGCAGAGAGTAGTGGAATGAAGATTGAGAAATAGGTTGTTGCAGTAGTCCAGCCTAGAGAGAACCAGGGCTTGAGGGACAGTGAGCTTCTGGGGGAAAGTGAGAAAAGGAAGAATACTTCTGAGGAGATGCAGCTGGTAGTGGCCTTTCATGGCAAGGTCTGTGATGTGCGGAGAGAAGGAGAGGGTGGATTCAAAGATGACACCAAGGTTTTTTGCCTCACAGGAAGGCGAAGGAAGAGGGCCCAAGGAGAGTGGCCAGATTGAGAGAGGGAAAGCTGGAGCAGGAGTCCCAATGAGAGGGATCTCCATCTTACTCGCATTAAGGCAGAGGTTGTTGGAGGTGCACCAAAACTGGATCACAAGCAGTCCGGAATGAGCGAGAGAGGAGAGAAGGCTGGGGCAAGCCTGAAGGAGAGCTGAGTGTTATCCACATAACACTGAAATATAAGTACTAAAGGATTGAACAGTACTTACTGCAAAGGAAATATGCCAAGAAGAACCTTTGGCAGCTGAATTAGCAAAGGATCCTCCTGAGGGCAGTCAAGAATCTGCTGAAGGTCATGAACATAGAAATAGACCGAACGCACATAAGAGGCAGAAACCCTGCGATACCCACCAGACTGGCCACCTTTACATCGGCAATGGGGTTGGGGGATGCATGGCGCCACCTCCACCCCACAGAGCGTGAGTATTCATTCCCCTCGGAAGCACACGCTTCACTCTCCAAGTTGGACTACTTCTTCCTCCCTCGAGCAAACCTGCACAAAGTGAGGGAGGCAACACTGCTCCCCTGGGGTATTTCAGACCCCTCCCCGATACTGATATGTCTAGAAACAAAGAGACCCCGCCCTCCGCCAGCCTGGAGAGAGAACAATTATTACCTGGGCTTCCCAGACCTGGTGGAGAAAATCCGGATGGCCACGTCTCTATATTTTGAGCTAAATCAAGGCTCAACGGACAACACAGTGGTGCTATGGGAGGCCTACAAGGCATTCCTGAGGGGTGAGATACTTGGGTGGACAGGGGCACACAAGAAAACACATGGGAGGGAGATGGAAGAGGCTGAGACTGCAGTGCGACAAGCTGAAACACTATATACAAACACATCCGTACTGAGAACCACAGAGCTTTGATTCTGGTGCAAAAGAAACAGCAAAATTTAACATTACATTGCGCAAAACAAGCTCATAGAGCGATGGGTGCTAAACTATATGATACGGGTGACAAGGCTGGCAAACTGCTAGCATAGTTGGAGAAGAGGGACGAAGGGCATCAACAGGTCCGATATATAACCACCGAAACTGCAGAGCAGGCTTCAACTGACCAAGATATTGCAGAGAGCTTTGCACCCTATTATGAGAAGCTGTATTGCCCCCCCATAGGCACAATTGACATCACTCTTTTAAATGAGCTCACCCTCCTGTCTCTAAATGAGGTGCAAAAAGAGCACCTGGAAGCAGGGATCATGGAAGAGGAGCTATCAGATGCTCTATCACAACTGCAAACTGGGAAAACCGTGGGGCCAAATGGGTATCCGATAGAGACGTGGAAGAAACTGGGGTGCAAGGAGGTGGCAATGCACATGCTTAACATGTTCCTCTGCTCCAAAGAGCTTGGAATCCTACCCCCAGACCTGAGGAAAGCAAGCATAGTGGTGATCCCTAAAAACAGCAAACCCCCGATAAATGTAGCTCTTACAGGCCAATCTCCCTTATAAACAGTGTCCACAGGGATGAATATACATAGGCTTCACCTGGAATTCGAAAGAGCACCAGTGCTACAGGAATTTCTTGCGCTTCTCGCAATCGACTTCGAGAAGGCATTTGACTCGGGAGGTTTATGGGAAATAATGAATAGAATGGGTTTCGGAGAACAATTAGTAAGCTGGATAAAACTCCTATATAACTCCCCGACAGATGAGGTTAGAGTGAATGGGTGGACATCCCGTAGCATCACGTTGGGCAAAGGGACTAGGCAGGGTTGCCCCCTGTCAGCAATGTTGTTCGCACTGGCAGTTGAACTCCTGGCGGTGCTACTAAGGATCACACAATCATGGGGCCTCATTACGATGTATGCCGGTAGCCATGCCGCTATTGGCGGCATGGCTGCCGGCAAAACATCATCCGTGTCCGTGTCTCGGAATGAGGACTTACCGGACCATTCCGAGTTCGGATGGCCCGGTAATTCCTCACTCGAGGACACGGACACGGTTGATCCCCATTCCCATTTCAGCCCCCATAGGGCTGAATGGGAATGGGAGAGGGAGTAAACAACAGGCCATTACGAGATGGCCCGTTGTTTGCTCCCTCTTCCCCTCGCGGGACCCGGTATGCACGCCTGGTTTTCCCAGGCGTGCTTAACGTGTCCCGCGAGAGGACCTCGTAATGTGGCGGAACAGGTTGAACGGCGCCGCAGCCTTTTATGGCGCCGTTTAACCCGTTCCGCCAGGGTCGTAATGAGGCCCATGGACAGGTTTTCGATGGCCTCGGGACTGGGAAGTTAGAGTCTCTCTGTATGCTGACGACTTACTGATTTATCTAAGCAATCCAGCAGAATCTTGCCCCATCGTCACTTAACTCCTGGAAAGGAACAGGTTATTTAGTGGGCTAAGAGTAAACTGGAACAAATCAATATTATTTCTGATTAAAGGGATATGTAATATGACCCCTGAAATCTGCCGATACCGAGTGGAGTCGAACCAATTCCGGACCTTGGCATACAAATCTCGCCAAACCTTAATGACTATGCATTGAAAAATCTACATCTATTTCTGATAGATTTGCAAACGATGTAAGACACTGGATGACTCTACCCCTTAGATTGCTGGGCACAGCAGCACTGTTTTAGATGCTAGCACTACCACGCTTTCAATACATCCTGCAGAATGCACCACTACATATCGCTAAAGCGGAGTTCCGCAAAATAGACAGGATACTTGGAAAACTCCTTTGGGGGGGTGGACACTCACAGATTGCTCTGCGCACCCTGCAACGCTCTGTTTGGGAGGGTGATGTTGGCCTCCCACACTTACAGACATACTACTGGGCCTCCCAAATGGCAGTCATAAACGACATACTACATAGCAACCCAGAACTCCCTCATATTTGTCCAGACACACACACAAGACCTAGGATCTCCCCACTGGAAAGTCTTTACCACAAAATTACACAACCACCTCCCTGCACAATGGCAGCCCACAGAGCACAGATTTGGATGGAAGCACACAAACACATAGGGTGGGAGAGAAGAATAACCCTGGTTCAGCCTCTGTGGAGAAATAGAAACCTACCTGAACTAAATGACATCCCAAAATGGGCGATCTGGGAGGGAGCTGGAATAACCAAGGTCGGCGATGTAATACATGAAGGTAAAATAATATCTTTTGAGAACCTAGACTACCTTTGTCAGAACATTTCCACTACAGGCAATTGTCCCATGCAATGAGGACACATCTCTCAGAGCTTTCTGACATGCCCGAGTGCACACCAATCGAAAGGATCATAGTCCTAGATCGAGTAGATGTGAAGACAACCTCTATAATGTACAATGCAATATCCACGTTCGCAACGCCAGCTCTCTGCAGTTTGAAAGCCAAATGGGAAAGGGACATGAGTCTACTACAACCTGAGGACTGGACCAGAGCCCTAATGTACCCCAGGGAAATTGCCATTTCTGCCAGAATCAGACTTGTACAACTTAAAATAATGCATAGGATATACTACCCACGGGTGGCGCTATACCAATGGGGCAAAATAGCAGACCCGAACTGCCTGAAATGCCGCCAAGGAGAGGGAACCTTCTTTCATATCTTATGGGAATGTCCACAGGTCCAACAATTCTGGCGGAAATGTTGTGACAGACTCAAAACGATCATAGGCTGAGAGATACCCTTGGACCCGAAACTGATTTTATTGGGGGAGGAGGAGGTGGATGAAATGTCTTGCTTTGAAAAGTTATTGTTCTCAATGGCCATGGGCCTTGCTAAGAGAAATGTGGCACAATTATGTGGCTCAAACCTTGCCCCACAATATGATCAATGGGTGGCAGACATAGATGCATGCATTGCAATGGAGAAGAGAGTGTACACAGCTAGAGGATGCCCCGGGAAAGCACAAAAGATCTGGCAAGGATAGGAAGAGAACTAGAGAAATGCAAAGGTATACCATGGCGACAAGTTAATGCGTGGCCTTACTTTAAGCAGAATACATAACGTGATATAACATGATCATACAGAGTTGAAACACCCATGTAATGTATCAAACTCACAACCTGTGCCTTATGTGTGTAGGTTTGTATTGTATGTTTGTATGTTTGTAATGTACTGACTAGTGTTGAGCTTATAAACCAATAAAATGTTTTATAAAAAAAAGAATCTGCTGAAGGGAGTGAGCATGTGTTAGGAGATCCAAATATTCAAATAGATATTGAGCTTACAATGGAAGAAGTGGGAAGTGCAATAGAACAAATAAAACATCACATGAAGAGCAAAAGAAAATGTCTGACAAAATTGAAGATAGGTTCTTACATGGTATTAAACATGATACACACGAATGTTCCTGTGTCCACTTCAATCCTTTTTTGATGTATGTTGGTGGACAGGCTGGTACAGCAAAACATTTTCAAATTCATGCATTGAGAGCAATGATACAATATGCGATTGTTCTCCGTCATATAAAAGCTTAGCAGCATTCAACATAGGTGGTGGTACTTTACATCAGTTGCTGATGTTACCAGTGGAACATGACAATAAACTAAAATATCGCAATCAGTGATGTAATATATGGGAGGAGGATGAGGGTAGCCTGAGGGAGAGCTCATTGTCATCTGCATAACACTGAAAGTTACAGTAGAAGGAAGAGATCAGGTGGGCCAACTATATAGTCCTGAGAAGGTGGTAAAGATCACCATGGCCTGTGCCATGCTGCACAATATGTACGTCCGAAGAAATGTACCACTGCCACCTGACATTGACATGCATGCACCGGGTGAGGATGATGAGGATGGAGACAGAGGTGAAATAGCCCCCTCTGCCAGTACGTGATGCACGGAATGGCCACGCAGTACGTCAAGCACTGATTCATGAATACTTCTGAACTACAGGGACTATGATAGACATGTGTTAGTGACACACTGGGTCCATGTGGACATGCACACTGGGATTGTTGGGTGTTGGCCACTGAACACCGTCACACATTAAATGGATACACACAAAATGAACAATGTTCAGCCATAGAATTTTTTGACACACAATGGGTGCATTTGTTCAAACAGGGAAAAATGTGCCCACTCCCCCCCCAACCCCCAGTGAACTCCCAAACCCACCCAACAAACCCCAAAAACCCCCAGTGAACTCCCAAACCCACCCAACAAACCCCAAAAGACCCCAAATGTACTCCATGAAATGCTCCCCTTCAACCACAACCATGTGTCCCACTCCCATTGTCTGGCCATACTACCTCCGGGACTTTTTGCTGTCCAGGGGTGGCATCTCGGAGTGCCCTGCACTCCTCCGGGTCTGGAGCACAGGGCTTGCGGGGACTGAGGATGCAGGTGTGGTGGATGTGGATGAGTCCGAGGCAGGTTCCACGCCTGCTCCAGGGTGTGGCTGCTGCATATGGAGCAGGATGGAAGTGAGGACTTGGGTTACAGCCCCCAGACAGTCCCTCATGAGCTCAGCTGACGCATTCACGGCTGCTGTGTTCGCTGTGATGGCCGCTTTGGTCCCCGCAATGGCAGTTGCAATACCCCTCCTTGTGTCCTCACCATTGGCAATATACTGCCGCAGGAGATTCAACATGGTCTCCTGTCGGGCCTCCACCCTCGACAGGCGTGACTCCAGGGTGTTGGTGTGAGCTGGAGTGGAGGGAGCTGGAGTGGTGGGTGGTGCACTGGTTAGTGGTGCACTCACGGGGCCTGCGTCCTGGGTGCTTTCCTCCTCGAAGGGGCACAGGTCCGAATCCCTCAGGTCAGAGTCATGGAGGCAGGGATCAACACTGCTGTAGGTGGTTGAGGGCTCTATATGGGGAAGGGGTGTGGACAGGGGCTTGGGGTGGGTGGACAAGTCACTACTGTGACTCCCCCAAGGTCCACATTGCCATCCAAGACACCCTCGGTGGAGGCCGGCACAGGAAGGGACCCCCCTCCGACTAGTGTGTGTGTGGGCTGCTGGGTCTGATGTGTGTCCGGCACACTGCCAGCAGGTGATGGTGGATGTGTTTCCACTCAGACAGGCACACTGCCTGTGGGTGTGGCCTGCTTGTCTGCTTTGGTGGTGGTCCTTTTCTTTTGGTGTGACACGGATGCTCTTGTGGTGTTCTCCTGACTGGCATCTTCCTCATCGGTGCCTGAGGGGTAGAAGAGATGCAGGTCATCAGTGATAGTGTCACGTGCCAGAGGCATACAATCGTGCTGTTCAATATTCATTCATTCATGCATTCATGTCTTACAGGTGTGTCACACTTGGTGTTCTGAGGGGGCATATTGGCATTCACTGTATGGCAGGTGGCATGCCATTGATTTTGGGTTTGTGTGATGTGTTACATGGGCACGGTCCAGGTGTGTTGGCTGTGAGTTGGTTATGGGATTGGCACTCAGCATGCATTTCTGTGTGGCAGGGTTTGGGCCACAATCTGGACTTGGATATGTTGATGTGGGTGTAGCGACATGCATTGCCTTGCCTAGCCTCTCTTCCACATCACTTGTGCTATGTCATGGTTTCTCCTACAGGGATGTGCAGGGTCACTCACCTCCTTCTGGGGATGATGCTGTACCCATCTCCATCTCCCCGAATCCCTCAATCGACTCAGGATCGGAGAAGCTGCTAGCAGTCTTCTCCAAGGGCATCATCTTTGCAGGTGAGTGGGGACCCCCGCCTGTTGCCATGGCTGCCCTCCCGTTGCTTGACGTGATGTTTCTGACCCTCAAGCGGAGGTCGTCCCAACTCTTACGGCGGTCCCAGACAGTACTTGGGGTGGTCCCCACAGCCGACACCTTGCGGGCTACCTCCTGCCAGATTTCCCTTTTCTTGAGCTGGGGCTCACGCTTAATATCATTTGCTTTCATGATGTCTGCATGTGCAGCGAGTGTGTCCGCCAACATATTCAGTTCTGCATCGGAGAAATGCTGCTTCCGCTGCCGGGGGATGGTCTTCCGGGTAGCCTTGGACATCCTCAGAGTATTGCCACAGAGCACAACAGGAATCGACTGGTGGTTTGGGAGGATTGCAATGGATTGTGTTTTTAAAGATGGCTGTCCGCCAATTTCCCGTTCCGAAGCAATGACGTTATTTCCGGGTCCGGTTTTACGAGCCCGGTATTAGCATATTGGAATTACTGAGTCGGTATTTAGGGGTTCCTCCGAGGCGATGGCAGTATCGGCGGGTCCCGTGATGTCGCTATCTGGGGGTTGGAGGGCCTTTTGCGGCATGCCGGTATGGCCATTACCGGCATGAGGGTTTGCGCGTACTCGCGCACTCGTAATCACCTGCTATTAGCGGCGTCATACGAGCACGGAGCCGCTCGTTCTGCCATTCCGGTAATGATCACGGTTTTACTGCGCTACTCGTAATGAGGCCCAATGGCTCTCCAGAACTCTATCCTTTTTTGGCAATAGTTAAATGAATTCATGGTTCCTTATTGACAAACAATGTAATCTTGGATAACTATCAGATAGACCTAAGTCTCAATTATGAATCTGTTGCAGACACTGTCCAAAGGACCAGATGGGTAGTAAAAATGATTGCACTTCTAAAGGCTACGTCACAGGCTACTATTGAAGTCCACCCCTCCACACACCCACACACCCTTCCATGAGCCCAGGGGTCCTAACACGTAGCAGATTGGCAAACTGCTGTCCTCAACTAACTGGTACATGGAAGTCAAGAATGTATTTTCTGCTCATCACAATCCTGACACCTGAAAGAAGAGTAGGTCCAAAGGATGAGCAATGGGGCCACATATTTGATATTGCTGAATATAGTGGCACTTTTACTTCATTACCACAGACACATCTGTTAAATATAATAATCTATGTCCATCTTTATGTTCCCAAAATATTCTTTGTTTTTTATGCAAAGCAGCTGGGAAATAATGTGCCATTTATCCTCATACCCTTTCACATAGGAGATGTGTTTACAAAATGATTGAGATTACTCACTCGTTGAATTTTGTATATTCTGAGTGAGAGAATATTGTATTTATACAGAGTGATTTATTTATAAACCAAACCAGAAATATGTATTTACGATATGTAGACTAGTTGCAAACAAGAGCTCACAAGATCATGCTGGCTGGCCCAAATAACATGTTTGCAGAGTCTTGTGAATATTATTATTATTATTATTATTATTAGTAGTATTATTTCTATTATTGTTAGTTTGTATTATTATTATTATTATTATTATTATTACTGTTAATAAGAATTATGTTTAATTATTTATCATTATTGTATTTCTTGAGTGTAGACCTAGCTTCAGGAAACAAAGGAGCAATTTACAATTCAAGAGTGAAGTAACTAATGAGGGAAACAGATCTCAAGGGATTAATACAAGGGAGGGGGAGCTAACAAGGAGGTGCACCCTCAGCATGCATTATTACACCCTGCATCATCTATTGAACGCCATCCAGACTACCACACCTCATAGCAGTATAGTATGCACTTAGGTAACAATCTTGCATACGTACAGGGACATTTGCATGCCCACACCAAATATCTGCGGCCATGACTGTGCTTCCTGAAGGTGGCAGCGCAGAGTGACACACACCTATTTGTATTTGCTTGCAGGTGATGGAGGATATCCCTTGAGGCGGTGGCTACTTACCCCTGTGCAGAAACCGCCGAGAACAGCCATGAAGAGGAGTACAATCGTGTGCACACCCGTACCCGTGTTGTGATTGAGCAGACCTTTGGCCTATTGAAGGCGCATTTCTGCTGCCTAAGCAGGTCTTGTGGGGCACTCCTATATAGTCCTGAGAAGGTGGTAAAGATCACCATGGCCTGTGTCATGCTGCGCAACATGTGTGTCCGGAGAAATGTACCACTGCCACCTGACATTGACATGCATGCACCGGGTGAGGATGATGAGGATGGAGATGGAGGTGAAGTAGCCCCCCTGCCAGTACGTGATGCACGGGATGGCCATGCAGTACGCCAAACACTGATTCACGAATACTTCTGAACCACAGGGACTATGATAGACATGTGTCAGTGACACAGTGGGTCCATGTGGACATGCACACTGGGATTGTTGGGTGTTGGCCACTGAACACCATCACACATTAAATGGATACACACAAAATGAACAATGTCCAGCCATTAAATGTTTTGGCACGCAACGGGTGTATTTGTTCAAACAGGGAAAAATGTGACCACTCCCCCCCTAACCCCCAGTGAACTCCCAAACCCACACAACAAACCCCAAAAACCCCCAGTGAACTCCCAAACCCACCCAACAAACCCCAAAAACCCCCAGTGAACTCCCAAACCCACCCAACAAACCCCAAAAGACCTCAAATGTACTCCATGAAATGCTCCCCTTCACCCACAACCATGTGTCCCACTCTCATTGTCTGGCCACACTACTTCCGGGACATTTTGCTGTCCAAGGGTGGCATCTCGGAGTGCCATGCACTCCTCTGGGTCTGGCGCAAAGGGCTTGCGGGGACTGAGGATGCAAGTGTGGTGGCTGTGGATGCGTCTGAGGCAGGTTCCACGCCTGCTCCAAGGTGTGGCCGCTGCATATGGAGCAGGATGGAAGTGAGGACTTGCGTTACTGCCCCCAGACAGTGCCTCATGAGCGCAGCTGACGCATTCACGGCGGCTGTATTCGCTGCGATGGTCGCTGTGGTATCCGCAATGGCAGTTGCAATACCCCTCCTTGTGTCCTCACCATCGGCAATATACTGCCGCAGGAGATCCAACATGGCCTCCTGTCGGGCCTCCACCTCCGACAGGCGTGACTCCAGGGTGTTGGTGGGAGCTAGAGTGGAGGGAGCTGGAGTGGTGGGTGGTGCACTGGTTAGTGGTGCACTCACGGGGCCTGCGTCCTGGGTGCTGTCCTTCTCGAAGGGCACAGGTCCGAATCCCTCAGGTCAGAGTCATGGAGGCAGGGATCATCACTGCTGTAGGTGGTTGAGGGCTCTATATGGGGAAGGGGTGTGGACAGGGGCTTGGGGTGGGTGGACAAGTCACTACTGTGACTCCCCCAAGGTCCACATTGCCATCCAAGACACCCTCGGTGGAGGCCGGCACAGGAAGGGACCCCCCTCCGACTAGTGTGTGTGTGGGCTGCTGGGTTTGATGTGTGTCCGGCACACTGGCAGCAGGTGTTGGTGGATGTGTTTCCACTCAGACAGGCACACTGCCTTTGGGTGTGGCCTGCTTGTCTGCCATTGGGGTGGTGGTGGTCCTTTTCTTTTGGTGTGACATGGATGCCCTTGTGGTGTTCTCCTGACTGGCATCTTCCTCATCGGTGCCTGAGGGGTAGAAGAGATGCAGGTCATTAGTGAAGGTGTCACGTACCAGAGGCATACAATCATGCTGTTCAATATTCATTCATTCATGCATTCATCTCTTACAGGTGTGTCACACTTGGTGTTCTGAGGGGGCATATTGGCATTCACTGCATGGCAGGTGGCATGCCATTGATTTTGGGTTTGTGTGATGTGTTACATGGGCACGGTCCAGGTGTGTTGGCTGTGTGTTGGTTATGGGATTGGCACTCAGCATGCATTTCTGTGTGGCAGGGTTTGGGCCGCAATCTGGACTTGGATATGTTGATGTGGGTGTAGCGACATGCATTGCCTTGCCTAGCCTCTCTTCGACATCACTTGTGCTATTTCATGGTTTCTCCTACAGGGATGTGCAGGGTCACTCACCTCCTTCTGGGGATGATGCTGCACCCATCTCCATCTCCCTGAATCCCTCAATCGACTCAGGATCGGAGAAGCTGCTAGCAGTCTCCTCCAAGGGCATCATCTTTGCAGGTGAGTGGGGACCCCCGCCTGTTGCCATGGCCGCCCTCCTGTTGCTTGACGTGATGTTTCTGACCCTCAAGCGGAGGTCGTCCCAACTCTTACGGCGGTCCCGGACAGTACGTGGGGTGGCCCCCACAGCCGACACCTTGCGGGCTACCTCCTGCCAGATTTCCCTTTTCTTGAGCTGGGCCTCACGCTTAATATCATTTGCTTTCTTGATGTCTGCTTGTGCAGCGAGTGTGTCCGCCAACATATTCAGCTCTGCATCAGAGAAATGCTGTTTCCGCTGCCGGGGGATGGTCTTCCGGGTAGCCTTGGACATCCTCAGAGTATTGCCACAGAGCACAACAGGAATCGACTGGTGGTTTGGGAGGATTGCAATGGATTGTGTTTTTAAAGATGGCCGTCGGCCAATTTCCTGTTCCGACGCAATGACGTTATTTACGGGTCCGGTTTTACGAGCCCGGTATTAGCATATTGGAATTACTGAGTCGGTATTTAGGGGTTCCTCCGAGGCGATGGCAGTATCGGCGGGTCCCGTGATGTCGCTATCTGGGGGTTGGAGGGCCTTTTGCGGCATGCCGGTATGGCCATTACCGGCATGAGGGTTTTGGCGTGCTCGCGCACTCGTAATCAACTGCTATTAGCGGCGTCATACGAGCACGGAGCCGCTCGTTCTGCCATTCCGGTAATGATCACGGTTTTACTGCGCTACTCGTAATGAGGCCCAATGGCTCTCCAGAACTCTATCCTTTCTTGGCAATAGTTAAATGAATTCATGGTTCCTTATTGACAAACAATGTAATGTTGGATAACTATCAGATAGACCTATGCCTCAATTATGAATCTGTTGCAGACACTGTCCAAAGGACCAGATGGGTAGTAAAAATGATTGCACTTCTAAAGGCTACGTCACAGGCTACTATTGAAGTCCACCCCTCCACACACCCACACACCCTTCCATGAGCCCAGGGGTCCTAACACGTAGCAGATTGATAAGCTGCTGTCCTCAACTAACTGGTACATGCAAGTCAAGAATGTATTTTCTGCTCATCACAAACCTGACACCTGAAAGAAGAGTAGGTCCAAAGGATGAGCAATGGGGCCACATATTTGATATTGCTGAATATAGTGGCACTTTTACTTCATTACCACAGACACATCTGTTAAATATAATAATCTATGTCCATCTTTATGTTCCCAAAATATTCTTTGTTTTTTATGCAAAGCAGCTGGGAAATAATGTGCCATTTATCCTCATACCCTTTCACATAGGAGATGTGTTTACAAAATGATTGAGATTACTCACTCGTTGAATTTTATATATTCTGAGTGAGAGAATATTGTATTTATACAGAGTGATTTATTTACAAACCAAACCAGAAATATGTATTTACGATATGTAGACTAGTTGCAAACAAGAGCTCACAAGATCATGCTGGCTGGCCCAAATCACATGTTTGCAGAGTCTTGTGAATATTATTATTATTATTATTATTATTATTATTATTATTATTATTATTATTATTATTATTATTATTATTATTACTGTTAATAAGAATTATGTTTAATTATTTATCATTATTGTATTTCTTGAGTGTGGACCTAGCTTCAGGAAACAAAGGAGCAATTTACCAGTCAAGAGTGAAGTAACTAATGAGAGGAACACATCGCAAGGGATTAATACAAGGGAGGGGGAGCTAACAAGGAGGTGAGGGAGGGTGTGCATTTTGGCAAAAAGTGATCTGCAACTAGGTAGGTGGTGAAACAGTAAGGGGCAGATTGCCCAACAGGTTAGTTGGAGAGTGGAGGGTGTGTGGAGCTAGGTTTTGGAGAGAAGCCATTCCTATAAGAGGATGGTCTTAATCTCTGTCCTGAAATGTAAAAGCAAGTGGTCATGTCTGGTGATGATGGGGAGGAGTTTCCAAAGCCTGGGGCATAGACAGAGAAGAACTATCTTATGTTTCTTTCCTTCCGGCACCAGCAGAGTTCAAATCTGCACATGTCCTTGACTTTTGCTTCAGATTTATTGTTTCCTGGCACTTTGCAGGCTCTGTCCTGGTCTTAAAGTGCGTAGACTGGAAACAGTAAACTTTTATGCTCACTAAAATGAAGACATAATATGAAGGGAGCGCTAATTAATATTGAATACAAAGGAGTAAAGCACACAGTGTATTCTGTATTATGGATCCGCCGAGATTCATAATAGATGCCCTGCAGCCACAGCAGCACCATACCATGGGGGCTGCAGTTCATACAAATAACTAACTGTACAGCAGACCCCAGCACTAACAGCAAGTCTTCATTAGACCGAAAGAAGAATACACCAATAGCGTGACAGAAAAGAGGCTAGAAAAAAAATAGATCCAGCCAAACGTCAATTTCCTATTAAAATTCATTGGGCCTCATTCCGACCAAGGCGGCCACGGAATGAGCGGTGCCGGTAAGGGACCGGCACCATTCATTCCGGGCCGCCCTATTACGAGGTCTGAAGTGGGTCCCACTAAGGAACGCCTGGTCAGTCCCGGCGTCCTTAGCGGGACCCACTAGTAGACCAGGACGCTAACAACGGGTCCATCACTAACGGGCCCGTTGTTAGCTTCCTCCCCATTCCCATTGAGCCCTATGGGGGCTCAAATGGGAATGGGGATGTACCGGGTCTGGGTCCCTCGAAAGGGATTTAACGGGTCCTCCAAAGTCGGAATGTCCCGGTAAGTCCCCTTTTGTGGGATCCGGACATGGTACCTGGTATGGGGGTAGCCATGCTGCTATAAACGGCATGGCTGTCGCCAAAATCGGGTCCGGGTCCAGGTTCCCAGAATGGGGAATTACTGAGCCATTCTGAGTTCGGAGGGCCCGGTAATTCCTCCCTCCAGGAACCCGGGCCGGACCTTCCCCATTCCCATTTCAGCCCCTATAGGGCTGAATGGGAATGGGGGAGGAAGCAAACAACGGGCCGATTACGAGCAGCCCGTTGTTTTCTCCCTCTTCCCCTCGCGGGACCCGGTAAGCACACCTGGTTTGACCAGGCGTTACTTACCGGGTCCCGCGAGGGGAGCTTGTAATGAGCCAGAATGGGTTTAACTGGTCTGTCTCCTTTAGCAGGTCCCGTTAACCCGTTCTGCCTCACTTGTAATGAGGCCCATTGTGTTGAAAGTGCACCTACACAAGACATAAAGCCTCATTACGAGTCCGGTGGTAACCTTGCCGGTGCTACCGGTGGGTTGCCGTCAGACTCGTAATATTTTACAGGCGCCTGACTTCCCGGTGCCATTGGGAGATTACAAGTCCAGTGGCCTGGGAAATCAGGCGCTGGTCAAATGTAAGTCCCCATTGGCATAGAGTCTCATAGGACTATATGGGAGTGGGGACTCGGAAGCGCCTGTTAACAGTGCCGGCTCTTCCGTAACATTCTGCCTACTATGGCCGCTGTGCCCAGCAAGGTCAGAACTTTCGAGCGCAGCAGCCACAGCAGGGAGTCACGTAGTTTGCCAGTCCAGAAACAAGGGTGCCGGTGAGCTTACTGACACCATTGTTTTACGGACCAGCAAACTTGTAATGAGGCCAGACCTGATTGCAAATGAATTGTGTTTTTATGGGTGATTAATGGGATTCACTACAGAAGGTGATTCAGGTAATTTTGGCTGTGAAAACAGCAAATACATTTCACGCTATGATTCATGTAAATCTGTAATTTTGAATGCAGCCCTTCTGGTTTGGAAAATAAGACAATATCGAGGGGTGTATGAAAAAAACAATATGTCAATGAATATGGAATATGTGAATTTGCAAGGAATAATTAATGCAAAAATCAGAACGGAAAAGAAATTACCAATACATTGAAAATTATAGGCTACTAGAAATGACTGGAGAGAATTTTCTCTAGCATTGAATGCAGTAAAAGTCGATAAAAAGTAAGAAAAGAAGGAAGTAAAATGTTGGGTACAACTGTGTAATTATACGTTGATGTATTGTATGATTGATGTCTGTGTGTGCATGTGTGTGTATGTGTGTGGGTAATGTGTGGGTGTGTACAATGCATCCATTTGTTTGGTGACAAGTAAGTTATTGATAGTGAGAATGCTGGCTTACAGTGTTTGTGCAACAACATTCAATTTGGTATATTGAACATTTTGGAATAGATTGTGGTAGCAGCTTTATCAAAATGAGTTATAGTGATCAATGAAGCCTAGCTTCTTTTCGCATCTTCATAAAAGTTATTTACAGTGACCAAAATGGTATATATTGTGGCCACAAAATTGAAGTTCTTTACACTAGGAATGCTGCATAAAGATGACTTACATTGGCAATGTTGGAATTTGTTGCAAGAACAGGAATCCTGTAAATGTTGGCAAATGCTCCTGTGTAGTGTTGGTGACATGGTATCTACTAGATGTGGTGCATGCATTAGTCTAGAGAACAATTTTAAACTGTATGACTGTTTAAACCATTTTCCTCAAAACAACATGCTTCAAAATACAAAAAATTCAACTGATTATTTTTTTTAAACTCTCAGAAGAAACACTCACATTCCCCCACATTACTTATGGCTCTCTTGCTATGTTTGCTTTCTTGTTTTATGTTGTGTAAAATCTCAATGTCCCTTCACCAAAGATATTCAACTGCGGCTTCCAACTTTGAATCCTTTACAATGCCAGTACCCACTCAAGACCCACCCAACCTCCTGGCATCAACAACTTCCTCTGTTACTGCCATGTGCATAACAATGGTACTGGCCGCACACAATGTCACTGGGACATTTGAGTGTTGTGGGCCGGCTGAGTACTGCTTTTTCCTATGGTAGTTGTAAGATTGTTCACCTACTGCAGTCGGCATTGCGCCACTGCAGCAGAATGATCATCATAATCAGTACGCATGATTACTGGTATCATCACCTACACATTAAAACTAAGACAGGCTACATTAAAAAAAGACTTGAAATTTACAATATAAATACAAACAGATAAATGTTTCCACTTAACTTTCCTAGTCCTGCTGCCTGGGGTAAGTCCATCATATGTGGCACACAGTCACGCTTGATTTGTTGAAAATATCTAATCTCTCGATGCACTCGCACACCAACAGTGGCCTCCCTGTCCCCACTTCCTGCTTGTGTCCTTTCCTCTCCTCCTTTCCTGCCCACTGCACTCCCATTGGCCAGCCGGGACTCATAGGACACACAGCCTGGGCAGCCTCTGCCCGGACAGTCCTTGGCTAAGGGCCCCAAGTCAAAGGGCAGCTCCTGAAGAAGCAGCTTCAATCCGTGTTAGCCACTGTTTGCCAGTGGACCCTGCAGCGCAGCCGTCAACCAGTAGTGACTGAAAAGGTAAACGAGGTCCAAACAGGGGGAACAGCCATTACTGTTCCCTATTAAACTGTCCAACCTTTCTTATTACGTAGAATCTTGTAGTCTGTTACATTATAACCATGTATGGCATTTAGGCCTACTGTGTTATTTAGCCATATCTGGCAATTAGGCCTACTGTGTTAGTGGGCCATAACTGGCATCTAGGCCTGCTGTGTTATGTAGCCATATCTGGAATCCAAGCCTACTGTGTTGGTTAGCAATATCTGGCATGTATGCCTACTGTGTTGGTTAGCTATATCTGGCTTCTAGTCCAATTGTGTTGATTAGCCATATCTGGCATCTGGTCCTATTATGTTGGTTAGCCATAGTTGGCATCTAGTCCAAAGGTGTTAGTTAGTAGTGTCTGGCATGTAGGCCTACTCTGTTAGTTAGCCATATCTGGCATCTAGTCTAATTGTGTTAGCATATCTGGCATCTGGTCCAATTGTGTTAGTTTGCCATAGCTGGCTTCCAGATCTACTGTGTTACTTAACCATATTTGACATTTAGGCCTACTATGTTAGTTAACCTTTGCTGTTGTGTCCACATTCATGGTTTTCTTCCGCTAGCAGGATGTCACAAATCTAGGTGTTACCACTCCCATAGTAATGTCCTCAATATAGGGCTCTCTCCCACTTGCCAGGTATCCCAAATCTAGGTATTACTGCTTTTAATGTTGTATCCTCAATATAGGCCTCTCTTCCACTTATCAGGTATCCCAAATCTAGGTGTTACCAGTATAACTGGTGTGTCTTTAATATAGGCCTCTATCTCACTTGCCAGGTATCCCAAATATAGGTGTTACCACTTTTACTGTTCTGTCCTCAATATAGGCCTCTCTCTCATTTTCCAGGTGACCCAAAACCAGGTGTCATCGTTTTTACTGTTGTGTCCTCAACCTCTGCCTTTTTCCCACTTGCCAGGTGTCCCAAATCTAGGTATTACTGCTTTCATTGTTTTCTCAATCTAGGCCTTTTCTCCCACTTGCCAGGTATTCCAAATCCAGCTGTTAACACTTTTATTGTTATGTCCTCAATGTAGGCCTTCCTCCCACTTACCAGGTATCCCAAATCCAGGTGTTACCACATTCACCATTGTGTCCCAATCTAGTCCTTGCTCCCACTTGCCAGGTAACCCAAATCTAGATATCAACGCTTTTTTGATTGTGACCAGAATTGTAGGCATTTCTCCCAATTACCAGGCATCCCCAAGCGAAGTACTGCCGCTGTGCTCCCAGCTTGGGCTTCCAGCAGAATACCTTAGTACCTAAGGTTCAGGTGTCCTTTGAGTGATCTCTGATTCTCCAACTCAGACACTGCCATCAACCACGGGTTCCTCGTACTCCAGCTATCCCACCCAGCACAGTGCTCCACACCTAGGTGTTCCCACACACTTGACTGTGTCCCCTACTCACGGGCTTCCCATTCCACTCGGTTGTCCAACCCCTAGGGTACATTCCTCTTCTGTTCCATGTGAACCACTAGATCTCAACCGCCTCCATGATTAGCTAGATGCACAGGCCGCAACCTATTTTTAATTAACCCCACAACAGATCCACACCCATAGCCAACCCTAATACCCGCCGCCCTAGCTAGCCCACTCTGAGGTGTTGAACAGCTTCTCACCTGAACCTACATAAAACACCCAACCACTTAAACAATCAGAAACTTCACCAGGTGAATCACCAACTTCAAACCCGTGCAACAAGACAGAGTTTACCCTACAACATCAACCAAAGGAACCCCAAGATAAACACCTAAAACCACATCAGAGCCACAAAAGAAACACAAGTAAATGTCCAAACTGCGAGGGCTTACAACCCTTGATTCAAAAGCCACAACCAAGGGAATCCAAGATAAACACCACAATTCACACTGTGGCAACAAAGGAAATACCATTAAAAGACCGATCCGTGAGGATTTACAACCCTTGGTTCAACAACCACAACCAAAGGACCCCCCAAGATAAACACCAAAAAGCACATCTGAGCCACAAAGGAAATACCAGTAAACAACCAAGCCATGAGGGTTTACAACCCCTCATTCAACAACCACAACCTAAAGACAAGAGAAACACCAGAAACCACATCAGAGCCCCATAGGAAATACCAGTATATGACTGAAACACAAGGGTTTACAACCCCTGGTTCAACAACCACAACTGCACCAACTGCAAGCAACAACTAACCACAAACAGCAAAGACTGAACCCCAAGGAGCAGGAAACATACCAATACAAAGAGGACACCCACACAAAGTAATATAACCCACAACCCAAATGCCATGCCTCGCTACAAGAAAGACAAAGAAGCTAGAATGGGCAACAAATATAATAAGGAAACCTCAGCAATGCGGGAAGGTGCCAACCAGCAAGATCCCACAACTTCAAAAAATGCAGTGAAAAAGAGCCCAGACAGCATTGGCAAAGACAGATTGCATCAATCGCTATCTTTCCACATATGACTGCCTCTGAAACAAAGACAGACCACCAAAAACAAACCCACAGGCAATAAGTGAATCAAATACAAACCCCACCGGGACACCAAACACAGCATGGCAACTGATAAAACACCCCAACCAGGACTTCACCATGGACAATACTAGAATCAGGGACAACCTGGAATCCATGGCCCTACTCCTCTTTCGAATGCCTCGTCTGTAGGCTCTCTCTTGTGGCCATTCCCTTACTTTGGCTACCATCTATCGGCCACCTGGTCAGATCTCCTCCTTCCTCTCTGAGTGGGCAGACCTCTCCTCTTCCCTCCTGGTCTCAACCACTCAACCCTTGCTTCTTGGAGGCTTTAATATCCACCTGGATGATTCCTGTCCTCTGGACTCTTTCACAACATCTGTGACTCTCTCTCTCTCTATTGTCCCCTCTTGCCAAACTCACTCTGAAGGGCACACTCGGGATGCTCTGATCTCTTCAGACCTTCCCCTTTCTATCCCTCTCACCACTCCTCTCTACTGTAGTGATAACTTTCTGCTTTCCTCCTAGCTCACCCTCTCTACCCCTCAGACCAAGCCACCTCGAGCACTGCCACCTACCTCCACTTTCTCACCACCCCCCCAACCCTCTTGGCTGACTCACACTCTAACACATCCCTTTCCATGCTCCAGTCTGCTATATCTGATACTCTTGATGTTCTTGCCCAAGTCATGAGGATCTGCTTGAAGCCCAAATCCAAGTGCAACTCCTGGTATAACTCAGACTATGTCACTCTCAAACGAAAGTGCAGGGGGGCTTAGAGGAAATGGTGTACTTCTGGTACATCATTCTGACAAACTGGCCTGCCGCCTGCTCCAAAGGCAATACCAGCTCTCTGTCTGCACCAAGAAGAGAGCTCACATCCAAGCCTATGTCTCTGCGGCACCTAATAACTCGGCCCAACTCTTTAAAATCTGCAAGGAACTGGCCAATCCTGCTGCAGTCTCTACTCTCCTGTCCCCTCCCAGGACCTCTGCAAGGCTCTGGCTTCTCATTTCATCTCTAAAACTCAGGACATCCTGTCCTCTCTCTCTCTCTTCCTCTCCCCCTTCTGGCCCTTCTGCGACCACCTATCCTCCTTCCTTCTCTGCCTTTCCCCTGTTCTCCCCAGAGGAGCTTTCTAGACAAGTCTGATCTATGAAAGTCTCGTCAAAACAGGTTCACCACTGTTCATCTAAAACCATCAAGGACCACATTGACACGCTGGCTCCTGCTCTCGCTGACTTCTGAAACCACTCCTTTGCCACCAGAGTCTTCCCCTACCCATTGAAGCACTCCCTTGTGCATCATCTTCTTAAGAAACCCTCTCCAGGCCTGTCCTGCCAGGCTAACTATCGCCCAATCTCCATCATTCCTTTCCTTGGCAAATGGCTGGAAATGCTGGCCATCTCCCAGCTTAATCTTAAAATGAATCTGTTGGTTGTCTCCATGACCATCAGTCTGGCTTCAGAGCTGCCAGAAGCATGGAAATTGCTCTCCTGAACATCCATGAAGACCTGCTCCCCAGCCCTGATTCCAACACCCCCTGTGTCCTCACCTTACTCTGTCTCTCTTCTGCCTTTGACACGGTCAACCATGCTACCCTGCTCAACCGTCTCCGTGATAAACTGGGTTTCACCGATCAGGCCCTGGCTTGGCTGACTTCTTTCCTCTAAGATCCACCCTCCCAGGTCCAACTCGGGACCTTCCTCCCCTCTATCTCTATCTCTACCTGTGGTGTTCCCCAGGGGTTTAACCTCTCTCCTGGGCTGTTCAAGCAATACTTGACACTTCTTGCCCACTGCATTGCTGCTCTCTGCCCCAACTTCCAATGCTATGCGGATGACACTCAGCTCATTTTTGGCTCCCTTCAGCCACCTCTTCTCCTTCTCTCATCTCAGACTGCTATCCAGGAGTGGTGTACCATCAATGATCTCTGCCGTAATGCCAGTAAGACTGAGTTTCTCCTCATTGGAACACCCGTTTCCTCCTTTCCTGTCACTTACTGGCCAGCCTCTCTTGGCCCTCTACCTTCAGCCACTTATAAGGCCAAAAAACTCAGGGTCATATTTGACTCCACACTCTCCTTGCCTCCTCACATCTCTGACTTCTCCAAGAAGTCACGTTACCAGCTGCACCTCCTCAGAGGTATTCTTCCTTTCCTCTTCTTCCCCCAGATGCTCACTGTCTCCAGAGCCCTGGTTCTCTCTAGGCTGGATTACTGTAACAGCCTCTTTCTAAATCTGCCTGCCTCTACTCTCCGAGCTCTGCAACTCATCTAAAACAGGACTGCAACACTTGTCCTTGGCCTCAAGCCCAGGGATTGTGTCTCTCCAGGACTGAAATCTCTGCACTTACTGGCTCTAAGTGGCTGTGACAATTAAGTTCATACCCCCTGCATTGGCCACAAGGCCTGTTGGGGCATGGGGCCTCAATACCTTCAACTCCCTCTTCCTAAATATCTTCCTTCTCGAGCCCTTTGCTCACACACCTCTACCTCTTTCAGGGTCAGTCGCTTCTCCAAGCAACATGTTGATGGTAGATCTCTTTGTTCGGCTAGGGCCTCCCTCTGGAACAGCCTCCCTGAAAATTGAGGAGAACTATCTCTGGTTCTGGAAGCACCTCAAAACCTTCCTCTTTGCTTCTGTTTTCTCTCCTCCTCTCTCCTGCTCAACTACTCGCTGAAACTGAAACTGCACTGGTCACCTAGCTACCCTATGTTCTTGGGCCCAGGTTCCCTCCCAGCCAGTTGCACACTTGTACTGCCCCCCTGGCAACCCTTGCACTCTGGGGCTTTTTCTGTATCCCTACAGCCCCCTACCAGCACTTGACACCTGATGTCTGCACTTACCCATGTACCTGCCACCAGCTGGCCACACTTCTATTTATTGTTCTTATTTATTGTTCTTATTTATTTACTGTTTATCCTATGTACTGCCCCTTTCCCCTTGAACTTTTCTGCTTCCCCCCTCCCTGCACTTGTGCAATCTCAATGTCACCTGGCCTAGTAAGATCATTTTCTGTCTTCCCTCTGTTCCCCTCCCTTTCCTTGTCACACCTTGAAACACTTGTGTATTGGCGCATTATAAATGCCATATCATATCATATCTATACGCCCTACATCACCAAAGACTGGAACAAAGGATAGGCACCAACACCTCACCAGCCGGAACAAACCAAAACCAATCAACCCTGCCATTAACCTAATCAGTCTAATCAACAAAGAGACTGACCACCAAAGAACTCACTGTCCCAACAGGCACAACTACGAGAGAACCATCAGCACCGGAAACCCAATTGGCATACTGAAATGATCCAAAAAGACAAACAACAACCCAAAAGGAAAATCAAACAAACTACACTGAAGCCTCCTCAATGTTAAATTCACAGCAAAACACTGAATAGAAATCCATGACCTTCTAAGTAAAGGAGGCACAGATGTGCTCTTTCTTACAGAAACCTGGTTATCGCACAACTACAAAGCCATCACAAACAATGCCATACCAGACAACTTTAAACTAATACACAACAACAGAGAAATCTGAAGATGAGGTGGAATCACAATCATACACAAAGAAAACATCAGAGCATCTCAACTCATACCACTGACATAGAAGATTGTGAATCCCTCCTCATCAAGGCTGAACTCAAGGACCAAACTAACATAGTATTCCTCCTGATCTACAGACCACCATTTTACAACCCCAACTTTGCAACAACACTAGTTGACGCTGCGGTCATTTAATCAATCTACCATGACAACCTAACGTAGTGGAGCAAGTGGCTGCATTCTCACTAGTCACCGCCCCTCATCCCAACCATATTGGAATGACATATGAGGAGCAACAATTAGGAACCCATGCACAAGTCTATGCAACATGTCAATACCACGTAGATTGTATGAAAGGCAACATGCACTCAGGCAGCCATTTACAAGATACTCTCACATTGAAACAGTGGAGGAAAGCTACCAGGAAGGATGCCCCTTGCAGAGTTGCCATAAATACAGCCATGAATAAAATGGTGCATGGCATGGATGTACATTAAACAAAGTCTAATGACAGCAAAATAATGCGCCAAAGTTGATGGATGCTTCTATGGTGAAACAATATAAAATACTTCTGCTTTACTTCATTGAGATTAAAGCAGTATTTTACCATGTCTTTTGAGTCTGTCCAGTTATTTGGTCTTAGATATTTTATTGGTTATTCCACCTAGCACACAGATGCTCAAAGGTGCTAGAGCACATTTGATAGCAGAGGATGGTTCAGGTATCATCGACCTAGAATCTGGACCTAGATTCCTGGAGGATTCCTGTCATAAGCCAGATGAGCACGGAGTGTCCTGGGGTAAGAGTTGCACACAAATATCATGAGATCAACATATGGTCGACAGATCCCCCTTTGAAGAAATTCCTTTTCATCTCGAAAGGTGCCCTGTGGATCAAACGAAAACTCATTGATTGTGGGAGAGTCGATGCCCAGGCACTCGAGGTGAGCAGCAGATGTAAGTAGACCATTGTAGTTGGTAAAACATAAGGGTGGGAGATCGTAATTATGTTACGTTGTAAATAAGAGAGACATAAAGAGTAACTGGATCTTCTGGGATTATGAAAGGTAGAGTGGTAAGGATATCTCGAATTTGCAGGCTCAACAGAGACGGATAGGCTACAGGTTATAGTTCCATATCAGAGCATTAAGGAATCCTAAGTGCAGAGCCTGTACGAATAGCATGTATCGAACTCCCAAAGAGGGTAATTAAAAGAGAGGGGAATACACCCATAAGGCAGTGGGGAAAGATGTACATAAAGAGGCAAAATATATATCTATATATTGTAAGTGCACATATGTAAAGGGTATAATATGATTCTATAAAAGATATCATGTTTAAAACAAAGAACGAAAAATAAAGAAAGAATAGTGCAATTTAATACATAAATAAAACACATGTATTTCCTGACGCTTTTTGATTGATGGCAATCAAAAGGCTAGAATTATACGGAACAAAAATAGAAGTAAAAAAGACAGTTTGAAGATATTAGAAAACAAGAAAAATATAAAAATTATTAATGGAAAGTGTAAACGAGGGAGCTAGAAAAAGTGTCAAATAAATTTTGTATAAAAAAATAATAAACAGAAAAAATAAACAGAGGTAGGGAAAATATCCTGATCTCCTGGAATACGAGTGACAATTGATGATGCCTACTCAAATATATTGACACAATATATTTAATTAATTTGGAAGTAAGAGAAACATTTGAATAAGTATTGACAGTCTAAATCGGCTTGCCGTAATGGAAAAAACACCTCTCACACATCTGTGCAGAACAGTGCCAACATTATGCAGTACAATTCTGAATGGCATAAGGGCACAACCAATAAGACATTAACGCCCTGGCATCCAGGAGGCTCGTTGTCAATTGCAGTATTACGAAACCTGATGACATATTTACATGCCACGCATAAGGGAAAGATGCTAGAGAAAAGATTGGCAGTATTAGAAGTTTGTACCAGAATGAGAAAGAAGACCCAGTCTATAGGGAGTGGATGCTTAGTCAGCATTAACGGGTAGATGTAACGCCTTCAGCTCCCCTTCACCTCCCGAGAAGCAAGACATAGAAGAGAAAGAGAAGGGATTGTATCCACTAAAGGAACTGAAAGCAACAGCAGTGTATGTCAATCCACCATACAAACCCCATGCCTATACTAGTGAAGAGACAGTGGAATAGAATAAAAGAAGAGAACGCAAATATATACAGAAAAGCGGTGAAAGTAAACAGCGTGATGAGAAAAAAGATAGACAGAATAAACAGATAGAGATAGAAGAAGGGAGATAGAAGAAGAGGCAAAGAAACAAAGAAGAGTAACAGATAAAGTTAAGGGAGGACACATATTTCTCAAACCGGATGACAACGTTATTAGTCAAGTCTGAGAAAGAGAGGAAAGGGGAGAGCAAAATAGGAAAGCGAAAGAGATGGAAGAAGAGTGGCTATACAAATAAGAAAAAGACAAGGAGTGTAAGTGAAGGGAAGATCGAAGAAAATATGAGGAGAAAAGGGAGAAGGAGAGGCTAGAAGAAGAGAAACAAGAAGAAATAGAAGACCAAAGATTGAAAGCCCATAGGTTACAAAGAAGGCGAGAGGGAGGGGAATTAAGGGAAATAAGGAGAAGGATGAAAGAATTGAATAGAAGTAGGGGATTTAAAGATGATGAGATTGAATATTTATGTCGTAGAAGCATGATACCTATAGAAATGCAAGACCGAACCAAAGACGAGAGAGGGTCACAACCATCCCATGAAGGGTGGTGAGGACCATTAAATATGCTGACATGGAGAGAAGAAGATACAGAGACCATAGGAACAAGAATGGACAAATGAGGGATAAGGGAGGGTATAGAACTCAAGAGGGTGAACAAGGACCATCTTTTAGAAGATTAGGAAGAAGCTTGGATGATGTCAGAGTAGACGATCATAGAATTATATCCTTAAGTGGGTTAGATCTTGAGGACGTGGAAGAAGACAATAGTCATAGAAGTTGGGGCATAATAATTTCAGATGAGGAAAGGAAACAAAATAAGAAGTGCAAGAAGAGTGAGAGGGAGCATATCGATTTTCAAGAGAGCCAAGCATAGATAAAGGGGTAAAATGGTGAGATCTAGAGGAGCTTTTAGAAAAACACTGGAACCAATACCATATACTGAACAACCACAAGTAGGATCGCACAGTACCCAGGATGTGTCTCCACCCTATGTGAGCAGACTAAGGGGATTGCCAAGGAAAAAACAAGCAGGCAATGATAATGCTGCCTGGAAGATAAAGAGTGTGAGTAGGTATGCAAAACAAAAGAGGTGATGTCTGGAAGGTTTACAATTAATCTTAACCTCTGGCATTGCTCTGGGCAACCCTCCAGACCATTGTTCTTTTTTTCCTGCCAAGCTATTACAAAAGGGGAATGACCATATGCAAATCAGGCTTGGTTCCACCCCAAATGGGGCAGTCGAGCCCGAACTGCTTGGTCACTTTTCTTCTGCACGAGACCACAAGCATCCCCAAATATGTTTCTGCCTTGTTCAGTCTCATCAGTGAGGAGTAGCTTAAGTCTCAAGTTCCAGCAGGCACGGGACCCACATCTGGGCATACACATCCCACTCAGGGTGACTAAGCAAAACAAAAGAGGTGATGGATGCAAGGTTTAGAAAGGATGTGACCTCACAGTTTGGGCGCGACTGCCCTTTAATGAGTGGGACAAAGCCTGATTTGCATATGGTATTTTCCTTTCTGTAATGCATTGGCAGGCAAACGACTATGGTCTGGAGGGTTGCCCAGAGCAATGCCAGAGGTTAATATCAAACAACACATAAAATAGACTGTCACTACTGTATACTAACTCACTATTATGCAGATTTGTTGTATGCATATGTGCCGCACCACGGCATACGTAAAAAACTGAAAAATGTCTTCCTGATAAATAAATCTGTATTGTTTTATTCTCCATGGTGTGTTTGTTCAGAGCTAGTAGTAATCTAGCTCTTTGGCAAGGCCTTAGTGACCTCCTGTCAAGCTATTGGCTCGGGAAGCCTTTGACTCAACCCCCTCGTATCTTTGTACTACTTGACCCTCTCGAGTCAGGCCCCCTGAAAAAGAGGGTTCGCCCATCCTTTTTCTTCCCTTTGGAGTAACAGAAGGATGCCAATACAATCCCCCCCAATCCTGCAAGCACAATGTGTGCCCCTAAAACATGCACACAACGATGCACATGGCCAAATTGTACCAACAAAGATGCATGCAGGATGTAAGTACTCCCATGACTGATGCCCTGCCTCTCCATCCCCCACAGGCACGGATCCAGACAGCGACGCCAAACACAGCACATCAACAGGAAAGACATCTACACACATGGGACGGGGGAGGATGACACCACCAGGCCATCAGTCTCTAGGGCTGCAACACACAAGACAGGGACACGAAAAGCACACACCAGTGACCAACAAGGTGCCCACCCCCAAGACCAGGAGGAGCAGGCACCTGTGGCAGGCACTCAGGAGCACCATGCCAGAGACATTTGTGCCATCAAGGCTCACTTGTAACAAGATGCAGCGGCCAGAAAGGTCTCATCAATGAGGAAACTCGCCCCCCCAGCAGGCACCTCCTACTGACGATGACCCAACCACAATGGCCAGTGATGTTGAGGGTACACATTCAACGGCCAAACAAGTTCCATGGGCGAGGTGTCAGCCTCAGTACAACAAAGCACTGAGGAGGACGATGGGCCTGAAGACGTACACACTGTAGGACCTACCGTTTTGGGGGATGGCCAACACACCCCAACCAAGCATGACACACCACATTGCTCCCCTGACATCTGGCTGGAGCCAACACCACTGAGGAAGAGATGGCTAAACATGGATTCAGCCCTGTGATGAGCATATCACCACCTCTCATACCACCTCCCGTACAACCATCTAGGAGCACAGCCATACGGAACATCGTGGGGCGGCTGAACCGAATGGAGGCCATAGTCAAAGAACACCTGGCCGAAGGAGAGGCCACACGCAGGGCAAACAGGGAGAACACACAGGCAATAATACGTACAGTGAAGCAGGTGGCGAGGCGGGTACATGAGGGCATCTTAGCCTTGCCACAGACTATTGACCGTATGGCTGGCTACATGGCACAACAACGTCCTGCCCCAGCCGAGCCACAACCACCATCAACAAGCACTACACCTGCAAGCTTGATGCAGATGAGCCCTGTCTGCAGGTCCATGCGTAGTCTGCGCCGGCCGGAACAACATACCCCTCCATCCAAGAGGGGGTGACAATAGCCAGGGACACTGGGACATGCAATGTGAAAGTCCTGTTGGACTCAATTGGGCTGAGGGGGTGTGGGGGTGTGGGAGTGTTGGGGGCCTGGGGGTGTTGGGTGTGAGGGGTGTGGGGGCTGAGGGGGGTGATGGTGTGGGGGGTGAGAGGTGTGGGGGATGGGGGTGTTGGGTGGCTAGAGGGTGGGGGTGGTGGTGAGTAGTCTGTAGAGTAATGCGGGTAGAGGGTTAATTCATGTATGCAGTTCAATTTCATTAATACACCTGTTGTGTGAAAAAAATTACATGACTGGACATTGCTTCTTGAGTGTTTGTCAATTTAATGTTCAACAGTGAGCAGAGTCCCCCAATCCCATTACCTAGTGTCACACATTACCGGCACCTTCTGTGACCCAGCGCATCAAAATATTGTGCTATCAATGTTTGACGGACTGTACGTCCCTCACGCCCATCGCAACATGGCCGATGTGCAGCACCTTCTTCATCATCATCATCTTCACCCGGTCGTGTCTGGTCCATGTCAGGTGGCAGAGGTATGTTGTGCAGGATGCACATGTTGTGCAGCATGGCACATGCCGATACAATCTTCCCAACCTTATCGGGCACATAAATGAGTGCCCCACCTGACCTCCTGAGGCAGCGAAACCGTGCCTTCAACAGGCCAAAGGTCTGCTCTATCACCACACAAGTGCATGTATGTGCACGATTCTAGTCCTCTTTCTGCCGGTTCAGTGGATGCCTGACAGTGGTGAGGAGCCACGGCTTCAGGGGATAGCCAGCATCGCCTGCATGGGGGAAAATTAAGTGTGATTGTGAGTATTTATGCCATTCCATGTGTGCACTGCCTGTACATTGTTCAAGTCCATATGCAATACATTTCCAATGTCAGCTTTTGCCATTACATCTTTGCGAATATCAGGCCTGTGTACTACTCAGCAAGCCATGTTGGGGGGCATGGGTGATGTACACAACTTAGGGACCTTGACATGAGATACACCACTCATCCAGATGAAGTGTGAATGTCCATTATGCACTCACATGTGAGGGGTGTGTGGCAGGTGGTCAAACCAAATGCATGTTGAGCACTGTATGAAGCATTTGGCTAATGTCCTATGTGAAACATGTCAGTTTGACCATAATGCTTTCAATGAGCAGATGACGCCATGCACATGTCCCTCAACACTTTCTTTCCTTCGGGCCCAGGTGCCTGCTCAACCTGCCACCCTCCCGCACTGCCTCCGGGCCACCCCTTGCACTGGGGTCTGTATCTGTACCCATAGAGCCCCCCCTTTTTCTTCCTGCACTTATCAGACCTACCCTGTCTGCTGCTTTAAACCTAGCACTTACAAATTGCTGGCTGCATTACTACTGTTTGTTGCCTTTATTATTTATTTATTGTTATTTATCTGTTTCTCCTCTGCTTCGCACTTTCCACTTCTCCCCGCTTCCATGCACTTTTCCCCTCCCCTCTCTCCCAAGCACTTGCGCATTCTCAATGTCACTGTGCCTAGTAAGATCGCTGTTTTGTTCTCCCCTGTTCCCCTCCCTTGCCTTGTTGTGCTCTGAAACACTTGTGCATGAGCGCAATAGAAATAAAATATCAATCAATTAATCAATCAATCGTGACCATGGCACAATGCGGTTGGTTGTATGATCCACCAGTGTAGGGATTTGTCCCTTCACTGATGCAGGGTGTACACTTGCATGCTGGTACACCCCCCAATCTACCCCATGGGCCAGGAAGCAGACAGGTTGAACATGCATGTGGCACCCCTGCCCCTACAAATGAGCACCATGGCCCTGTGGTCAGACTTATCCAACAGCCAGGCACGCCGTGCAGCATTTTGTTCCATGTAGCAGGGGAGCATAGAGGTCCGCAGCACCATAGAATCATGTGTGGATCCTCGGTATCTGGCACAGCAATGTGTTATCATCTTGCTTGCATTACACACCATCTGGATATTGATGGAGTGGTATTGCTTTCGTTTGCGGTACACCACCTCCACGGCATGCTGGACTACCAACTCCAGGTGGGTGCAGTCGAGGGCAGCAATGATGTTAGGCATGCCTGCCAGTGCATGGAATGCAATTTGGGTGCCATTCATCTCCTGTGCAGTCCGTGGTCGGGATATATAGGCACTTGCATGCTTTAGGAGAGCATCCAGCACCTGGTTCAGCACACCAGAGAAACATCGCTGCGAGATGCCATGCAGCTGCCCCGCTGTGTGATGGTAGGTGCCTGTGGCCAGGAAGTGGAACACACAAACTACCTTCAGCAGAGGTGGGATGGTGGTGCGGATGCTGATCAGGCTGACCAGGGCATCATGAAGGAGATCCACGATGGTGGTGATGGTGTCCCTGTCCATGCGGTACACGGTGTGGATCTGTGCAGGGGTTAAGTTGAATGGACTGGCCACTATGCGAGGGATTGATGGCTGCCTTCAGGGAACCACTGCCTGCACTTTTGGTATTTGCTGGGCCAGTCTCACCCTCCTCCTCCTCCTCCTCCTCATCCTCCTCCTCCTGCATCTCCTCTGTAGTGCCTGGTGTACTGCCTGCTCAATGAGTATCAGTGCAGGCATGTCCTCCAGCCTCTGTATGGCAACAGCTAATGGAATCATTTTGGTCTTGGAAGGGGTGTGGGTGTGCACCTTTTGTGCTGGGCCAGACTCCATTGCCTACACCTGTGGTGATTGTGTACACCTGTGGCAGGTCTGAGCACAGCAGATTGCCATTAATGCCTGTCCCGCGATGCCGGTGTTAACGGCATCATGGTTACCCTTCTTACCGGCATCTGGATGCCGGTAAGTGAATGTCTGTGCGACTCGTAATTTCCTCTTCCTTGCGGTATGCCAGTGTTACTGGCAAGGCAGCCGCGTGTTCGTTCACAGTCCGGTATGGCGGTGCACGGTCACAGCAGGTCCCTGTAGATGCTGGTAGGACTGGCATTGCAGGTTGTGATGGTCCAGTCCTGTATGCGATGTCAGTATTGCCTTACTGGTCTCGCTATCACCGGACTGCCAACCTTGTAATGAGGCCTAATGAATACAAGTGTGGCCAGCTGGTGGCAAGTGCATGGGTAAGTGCGGATATCAGGGGTCAAGTGCTAGTAGGGGCTGTAGGGATACAGAAACAGTCCCTGAGTGCAAGGGTTACCAGGGGGGCAGTGCAGGTGTGCAACTGGTGGGGAGGGGACCTGGACACGAGAACAGAGGGTAGCCAGGTAACCAGTGCAGTTTCAGATTCAGCCAGGAGAGAGGAGGAGAGAAAGCAGAAGCTAAGAGGAAGGTCTTGAGGTGCTTCCAGAACTGGAGATGTTTCTCCTCAAATTTCAGAAAGGCAGGGAGGCTGTTCCAGAGGGAGGCCCCAGCAGAGATCTACCACCAACTCGCTGCTTGGAGAAGCGACTGATCCTGAGGGAGTTGGAGGCGGATGATCGAAGAGCTTGAGAAGGAAGATATTTAGGAAGGGAGAGTTGAAGGTATTGAGGTCCAAGGCCCGAGAAGGCCTTGTGGACAATGCAGAGGGTTTTGAACTTAATCCTTGTGGCCACTGAGAGCCACTGCAGAGGTTTCTGTCCTGGAGAGATACAATCCCTGGTCTTAAGGACAAGGACAAGTCTCGCAGTTCTGTTTTTGATGAGTTGCAGAGGACGGAGAGTAGAGGCAGGCAGATTCTGTAACGCTCACCTGGTTCCCCCGGAGGCGCAGGTCTTGATCTGGCGAGGATACTGTCTTCAGTGTTAGGTGCAGGGTTCGTTTTGCTCCCGGACTGGGCCCCCTTCCCACCGACAGTTTAAGCTGAAGAGTGAGATGTCTGCAAGGGTAAACCAAGGTATTAGTGTTTGGAAGGTTCGGAAAGTTCCTAGCCCCTCTCGCCCTTTCTTTCCCCGTGGAACTGGGTTGATATTGCGCTTACCTTATATAGGTAAATGCCGGGCTCTCCATCCTGCGTCTTGTGCAGGGGCGCTGGATCCAGTTGCTTCACTGGATGCGAGCTCTGCCTCTTGATAGCAGAGGATTTGCTGAGAGCGAAGACGCCGTTAATGCACGAGCGTGCCTTGTAAGTATTAAAGTTCCTTTTGCATTGTTCTCTTCTCTTTCAAAAGTCTTAAGTCTGTAAAGTCTATGTCTTTCCCTTTTCAGATGCTGTGACGATGAAGATTATCCTTCTAATGGCACGTAAGTAGAAAGACTGCACTAGCGCTGGAGAATGCTCCGTAATGTCTCTTTTGTCTTTGCAGGTGCTGAGGTGCAGCGCGAACAGATTGAAAGCGAACATAACACAGGTAAGCAGTCTTGTAACTAAGCGTTACTAACCGATGTATCTTGCCTTGCAGGTGCCGGAATGCAGCGCGAGGTGAGTTGGAACGGGCGTAACACAGGTAAGCAGAACTTGTAGTTGAATATTACTGACCGATGTTCTCTCTCTTTGCAGATGTCGGATGCCGGAAGAGAAAGGCAGAGAAAGGCGCCTTGGATGCTGCCGTTGGATTAGGTAAGTAGATTCACAGCCTTTACTTTAGCCTAACCTGTGCCTTTGTTTTGCAGGAGCTGCAGAAGACTGAAGAAGACTGAAGATTGGATTCCAGCAGGTTATTTCGTGTTCACAGGATCTGGAGCTGGAGGTTTCCTGGAGCTGACACGGTGAGCGTCCTGCTGCAGATGCAGAATAACGCGAAGCACGTGAAACCAATCGGGTGTGGTTTAAATAGCCTTCTGTAGTGCTTAGGCGTCTCCTTCCACGGCCCCACCCAGGTAAGAAAAGAGTTCCAGATTTCTAGAAGAGTTCCTGTGTTCTGCTTCCAGGGAGTGGCTCCTGCTCCACCCAGACAGAAAAAGTAGTTCCAGGCAGAGAAGGATCAGGAGACCAGTTAGCTGGTAAGTAAGCAGCATGGTCTGCTACAGGTAGGTCCACCAAGCACTCTTATCTAATATGAGCCCGGCGCTTCCTGTGCCGGGACCAGTCACCATCATGAGCCTGGCGCCACTGGCGCCAGGACAAGGTCCAGAGGGTCCCTATAGGGACTGGCTGGTTCCTGGGATCAGAGTCATGGGCCTGCTTCCAAGGTCGTGGGGCAAGTCCTGACCCCTTGGAAGCAGGGATCATGACAGATTGAGAAAGATGCTGTTGCAGTAGACCAGCCTAGAGAGAACCAGAGCTCTGGAGACAGTGAGCCTCTGGGGAAGGAAAGGAAATGAAGAATACTTCTTAGGAGGTGCAGCTGGTAGTGTCACTTTTTGGAGATGTGACAGTTGAAGGAAAGTCTGGAGTCGAAGATGACCCCAAGGTTTTTAGCCTCGCACTTGGGAGGAGGAAGAGGGCCAAGAGAGGCTGGCCGGAGAGTCACAAGAAAGGAGGGAGCAGGTGTGCCGATGAGGAGAATATCAGTCTTACTGGAATGAAGTCAAAGATCATTGGCGGCACACCACTCCTGGATGACGGACAGACAGTCAGAGATGAGAGAAGGAGAAGAGGTGGCAGAACGGAGCCTGAAAATGAGTTGAGTGTCATCCGTATAGCACTGAATGTTGGGGCAGATAGCGGCAACAGTGGGCAAGAAGTGGGCAAGAAGTGCCAGTTATTGGTTGAACAGCCGGGGAGAGAGGTTAGACACCTGGGGAACACTACAGGTAGAGAGAGAGATAGAGGAGAGGAAGGACCCAAGATGGACCTCGGAGGGTTGATCAGAGAGAAAGGAGGTCAGCCAAGCTAAGGCCTGACCGGTGATACCCAGGTTATCACAGAGATGGTTAAGCAGGATGGCATGGTTGACCATGTCAAAGACAGAAGAGAGATCAAGTAAGATGAGGACACAGGGTTGTTGGAATCAAGGTTGGATAGCAGGTCTTCGCGGATGTTCATGAGAGCAGTTTCCATGCTTCTGGAAGACAACCAACAGATTCAGTGTGAAGATTAATCTGGGAGATAGCCAGCTTTTCCAGGAGTTTGCCAAGGAAATGATTGATGGAGATTGGACGATAGTTAGACGGGCAGTAAGGGTCAGCCGAGGGTTTCTTAAGAAGAGAGTGCACAAGGGAGTTCTTCAGGGGGGAGAAGAAGACTCCAGTGGTGAAGGAATGGTTGCTGAAATCAGCCAAAGCAGGAGCCAGGATGTCAATGTGGTCCTTGATGGTTTTGGAGGAACAGGGATGAACCTCTTTTGATGAGGATTTCATAGATCCGACTTGTTTAGAAACCTTGTCTGATGAGAACAGGGGAAAGGCAGAGAAGGAGGGAGGAGAGGTGGCCAAAGAAGGGTGAGAGGAAGAGCAGGGAGTAGAGGGAGGAGGGGGTGAGGAAAAGAGAGAGGACAGAATGTCCTGAGTTTTAGAGATGAAATAAGAAGCCAGGGCAATGCAGATGTCCGGGGAGGGGGCAGGAGAGATAGAGACTGCAGCAGGATTGGCCAGCTCCTGGCAGATTTAAAAAAGTTAGGCAAAGTTGTTAGATGCCACAGAAATACAGGTTTGGATGTGGACTCTCTTTTTGGTGCAGACAAAGAGCCAGTATTGCCTTTGGAGCAGGCGGCAGGCCAGTTTGTCAGAGGATATTCTGGAAGTGCGACATTTCCTCTCAGCCAGCCTGCACTTACGTTTAAGGGTGACAAGGTCTGAGTCATACCAAGAGTTGCACTTGGCTTTTGGTTTCAAGCGGATCCTCATGATAGGGGCAAGGATATCAAGAGTATCAGATACAGCAGAGTGGAGCATGGAAAGGGCTGTGTCAGTGTTTGAGTCAACCAAGGGGAGTGAGGGGAGAAAGTGACAGTGAAAGCCTCAACTGACACACATTTCATGGGTCGGTTAACCGAGAAGGTAGGTAGCAGTGCTGGAGTTGGCTTAGCCTGAGGGGTAGATAGGGTGAGATGGGAGGAAAGGAGAAAGTGATCACTCCAGGTGAGAGGAGTGGTGCAAGAGAGCGAAAGGGGAATATCTGAAGAGATCAGAACATCTAGAGTGTGCCCTGCAGAGTGAGTCGGGCCATAGGGGAGAATGGAGAGAGAGAGAGAGTCACATAGGTCACAAAAGAGTCCAGTGGAAGGACAGGAAGCATCCAAGTGGATGTTGAAGTCTCCAAGAAGGAGGAGTTGTGTGGTTGAGACCGGGAAGGAAGAGGAGAGGCCAGCCCACTCAGAGAGGAAGGAGGAGATCTGACCAGGTGGCCGATAGATGGTAGCCACAGTAAGGGAGTGGCCAGGAGAGAGAGAGAGCCTGCAGACAAGGCATTCGAAAGAGAGTAGGCCTGCGTAGGAATGACAGAGGCAGGAATCCACTCAGGGAATATCAGGGCTACACTCCCTCCAGAACGGTTGGATATGGGCGCAGAGAGGATCTTGTAGCCATCAGGGAGGAGAGTGTCAAAGCTTGTGACAAAGCTGACCATGAACCATGTCTCGGTCAGACCGAGGACATTGAGGGGAAGTTCCTCCAAGAGGTGGAAGGTGTCAGAGGAATGTTTGACCTCTGAGTGAGAGTTTAGAGTGGCAATATTGAGAAGGTTGCCATCCTTGAAAGACATCCAGGGAGAGGTACAAATCAGGGGTACACCCTTCAGAGATGTAAAAGAAGCCTGAGGAGGGGCAGAAGTGGAAGGAGGTGAAGGCAAAGTAGCCAAGGAGGATACAGCAGTGGGAGGCAAGGAATCCATAGAGGGAAGAGAGGGGACAGCAGGAGAAGAGAGGACACTGATGTGGCGCAGGAAGAGTCTATCAAAGAGGAGGAGGTTGGCTTGAGGATCTTTTATGAAGACAGTATCATTGTGGTAAATATTAATTATAATCTTAGAGGAGTGGAAGCGCCACCATTAATGAAGAGGTAGAGAAGGGAGATAGCACAGAGACCATATGTAGAGTCCATAGGTCTGGCGAGGGATGACAAAGAGGATGTTGGTGAAAGTTTGCCTGGTGGAGGCACTGGTATAGGTATCAGTGATAGGGAGGCCAGGGTTGGAGACCAGGATATCGTTTTTAAACTTCTTTGTAACAGATTTAGTGAGGAGAGCAGGATAGTGGATAGAGAATCAGTTAGAAAATATAGGTGAGACAGAGAGCACCATAGAGTAGGTGGGGAGAGGAGAGAGGAGGAGACGAGTGGGAAGGGGTAGGGGAGAACACTAGGGAAGGACACGGGCAGAGTGTAAGCAGACGAGACAGAGAGAGATGGGACAAGTCGACAATTGGACAAGATGACAAGCACTTAAATAGTGGTAGAAGGGTTCACTAGATGAGTGCTTTGCTAGGAGGCAACATCACATAATAACACTACTTCCACAATGCAATTTTAAAAACAGGAGAAAACACAACTAAGTTAGAGAGTCCTGAATAGTGTGGACAAGGCCTAGGTTTCACAGTGTAATTTTGAATACTTTCATAATGCAATTTTAAAAACAGGAGACATCACACCTAATTTAGAGAGTCATGAATAGTGGGGAAGAGGAATGGAAGCAGGGGTGGGTGGGAGGGAAGGAGAACAGCAGTGCTGAGAGTGCTCAGAACAGCCCAGATGGAAAAATTAAAACACATGACAAAAGTTAACAATTTACGGCTCAGAAGGGTCGATTTTACGCTCTCACCTGGTCTCTGTGGAGGTGTTGGGGCATGGTTGCCGTCCTCCCTAAACTTGAATCACCCCCTTCAGGCCTCTCCCTCAGTAGAAATGCTGTGAGTGGTGGTACGTGGTGATACTGATCCTGCGTGGAGATAAGAGTGTGTGAGTGTGTCAATCTGTGATTGTTGTACCTCTCGAACCCTTCACCCCAAAGTACGGTTTATGTGAGCATATGCCAGCCCATAACGCTCACCTGTGAATTATGGAAGATAAGCTCTCCGTCCTGCTACTTCTGGCAGGGGTGCGTCGAATGGGATCTAGTTCCTTCACTGATCCCGGATACGGATTAGTCCAGTCCAGCTGCGACTATGCTTCTCCTTATGATTGGTAAGTCTTTCTTGAGCTCTTGTGATGCTGTTCATTCTGTTTAATGTCTTTATATGTTGCTCCTATTTATGCCCGCAATAATGTCTCTCTTCTGTTTTCTTCCCTTAGATGGAAACGTGGTCTCAATGCAGCTGTGAGACGCGAGACGCGGTCTGATGGAAGGTGGATGCTACCGCAATGTTTGACAGCAGGAAAGTGATGGTTTAAGGAAAAGTGCAAAGTATGGTGCAGTGCAACCTTAAACTGACTGTTTTTACAATGTCTAACCTTGTCTTCTGTTTTTCCTTGCAGGCGCTGCTGTCGACGATCGAGCGTGTCGTGCTGCAGTGCCAAGTTGAAGATATTGGCATTCCAGAAAGTATAAAGATGAATACTTTGTTCACCGAAGAGATGTAGAGGTAAGAACATCTTCCCCCAGTTGGTAAGTATGCTGGCAGGAAGCAGGATGTCCAGGAAGCAGGATCTTCAAAGGTAAGTCTGACCTCAGGCGACGGTGAGAGTTACGCTGCTTGCAAGTGCAAAATAACGCAAAGTATCTGTCTTGAGGATCGGGGCAGCTTATATAGCTGAGATTGTGGCCACGCCCATTAGGGCCGCTTACCAGCCACACCCTGCCACTCCTAGCGAGTGAGCACGTGCAAAGGCAATACATTAGCAGCAACATCCAAGAATGCACTTGGGGTTGCTTAATGGATGGAATGTTCAAGGTTAATGCATCCTGCTTAATGGATGGAATGTTCAAGGTTAATGCATCTGAAGTGCTATGTCCATAATAAAAGCTTTTTGGTGTTATATGGATGTTCTTGTTTACTTTTGTTCATGAGCCTAGCGTCAAAGACACCAGGACCATGTCCACCCAGGTCGCCTGTGCATGCAACCCCTGCATGCCTGTGTCCCTGACTTCATGACCATGACAGCACTCCCCCTCAAGGCCCCTCTCAAGGTGGTTCTCCACCCGGTTCTGGTTTGGTGGGATTATTGTGATTGAACTGTATGATTAAACGCGGAGCATGGACGTGTTCACTGGGTTCCCATGTTCGGTCTTGAGGTCCGTAAGCTTTCCAGTCAATTAGGTAATACAATTTTGATCGAACCACCTTGGAGTCCAGGATGGATTTGACTTCATATTCTGGTTCTCCATCTATTACTTCGGGCTCTGGCAGAGAACTAAGCCATGTATTGGATTTCATTGGTTTGAGGAGAGAGACATGAAATACAGGATGAATTTTCATGTGAGATGGTAACTCCAATTTCATGGCGACAGGATTGATTATGGACTTTATAGTATAGGGGCCCAGGTATCTTGGGCGGAAAGCTCTTGGCCACTTCAGGGGAATATATTTGGATGCTAACCACACCTTTTCTCCAATGTGGTAGGCGGGATCTTCCTTCCGATGGCGATCAGCAAACCGTTTTTGTCTTTCCTTAGCCTTGGTCAGATGCTCCGTCGCCTCCTTAAGAACCTGAGTGATGGTTTTTGCAAGTTTGTTATGGCTGGCATTTCTACGGTATCGGGTGGATCAAATACTGATGTCCTCAGATGTCTTCCGTGCACAGTGTAGAATGGAGTTTGCCCTGTGCTTGTGTGAACTGAGTTGTTGTATGCATACTCAGCTATCCAGAGTATATTTTTCCAAGAATCCTCGGACTGTTGCAACATACACCTGAGATATTGCTCTAAAGTTTGGTTAGTTCATTCAGTTTGCCCATCAGTTTGAGGATGATGGCTTGTGGACAACCGGTGATCGATTTTGGCAATCGTACAACACTTTCTCCAAAAGGCAGAAACGAATTGAGTTCTGTGATCAGATACTAATATTGATGGAAATTCATGCAATCAAACAATTTGCTCTAGGAAAACAGAAGCGAGAGTTGACGCAGTTGGGAGTCCCTTCAGAGGGATGAAATGGGCCATTTTGGAGAATAAATCCACAATGACTAATATGGTGTTGTATCCATTTCAGGGTGGAAGATCTGTGATGAAGTCCATCGACAGGGTATGCCAAGGTTCTGATGGTACTGTTATGGGATGTAGTAAGCCAGCGGGGTTCTGTTTCTGAGACTTGTGTTGTGCACAGACACCGCAGGTTTCAATAAATTGGGTGATGTCTTTTCGCCAGGCTGGACACCAGTAGTTTTGTTTTACCTTAGCCTGAGTTTTGGCTATTCCTGGGTGTCCTTCCACTAATGAATCATGGTCATTTGTGATGATTTGCTTTTGCAGTTCTTGGTCTTGGACATATAATCGTCCTTGGAAATATGGTAGATTGTCTTCAATGGTGTACTGGTCACCTTTTAACAGCCATTCCTGTTGTGTTGATTGATCCATCGTGGATTGCAAACTGGTTCTTTGGTCATCCACAAATGTGGTGGCAGCTATTTTGGTTTGAATCCTTTCCTCAGGAATTATGGCCATGTGGTCGGATCTGTAAAAGCCTCTTTTTCTTCACTCATGTGTGATAGAGTGTCTGCTTTCCCATTGCGTACTCCAGGTCTATAAGTGATAATAAAATCGTATTCCGTGAAAAAGAGAGCCCAACGAAGTTGACGCAAGGATTGTGCCTTGACAGTTTTCAAGTATTGCAGGTTACGGTGGTCCGTGATGACAGTGACCGTATGTCTCGCCCCAAGAAGTTAATGTCTCCAGCCCTTGAATGCCGCTTTAATCTCCAGTAATTCATTATCTGTGATTGTGTAGTTCAACTTGGAGGCTGAAAATTTGCGGCACCAGAATGCATCGGGGTGTAGTTGTCCTGTTTCAGGGTCTCGTTCTGACCACACTGCTCCCATGGCTATTTTTGAAGCATCTGTCTCAACTATGTAAGGTAGGTCTCATTGTGGGTGTCGAAGGACTGGTGCTGTAGTGAATGCTAGTTTCAACTTCTTGAAGGCTTCTTCAGCTTCTGTCGACCAATGGAACTTTTGATTTTTCTTTAACAAGAGGTAATTGGATGTACAATTTGTGAAAACCCCGGTATAGACCGACGGTAAAAGTTGGCGAATCCGAGCATGCTTTGCACTCCTGTCGTGGATTTTGGTGAGGGCCATTGGAGGATTGCATCCACCTTTGATGTATCTATATGTACACCTTGTGGTGTGAGCATGAAACTGAGAAAGTCGTCCTTGGTTGCATGGAAAAAACATTTTTCCAACTTGGCATACAACTGATGTTGTCGGAGCTTCTCTAAAACTGCCCGGACATGGCCTACATGTTCTTCCATGGAATTTGAGTAGATAAGAATGTTGTCAATGTAAACAAGAGCGCAAACGTCCAGTAATTTACAGAGTACATCATTCATAAAGAATTGGAATGCTTCAGGGGCATTGCATAGCCCAAAGGGCATGACCTGATATTCAAAGAGGCCATACTTTGTGCCAAAGGCCGTTTTCCACTCGTCGCCTTCTTTTACTCTTACAAGATGGTATGCTCCTCTTAAATCCAGTTTTGTATACATTTAAGCATGTTTCACTTCGTCCAGGAGCTCTGGTATAAGTGGTAAAGGATATCGATTTTTTACTGTGATCTGATTGATAGCTCTATAGTCGATGCAAGTTCTTAAGTCCCTTCCTTTTTAGACACGAAGAATACGGGCGAGGAGGCAGGTGACTTGGATGGGTGAATGAAAGCATTCACCAGGTACTGATCCAGGTAAGTTCTAAAATGCTGATTTTCCTGTTCTATCAGAGCGTAAATACGGCTGCAAGGGATCTGGGCTCCGGGTACAAGATCTATTTGACAATCGTAGGGTCTGTGTGGGGGCAGAAAGTTGGCTTGCTCTTTTTTGAAGCATCCTGCTATTCAAGCAGTAAGGAGCTGATGATTCCCAACATGATTCCTTTCTTCGGTTTCAGATAGGTGTCATCTTTTTTGTAACATGTGTCGGCACAATCATGAGGAAATGTCAGAACTCGTTTCCGCCAACCTATACTAGGATTGTGGGTCTCCAGCCAGGGAATTCCAAATATTATCTGGAACTGAAGAGCACCGATGAGATCGAAAGTAATGTCCTCTTGATGCCCATCCTGACACAGAAGCTTGACTTTCTCTTTGTATTGTGCCACCGGGCCGGATGATAGCTGAGAACCATCCACAGCAGTGACGTTTTCAGATTTCTGCTTCTGTCGGAGAGGAAAGCCTATTCTGAGAGCCAAATCTTGGTCAATGTAGTTACACACAGCTCCACAATCAATATATGCCTCCAAGACATGTATTTTTGATGGATGCTTGTGATTCACCAAAAGCACTGGAAGGACTAGATGTGAGGTCTGTACGGATTCCTTTTTCATGCTCGACAAGCGGACCCCTACACTTGCCGGGCATTGGCGTTTCCCGAGTTCTGTTCTTCTTCTTCATCAGTTTTGTCTGTTGCCCCAACCGTTTTCTTGGGTGGTTTTACCGGGCAGTCACAGAGGAAGTGACCTGCTTGTCTACAATATAAACAAAGCTATTGTTGTCTTCTTTTTTCCCTTTCTGCTTTGGTAAGGGGACTTCGTAATCCACCAATTTTCATTGGCTCAGACTGTTCATGTGGTTTAGTCTGATTCTCACGAGGTTGTACGTAAACTGACCATCCCTCTGATCTAGCTCGATCCATTTTCCAATTCTGCAACCTATGATCAAGTTGCACCGTCAGGTCTATTTAGTCCGCACACCTCTCAGGGGGATTCACCACTTGCCCCAACACATCCTTAATTTCTCCACGTAACCCTCAGTGAAACAGTGTAGTCCTCTTCTCTTCTGGCCAGTTGGTCTGTGTTAGGCAGAATTATAGGCAGTACTATTTGGGAACAATACATACAATTAGGGCTACAATTGTCAGCACAAATTCACCTTTGGTACAAGCCTGTACTACACAGTAATGTGGTAGCAATGGCTGAGCAGCCAGGCGTATCTCAAGAGCAAGTGAGCAGTATCAAATAGTTACAAAAAGGACAGCAGTTACTACGATTCAAGCAAACACTGACTCAAGGTTTCCAAGTAAAAGAATATACATTTTTTTACTTTTTAGTTGTATAACATTTCCCTAAAGTGAAGCAGTTAAAAAATCACACTCTTAATACACCACCACTCCCAATAGTTGACAGACAAGTTAAGCTCACAAAATATGAGAGCAAAATGGCACTCTGTTAATTAAAAAGGGAGGGAAAGACAAAGTTAGGCAGAAAGAAGCAGTACCAGCAGGTAAGTAGTCAGGGCAATCTAGAAAGAGGAACTACAGTGATACGATAAAGTAAAATAGGCTTAGGGCCAAAGTCAAAAGGACAAAAGTCTTTTGCTCAAGATCACACAGTTCAGGCTAGTTTGCAGTTAAGTCTTTGCCAAGAGTTCAGAACGAAGTTGGTCTGCAGAAAAGTTAGCTTAAAGAGAAGAGAAGGACAAGCCCTCGGATTGGCGAAAGGCTTCACACTGTTCCACCGCAGCTAGACGAAATGAACAACCAGATGTTGAACAGTACATTAAATGGAGAAGAAGCTGTGGCTGCGGCAGACTTCCTGGTAGTTCCAGCAGTCTCACGGTTCCTGAAGCGACTGTCAGGCTGACACGAAGTAGGAAGACTGGAGGGTCCTGCACTACCCAGGGAATAAACCAGCAGCAGAGCAAAGCAATGAATAAAAGGTGTGCTCCTTAAAACCCAAGCAAGGCCTGCCCTTCCTGGCTATCCGGCCCACTGTAGCTCTGTACAGCGAATTCGACCAGAAGAGGGGGTCCTGGCTTGGAGTTTGGGTGAACTGGTTGGTCCCACCAGCTCAAGGGGAGAAGATTCTTGGAAGATCCTCTCTGTTGTTGGAGTCTAATGATTTGGACCTGCAGCAGGGCTTCACCGGGTGGTTCAGTCAGTGTAGGGGGTCCTCTTCTGTCAGCTCCTCTTCTGTTCTCTCGTTCCAGTGGTGACCCTGTCTTCCAGACCCAGACACCTGCTTTTCCTGCAGTTTTCCCCCATTCACACAGCCTGGATGTAAATCACACAGCAGGGTGGCTGTCCTGGCGGGGACAGTACCCAGCCAATCAAACAGGAGTGTACCTTGGGTTACCAAGTGAACCCATGGCAGGGTCCTAAAACCCCTCCCTCACATCCTGCCTACCCAGACATTCAGGTGCCTAAAGGAGGGCTTGTGTGCAGAAGCTCAGAAGGCCACGAAAAGACGGTCAACAAAGCAACCAAACATGGTTTGGCACATAGAGACGAACACAAGAATTACTTTTCCAAAAAGAAATGGCCACTAAACCCAGCCAGAGCAATATTAAAAACAATATGTTCAAGCGGATTTAAGTTCGAAGCTACCAAGATAGCCTAAAACAATACCATGGTTATTTAAGATAACCGCGGTCGAAAAAATAGGGTAGTTATCACTGCCACCATCCAAGTCTTAATGGAATGGGAGCAAAACAATGTTCCAAGAGAAACAGAAAAAAGGGATAAGTATTAACCCTTTCCAGTACTCCATGTAATATGGTTTTTACTGGGTCTGTGGTTTTAAAAGAGACTAGTAAAGTTAATGACAACTTTACATGTTCTGGGGGACAGTAGTCAGCCCCAGAAAATGTAGTCTGAGTTGGGAAGTCTAAAAGACAACCCTGTGTTACTGCACTGAAGGTGCTGTGTAACATACAGTAAAAAGATGATGCCTGTGGAGTAGGAGAGGCTCCACAGTCTATGAACACAAAATGTCAAACACACACAGCAAAACACATGTAAGAATGGGAAAAGGGGCTCTCACTATAGGTGAAAAAAATAAATCCTAGAAATCCAGCAAAGCTGCTGAGGGACTCACTAGGTAAGGGAAATTAGCCATATATGAGAATTATCCCTAACAGTCTGAGCTATGAGACGATTTAAAGTTGCAATATAGGTTAATAGATCTTGACTCCCTTGTTTGAGTGACAACAATTCGTTGTCCAGAGCTTGTCCTTGAGTATGGCAGGCAAACAATTTCCCCATCTCATGTTGGAAATTTCCAAAGTTCCGGAGTAAAGGGTCATCTTAAAAAGGTATAGACCAGTCCGCCGCACTACCTCCTAAATACGAGAGTACAAACGCTTTGGCTTGGCCATTAGGAAAGGCTCCTGGTCTGCACAAGAAATGAAGGAGACATGGGTTCATAAATACAGCAAACTTGTTTGGGTTGCCGATGAAGCGTTTGGGAGGGGCTAGAGGCACTGCTCCTGGAAGAACCACCTGAACCAGTGTTGATTGTTGTAGTGTGGAAGAATGAGAAGAATCGGTCATTCCATGCAGTGGAACCTGTCCTGCTTGTGCTTGTAGCATTTGTCTTGCCAATTCGACAGTTTTTTCTCGAGTTACAATAAGAACCCTCGTAATGCATTGGTTTCCTGTCTTGAAGCATGTACTTCAGCCCGTAATTCCCCTAGTAAGAGGGCTAACTGATCTGGTTCTGAAGTTTCCATAACGCCAAAGCAGAGAGAAAGGCTTTCGTTCTATTACACTCACCTGGTCTTTGCAGAGGTGTTGGGGCACAGTTGCTGCCCTCCCTGAACTTGAATCACCCCCTTCAGGCCTCTCCCTCAGTAGAAAAGCTGTGAGCAGTGGTACGTGGTGATACTGCTCCTGCATGTAGATAAGAGTGTGTGAGTGTGTCAATCTGTGATTGTTGTACCTCTCGAACCCTTCACCCTAAAGTATGATTTCTGTGAGAATACGCCGGCCCATAAATCTCACCTGTCAATTATGGAAGATAAGCTCTCCGTCCTACTACTTCTGGCAGGGGCGCGTCAAATGGGATCTAGTTCCTTCACTGATCCCTGATATGGATTAGTCCAGTCCAGCTGCGACTATGCTTCTCCTTATGATTGGTAACTCTTTTGTGAGCTCTTGTGATGCTGTTCATTCTGTTTAATGTCTTTATATGTTGCTCCTATTTATGCCCGCAATAATGTCTCTCTTCAGTTTTCTTCCCTTAGATGGAAACGTGGCCTCAATGCAGCTGTGAGGCGCGAGACGCGGCCGGATGGAAGATGGATGCTACCGCAATGTTCGACAGCAGGTAAGTGATGGTTTAAGGAAAATCGCAAAGTATGGTGAAGCGTAACCTTAAACGGACTGTTTTTCAATGTCTAACCTTGTCTTCTGTTTTTCCTTGTAGACGCTGATGTTGACGATGGAGCGTGTCGTGCTGTGGTGCCAAGATGAAGAAATTGGCGTTTCAGAAAGTGTAAAGATGAATATTTGGTTCGCCGAACAGATGTAGAGGTAAGAACATCTTCCCACAGTTGGTAAGTATGCTGGCAGGAAGCAGGATATCCAGGAAGCAGGATCTTCAAAGGTAAGTCTGGCCTCAGGCGACGGTGAGCGTTAAGCTGCTTGCAAGTGCAGAGTAACACAAAGCGTCTGTCTTGAGGATCGGGGCAGCTTATATAGCTGAGATCGTGGGCACGCCCATTACGGCCAGTTTACCATCCACACCCTGCCAACCCTAGAGAGTGAGCACGTGCAAAGGCAATCTATTAGCAGTCACACCCAAGATTGCACTTGGGGTTGCTTAATGGATGGAATGTTCAAGTTTAATGCATCCTGCTTAATGGATGGAATGTTCAAGGTTAATGCATCTGAAGTGCTATGTCCATAATAAAAGCTGTTTGGTGTTAAATTATTGTTCTTGTATACATTTGTTCATGAGCCTGGTGCCAAAGGCACCAGGACAGTCTCCACCCAGGTCTCCTGTGCATGCGACCCCTGCATGCCTGTGCGCCTGACTTCATGACCATGACAGTCGAGCAGCATTAGTCTTACCTGCTGCAGCATGCCAAAGTGGCGAGTAGCGAGCTCAGCAGGCAGGGTCACCACAAGCACTGCAATCCACCACCAATCAGGGGGATGTGGGTGGGCTAGGAGACGGGAGGGATCAGGGAAGGAGGAATGGAAGCTGGGGTGGATGGGAGAGATGGAGAACAATGGCGCTGAGAGCTCTCAGAACAGCACAGATGGAAACATTTAAACACATACCAAAAGTTAACAATGTATGGTTCAGAAGGGTCAAGCACCATTAGTCTTACCTGCTGCAGCACGCCAAAGTGGTGAGTAGCAAGATCAGCAGACAGGTACACCACAAACACTCCAATCCACCAACAATCAGGGGGATGTGGGCGGGCTGGGAGGTAGGAGGGATCAGGAAAGCAGGAATGGAAGCAGGGGTGGGTGGGAGGGAAGGAGAACAATGGTGCTGAGAGCGCTCGGAATAGCCATGATGGAAAAATAAAAACACATGCCAAAAGTTAACAATTTATGGCCCAGCAGGGTCAAGACGTGTTTGTCTTACCTGCTGCAGCATGCCAAAGTAGTGAGTAGTGAGCTCAGTAGGGAGGGGCACCATGAGCTCTGCAATCCACCATCGATCAGGGGGAGGTGGGCGGACAGACAGGTGGGAGGGATCAGGGAAGGAGGAATGGAAGCAAGGATGGGTGGAAGGGAAGGAGAACAACGGTGCTGAAAGTGCTCAGAACAGCCCAGATGGACACATTCAAACACATGCCAAAGGTTGACAATGTATGGCCCAGAAGGGTCAAGCAGCATTAGTCTAACCTGCTGCAGCATGCGAAAGTGGTGAGTAGCGAGCTCAGCAGGGAGGAACACCACAAGCACTGCAATCCACCACCAATCAGGGGTAGGTGGGCGGGTTGGGGGGCTGGTGGGATTAGGGAAGGAAGAATCGAAGTGAGAACAACGGCACTGAGAGAGCGCGGAACAGCCCAGATGGAAAAATGAAAACACATGCCACAAGTTAATACAGAACAATTAGTCTGAAACATACTCATTTGCCTCAGGGGTACTGTGAGTCACCTTCTATTTTCAATAGTGTCCTTCAAATGGATGTAGGCAATGTTGAGCTTGAGAGTGCTTTATTTCAACATGTGGTTGACATTTTAGTGAGACAGAAGAAAAATGCACAGACGTCTCTCTCAAACTTATAATGATACTTGCAGGAAAAGGGTACAAAGTAGACAAGGAAATGTGACAGCATTGCCAAGGAGAAGTATTATATGTAGGACAGTTCATCTCACATGAAGGGAAACAAGTGACACATGAAAGAGCAAAAGCCATTATGAGAACCGTGCAGCCAAACAGAGTGAGACAAATACAACAATTTTTAGGTCTATGTAATTATTACGGGGCTTGAATCTTTGACTACAGTACATATATTCAACCACTTTCAAAAGCGCTTAAAGAGGCACATGTGGCAAAAACTGTAATAGTGTGGACAGAAGACATCACTGAAGGATTTAATTAAGATAAAAGAAATTAGTACAGCTCCTGTATTAGGAATTCCAAATTACAGTGAAGAATGTTACTTATGTTCCCATTCAAATGGGGAAGTCATAACAGCAGTAATTACACAAGAAATGACATAAGGACACAGTCATGAACCATTAACTTATAACAGTGGGAGTCTAGACCCAGTAATGAAATGACACTATCCTTTTGAACAATCTTTGGCAGCTGCTGCATTTGCCATAGGATAGGCTTCAAGTATAACAATGGGGTGTTCCGTAACTCTATTTGTAGAGCGTTCATTATTTGCAATTCACAGAGAAACCCAAATGTACGCTGACCACTCAAAGTGCATTGGGGTACGAGGTTTTTATCTCAAACCCTGCGATCAAAACTCTAAAATGTAGTATTAGTGAATCCAGCAATGTTCATAGCTGAACTAGTGGGAGAAGATGATGATGATGTGCATGATTGTGTTACATACAACAAGTGTTATAATGATATTCCCCATGTTAGAGAGAATGCTCTAGGCAGAGGGGAAGTGATTTTCATTGATGGTTCATGTATAATTGACCAACAGACTTGGGTGAGACATTCGAGAACAGCAGTATTAAGGGTGACCCGCGAGAGCACCTTTTAAGTATTAATGAGCAGATGGTTACTGTCAACCTATTCAGCACAGGCTGCAGAATTAGCTGTGCTTGTTCATGCACTATGTATTTTTGAGGATAAGGAAGTGGCGGTATACTCTGACTCCACCTATATGACGTCAACAGTACACACATGCCTAGCACGTTGGAAGAGGAAGGGCTTCCTTCATGGAGACGGAACTCCAGTACAACATGCAGGGATATTGAACAAACTCATTGAAGCCTTAAGCTTTCCAGCAACCATAGCCATTGTGAAATGTGCAGCGCATTAAAAAAAGAACAGATTTAGTGCCTAATTCACAGAAGCAATTTATAATGGCAAAAACCCATTGGAAAATGCTCTCTGAATCAGGGCCATAATCTCTCACGGGAACAAAGCCACAGATTTAGAGGCCACACATGTTGCATATTATTCAAACATGTGTGAAGATGAGTTAAAAGATTTGAAGCAATCGAAAGGGCGATACATTGTACAGTTAATTGAAATATAAGGATGAGCATTGTAAGAAAAAAGGAACTATGGAAAAATCAGCAGTGTTCTTTATTCCCCACTGAGGCAATTTAGAGGCAGCATAATACAGGAAAGCCAGTTTTGCCTCTAGCATTGTTGAGAGTAGATTTGGAGCAGCTCCAGTATCCCACACATGTGACTTGAGAGAGTCTGGCTCCTGCAATAGCATAAAACTGGTTTGAACCAAACCTCAGTGAACTTGTGGCACTGTTCATGGTAAACTGTATTGTGTGCCAGAATTTTTGCAAGGCACATCCTGCGAACAGTGAGAAGGGTAATCCCCAGACCTAATGGACCCTTCCAACATTTGCACATAGATACATGATAATTGTAGTTTGTCCCTTTTCCGGGTGGATTTACGCAGTTCCGTGCATGTATCCTGATGCTGCATGTGCTGCAAAGTTTTTAGTCTGCAGGCTATTTCCAAGATGGGGTGTGTGCAAAGTTTTGTGATTCAATAATGGACTGCATTTTGTGATAAACTGTTTGAAAATATAGTTTCACTATTAGGCATGAAGCATACGTTTGCTTTGGTATATCACCCACAAGACAATGGAGTATGTGAGGGATTAAATGGACTTCTGGCTTAAATTGTCAATAAAGAAAGATTGGCTATATTGCATCATTGAACACCCCATGAGCAGGTGACTGGATGCTGAATGAGAACTCCTCTCACCCCCAACAAGGGCAAATACAGATGCCCACAGTGTAGCAAGGTCCTTAGGCGATGAGATGCATGATTATTTGAAAACAAAGACTTCAAGTATTTATTTTATTTCTCAACAGGTCAAGCATCAACAGGAGAGGCCAAACATAAATAAAGAAGACAAATGTGCCTATTAATTTGAAAAACAAATTAAAGTGATTGCCAGTATACATAGGTGAACAGGTGTTATTACACATGTTTGTGCATACCTGGAATACCCCTCGATTTGAAGGCCCACATGAAGTGGAGGACATAAGCCCTACTGCAGTTAAACTGAAGGGAGGAAGGGTGTGGATCCACCTGCATGACATCAACCCCTATAAAGGTGAAGCAACATTCACCTCTCCTGCACCCACCCACAGTCAAGCAAGTGCCCACAATGAAGCAAGAGAAGAACAACAAAGGATGACCATGCAATCGATGGCCAAGAACCTGTATAAAGAAAGTGAAACACTTTTAGATCAGGGTTGATTTAGGGATGAATTAATCTTCAGTAATCTTGGAACACCTCTCCTAGACTAAGATAGAGAAGACTATGAAATAATCAAAGAAGGAAAATAATATTTGAGCATTTATGTTGCTGATTGTTCATACATTCTTATTTGCTGTTTTTTCCTATATACTTTGGTCTTATACAGCTTTAATACGAAGAAGCACGAAACATATGACATTTTTCAGAGAGCCAAAGAATGGCTTCATCATTTTAAGAATTGTTTTGGCAATCATTTTACAGTTCTTGTTATGAATGTTTGATTCATTGTTAAAAGTATAGGAAGTGATATATTAAAAATTAAGTGGTAACAATCAAAACGAAAAATAGTTATTGGAGCTTTTTGAGGTGTTTTGATTTTGACAATTCTCCTTATAATGTTGACATTACATAAGCTGAGAGGGAACCCGAAAATAACATCCCCTACTAGTCCCGTCATTCCTATGTTCCCTATTAAGAAACCAAGAACCCACTTACTTTATGATAATAAAAAAAACATTTTCCCGAGAAAAGGCAGATGCTGAGGAAAATAATGAAAATAGTTTGCCTCATTTGGCAAATAACCTATGGTATCAGCACATGAAAGATGTGGGAGAAAGAACATCAGAAGAAAGTTGCTATGTCTGCTCCTTAATACTGTATGCCATGAATACAGCAGGTACATTTCTTGCAAGAGAAATGTCCCCACACAATGCATAATGTCTTAGTCATCTAGCAGCCTGTGCTAAAATAGGCCAATTTGAGGAAAATGGGCAGCTTTAAGATGGCGATCAAGACAGACTTTTCCATACGAAGATACATACATAAAGACAAAAAGGATTGATTTATTTATTTGTATTTGTAAAGCGCACAAACAGCCCGCAGACATCGAGGTGCTGAATCAGAGCTTAAGGAGGCTTACTTGCGGATTACACTGAAGCCACCCTAGAAAGAACTTAATTACATTACAGTGGTTACATGTAACAGTATATTTCCGGTATTAGTGAATCAATCAAAGAGGTTGGTCTTGATGGCCTTACAGAAGACAGTGTGGGACTCAATGGCTCTGAGATGGGGAGGGAGCACGTTCCAGAGGGTGGGGGCAACGGAAGGGAAGCTGGAGCCGCCCGCACATACTTTGTGGGTCCTGGGGACAGACAAAAGGTTAGAGTACTGTGATCTGGAAGGTTTGTGCAAAGGGGGTTTGATAATCCTACGAGTTAGGTATGGAGAAGCAAGGTCATGGAGACATTTGTGAGTCAGGGCCAGTGCTTTGAAGATGATTCTTTGTTTAACAGAAGCCAGTGGACTTGTCTTCTGAGTTCAGAAATGTGGTCTTTGCGCGACAGGCCTGTGGCGGCTCTGAGCACGTTATTTTGAACAGTTTGGAGTTTAGCGATATTCTTGGCAGTGGTACCAATGAATAAGGCTTTGCAATAATCAAGTCTTGAGCCAATGATGGCCCTAGCAATGGTGAGGCAGTTTTGTTGGGACAAGAATGTTCGGGTAGCATTGATAAGTTTTGAGAAATAGGCGGTCGAGGATATTATGGCATTGACCTGTGTTTTCATGGACAAGTCTGGTTCTAGATATACTCCAAGGGTTTTGATGGACGGAGAAACAGTAATAGGGATATTCTCAATGACGAAGGAGGAGTATTGTTTGTTCAACTTGTTTAAGGTGGATTGCGAGCCAACTAGCAAGAGCTTGGTTTTGTCACTATTAAGGCAGAGACAGTTTTCTGCCATTCAGGTTTGAATTGTTGAGTACATGGAGTTTAAAGTATTCTGGTCAGATGCGTAGTCACCTGACAGAGGAATAAGTACCTGGGTGTCACCTGCATAATTTGTGTATGAGATGCCCATGGAGTCGAGGATTTTAAACAGTGGCCTCGTGAAGAGGTTGTTAAGGGTGGAAGCCGTGCAGGAACCTTGCGGGACACCACACTTGATGGTACAGGGGTCAGCACAGGAGGAGTCTGAGAAGACCTTCATAGTTATGTCTTTTAAAAATGACTCTATCCATTTGTAGGCATTGTCTGAGAAGTTGGCTATTGAGGATAGATGCTGGCAGAGAGTTTTGTGGTTGACTAAGTCAAATGCTGCTGACAGGTCGAGGAGCAGGAGGAGCACAGGTTTGCCTGCGTCTCTGAGGTCATCGATTAGATTTTTCAGGTCAAGGAGAGCCGTTTCAGTTCCATGCCGTGGCCTGAACCCTGATTGTCTAAGACCAAGGAGGATTGTCCTCTAGAAATGTCTGTATTTGCAGGTAGGCTGCTTTATCCAGAATTTTCAGCAGGAAGTGGACAGTAGTGATGGGCCTGTAATTTGTGGGGATGGCAGGGTCAAGTGAAGGTTTTTTGAGGAGCGGGCTTACCCAGGCTTCCTTTAGATTTTGTGGGACTTGGCCAGATTGAAAGGAGGCATTGATGAATGCTGTTATGATAGGGGCTAGTGAGGGAGCAGAGTCTTTGATGACTTATGCTGGGCATAATCCCACTTACAATTAGAGGGTTTGATGGTTTGGAGGAGAGAGTTGACGTCAGAGACACTCACGTCTTTGAAGTGAAACTGGGGAGAGGGGTTGGGGTGCTTGGACAAGGGGTTGGAGCTTTGACTGTCGGTTATTAGCTTAGAGATCTCCTTTTGATGAAGAAGTATTTTGGCTTGTAGGGATTCAAGTTTATTGAGCATTGTGGACTGAATGGAGTTGCATCAGGATGCATCCTTCACTATAGGTGAAGGTGGGGAGGGGGGTGTCTCCAATTCTCTAAATATAGAGAAGATTTCACTGCTCCCTGATTTAGTAGTTGAAGTTTTGGCATTAAATGCTGTTGCTTTGGCATTAGTAATGGTGGCTGTGTACAGCTTGAAGGGGGTTTTGAAGGCCAGTTGGTGGCTTCTGTTGGGTTGTTGCGCCAGGTAGCCAGTGCCACTCGTTTTTTCCCTCACAAATGTAAAAGGTCCTGGGTGAACCAGGCATTTCAGTGGTTGGTTTTCTTTTCTTTCTTAAGTGAGAGAGGGGCTACCAAGTTAACGGCCTGGGGGATAATACTTTTAAAATCATTGGCTATGATATTTGGGTCATGGACAAAAGGGGAGAGGAGGGCAGGTACCTTGAGGTGCTGGGCGAGGTTGCTGTGGGTGAGGAGTTTGGAGCTGCGCGTGAGGGCCCCTGGGAGGGGGATAAAGGAGAGTTGAGGATCCTTAGAGGTGATGATGTTGAAGGTGATGCAATGGTGGTCGGTCCACGGTAGTGGTGAGATAAGGGGGGGCTGAGTTGTGTTGAACAACCCAGTCGAGGGTATGGCCTTTAAGAGTGAGTGGGGCTAGAGATGGTCTGTGTGAATCCTAGGGTGGATAGTGTTTTGTTCAGGGCTTTGGCATGAGAGTCTTTGGGGTCGTTTAGGCCCAAGTTAAAGTCACCAAGGAGCAGGATTTTGGATGATTTCTTTATGTTATCGGAAAACGAGTGGGTGAGGGCTTCTTGGAACTCATTTGGAGGGGCCTGGAGGTCGGTAGATGAGGTGGATAGCTATGGTTCAGTTATGGGAGAGCTTGAGTTTCAGGAGGAGGAAGTGGGAGTTCTCATCAAGGTTTTTTTGGATTGTCCCAATTGAGAGGGAGTCTTTGGCGATGACGGCAACCCCTCCACCTCTGTGGGAGAAGTGGTCTTGTCTATAGATAAGGTATCCCAGAGGGATAGCTAAGGCAAGGGCGGGTCCTGAGACATCAGATAGCCAAGTTTCACTGAGGAATAGTAAGTCCAGTTTGTTGTGGGTGATGAGGTCATTAATATCAAGGGAGTGGGCTGGAAGGGACCTGCAGTTCACAAGGGCATATTTGAGGAGAGCTGCAGAGGGGGGAGGATGGGGTTGGCATAGGAAGTGATTTTAGTGATAGGTATGGTTGGGGCTGTGTTAGCGAGGGACTGGTAAGAGAGCATTGAGGCAATGCAGTGGATGCTTTGCTAGGCGCGGGCTGGGAAGCCAGGTTGTTATTAGGTGCAGACACAGTGCAGGGCAAGATAACATTAGGTGCAGACATAGTGCAGGGCAAGATAACATTAGGTACAGTCACAGTGCAGGGCAAGAAAACATTAAGTGCAGTTGCAGTGCAGGGCAAGATAACATTGGGTGCAGGCACAGTGCAGTGCAAGATAACATTAGGTGCAGGCATAGTGCAGGGCAAGATAACATTAGGTGCAGTCACAGTGCAGGGCAAGATAACATTAGGTGCAGACACAGTGCAGGGCAAGATAACATTAGGTGTAGTCACAGTGCAGGGCAAGATAACATTAGGCACAGTCACAGTGCAGGGCAAGATAACATTAGGTGCAGTCACAGTGCAGGGCAAGATAACATTGGGTGCAGGCACAGTGCAGGGCAAGATAACATTAGGTGCAGTCACAGTGCAGGGCAAGATAACATTAGGTGCAGACACAGTACAGGGCAAGGTAACATTAGGTGCAGTCACAGTGCAGGGCAAGATAACATTAGGTGCAGTCACAGTGCAGGGCAAGATAACATTAGGTGCAGTCACAGTGCAGGGCAAGATAACATTGGGTGCAGACACAGTGCAGGGCGAGATAACATTAGGTGTAGTCACAGTGCATGGTGGCAGCATATCTGTGGGAATAGACCTGCAGGGGTGCGCAACAGTGCTATTGTCAGATTCTGCATTCAGAGGCATTACGTGGAGGTCGGCTGCGAGGGGGCATAGTCCTGGTCCTTTCCAGAGCATGTGGGAGGTGCAGGAGATGGGTTCGTCCTGGACCGGAGGTGCCTGGAGGCATTGTTGCTGATGGACAGGGTGGAGGCAGGAGATGGGTGAGTACAGGGTTGTGGGAGCCAGAGCGAGAAGGGGTGCAGAGGGGCGTGGGATGTTTGCCGCTGGGGGTGCCGGCAGGCGGAGAGTCATATTGCACCGGGCATTGTGGCTGAAGAGAGCCATTGTTGTAACAGGTAGCCTTGCACAAAGGCGATGTAGCCTGGTTGAGAGGCTAGGTTGGAGGGAGTGAGGGGGATCCCTTTGCATGCGCGAACATAGGCGGGCAATTCTAAATGTAGTGTTAGGTGTAGCACTACGCATGTATTCAAGTACATTATCAGAGGTCTTACCTCCCTTCAGCACCTTCGAGCAGCTAACAGCTGAAAAGAGGAATGATGGCCTTTCCTCTTGGCCTTCCCTAAGCGGCATTGCCTCGCGGCGAGCCTCCTCTCCCTTTAAAGCAGGAGAGTAGGTTTGGGTGAGGTGTGGGGGCCAATCCAGCTTCCCTGGAGCTGGTGTTGTGGTGGTTGCCATGGTCAAGGGCACGGCGGCCTTTTTATGAATGAAAAGGGCCTCATGGCTCATAATGGATTTCCCAACAGCTGATTCCTTCGGCGTCGGGGAAACGGAGAGCGCAGGTCGTGCAGGAGAGTAGGATGGACAGTGGATTAGGGTGAACAAACTAAAAATGTATGTATCCATCCCAATTTCGAGAGGAGAAACAGGCTGTTGACATGAAGGGAATTAATTACTCAGATATGACTGAAAAATCAGGAGAGCCAGGATGATGGGAAAGAGCACAGCTGCTGGTATGGGCGTATAGCCACCGGAAATGGATGTAAAGATGGACTAATATCATGCGCTGCACACCAACTGAAGAAACACAACTCAGTTTACCGAGTGAAAAAGGTGAACAATGAATGCTTGGAATCATGGGATAAACATGCAAAATTACTAACTTGGGTTGAAAATGAAGCAGGACCAATGCATATACTACAAATAAAGAATGCAACAACCTGATTCAAGAATGATGGCAAGGTCTATGTTGAAAAGAACAGAGGTTGTGGAGAAACAATTGAAGTACCAGGAATGAATGGAGGAACTGCAGTTCTGATGGATTGATATTGGGCCTTGGGATCCAGATCCTACATGCAGTTGCCTAAAGATTGGGGAGGAGTGTGCTCCATAGTAAATGTACATGTTCCAGCACTAGTGATTCCCCAAAGTGACCTCCACATCGAAGAGTTCCTAAAAAAATGTATGAATATAACAGAAGGAAGAGATCACTTCATCTTCGCCAACTAAAGACAGAGAATTACTTCTCATGAAAATACATAGAGGCTTACGACAACATTCCTGATGAGTCCACACTATTCAGCAGTACCGCCATGATAATGACATCTATACTCATACCAGGGCTAAAAGCTGCAGTGAATGCCAAGTGGATCCAGATTACAAGATGGGAGCTGCTGGAGATGATCAATGCAACAATAAAAGGATTCAATGCAATAACGTAAGAGTTTAGCGCCATCGGGCTCATGACTCTCCAGAACAGGTATGTACTGGATCTGATAACAGCATTGGAAGGAGGCATGTGCGCCAAGGTTGGACCTTCTTGCTGTACATTTCCACATTCCCAGGAGAAAATGGGACACTGACAGAGGCAATAACGATGCTGTCAAACTTGCACACACAAAAGGAAGATGAAGCTGATGAAACAGCAGGAGACAATAGGTTTTCATTGTTCTTTGGATGGAATCCAGCTTGCTTGGCAAATGTGTTTAAACTACTATAGCAATATTACTATTAGTATTGTTGGTATTCTATTTCTTAAGGAACATGTGGGGACAATGCCAGAAAACAGACAAGAAAGCTCTTGGAATGAAGGTAATAATTGGCCTTATCAGCCATATTGGAGAAAACAAATAGACTGAAGAAAGTACTCAAGAGAATATAAAGAAGAATTATTTTGTACCTCCAGGAACAAAGTTCTATTATCCCCAGGATCGGAAGAAATATGTGGGATGATGGATATTTTGTACACCAGATTGTTATATGATGACCTGGAGTGTGGATGAACATATAAAGTATGCTGGCCACATGAGGTGGGGGGGGGGTGACATAAATATGGGTTCGAAAGAAAAGAAAATATGACAAGATGATCAAAGAAGATGAAGCAGGAATTTCAGACGAGGAGGCAAGGAGTTCAGTCAAGAATGCAACCAGAGCGGGGAATGTAGAGGAGCAAGTGGAGGCATTATCCCTGGTCACCGCCTCCTCACCCCCACCCTATTGGAATGACAGACGAGGAGCCACAATGGGGAACCCACGCACATGTTTTTGGGGCATGTCCATACCACGTTGATTGTATGAGAGACGATATGCACTCAGGCAGCCATTCAGAAGATACCCTCATGTTGAAACAGTGGAGGAAAGCTACCAGGAAGGATACCCCTGCAGGAATGCAGCCATGAATAAAATGGTGTGTGACATGGATGTACGTTAAGCAAAGTCTAATGACAGCAAAGGAATGTCCCAAAGAGGATATGTGAATCTGTGATGAAACAATATGAAAATATTTAAGAATAATAAAGTAACTAGAGTACTAAGAAAAACATGTGCTCTATGATGCAGTACTTATGAACATAAAGAAGAATGAAGTGACCCACTGGTCAATAACTGTAAATAGGCTGAAATGCTAGGTAGAAAGAATACACAGAAGGTTGCTTTTGAGAGGTATCTATTCAACGTTTAGGATGACCATTTGAAGAAGATGGATGCTGGATTATGTCAGACCATGTGCATGGACATATTTCCCAAAGATTAGGAGCAACAAGAACATTCATGAATACCAAATATTGGACAATTAAAAGCACTTGAAGTTAATATGGGATAGAGTGAGCAATTCTCTAAATGCCAAGAGAAGCAACTGTGCCCAGTATAATAGAATCAAATGGCGTTTAATACAATGTCACAATTGGGCACATTCATGGTCTTATAACACATGACGAAGAGCTCGCAAACAATGGCTATTCATTTCATCTGGAGTTAAGATAATGGTGTACCAACATTTCCTGGAATGTCCCTAGACAGTGCAGACTGATAAGGTCAGTCTTCAACAGAAGACACTGGCATGAGGCCTACTGATGAGAGATGGTAAACTAATTGGGAAAACAAGGGGAACACTAACGCATCTCCAAGCACCTGGGTTTCCTTTCTATGTAGGTGCTGCTAGCAAGTCGAATGTCCAACGTTGGTGTTGAGATGCTATGTACTTGGAAAAGGAGGTGATAATTCTGCTGGTCTTGCCAGCAGAATTATTGTGTTCAGACCTCAAATATTAACTGTTACAGAAGTCAGCAAAATGGAAGATGTGCATAATAAAATAACACCCATTTTGAAGTAAATTCATTATAAGCTGTTAATAGAGGGTCATTTTGTATTAAATGAAACTTGCATTGAGGGAACCACCCATATTTGGATATGCTGTTTGGTTCTCTGCTTGCTGTGTTAAAATGTCCAGAGCCGAGGGCAAATGTGAACAGTAATGAAACACGAATTTGACTCTACACTTTCCTTTTACTCTCTGTTTTGTGTATAATAAATACTGCTCACAAATTATTCATTGAATCTGCCTGCTCTCTCGCAGGTGCAAAACCAAGGCAGATTCCATAGCAATCCATTAATTTCACACATTCATAAAAAAGTTATGGGGGTGTGAAACGCGCACCTATACCCCCTCAAAGTTGTCCACCATGACGCAGGTCACCTCATTACTGCTGCACGCCAATTCAAACACATCTCTCCCTCCTGGCGCAAGCTTCATGGGGACGCCTTGCTGCAATGATCCTGTTCAAAACTGATTGCATGATCTATAAAGCAGTCTTGAATTGCACACCAACATACTTGGTGGCTAAACTGAACATCTCTAGAGGCTCTCTCACCTCCCATTGCAAATCCATCAAAAGGATAGAGTGAAAGCTAGCCCACAAAGAGAAGTCCTTTGCCTGACATACCCTGACACTGGATATCTATCTGACTGCAGGTTCAGAATGCTCCCGACATCTACCAGTTCCACATTACATGAAAAATGTGGTTCTTCCATCAATACCACCCGCTCAACTAAGTCTGCATGTTTCCACGCTTTCTCCAACAGTCAGGCTCGGACTGGCCCATATGGCAATGCCCAAACCAAAAACGCAAAATGCTAGTGTGGGTTCACCATGGAGCTAGTAGTTTTGACCAGTTTTACCTAATAAATATTTTTTTTTTTTAAATGGACAATGTGCATCACATTTTATCAAAAACCTCCCGTTCGGCACTACTCAAACAGCCTGTCACAAAAGGAATGTATGACCATTCGCAACTGTGGGTCACTTTTTCATTGGTGCCTGAGACAAGTTTATGCTCCAGTCCGACCCTGCCAACACTACTCTGCTACTGTTCATAATTGCCATGGACGACACTGGCGTCCCCTCGATGTAAAATGCAGTGCTACTCTCGAGCTAGGTTCACGCTTTAAAAGATAAAATGAAAACGACTCAGAGTACTAAAATGGGTGTAAACATAAGTGCACCAGTTTAACACATAGCACAGTGTATGACTCCATGTGCACAGTTGTATGACGCCATGTCTGTATTACACGGGATTAAACTCAATAGTAATTTTAAAAAATGCACTGCAGTTTTATTGTGTTAATTGAACAAAGGATTGTCCCTAAGTTTAAGATACCACTGTTGTGTGTAAATATCTAAAGGTTCCTTTTGCGAATTGCATACATGAAGAGTGCATCAACCAAAGAATGAAAGGTTGACATTATTGTCAGAGATTTATTCAGGGAAAGAAGCATGTGTTGCTGCTCATGGCACTTTCCTGTCAGGAACCCTTTAACCTGCTGCCTGACGTGGCATCCTATTCGCGAGGCACATTTTAATCAGAAAAAGGTCAAGGAAACGATAGGTATCCGTTTGGCTCCATTCGGTATCCGTTTGGCTCGTTTATGCGTCTCCTGCTCCTTTTTTAGCAACAAGATAGCCCGGCAGAGGCGTCTTTAAACACATCTGTTTTTCAATCACAACAGGTGTGCAGCTTATGTTATGCAAGCTTTACTGGTGTCTGATGATTTAATGGACGTTCATAGAAGCGCTGCAGGCTTGTTGGCATATATGTTGCCTTCTCCTTTCCTATTGTACAACTTCACTGGACCATTCCCATTTATTTGTTAAATGATATCCAATGCATTGCTAGGTTATGTTATGGTGCATTCGTATATCGCCTTTTATACCAATGGTATAATCTCAAAGCACTGGGGGACTGTGGTCCATGTCAGAGGAGAGAGAAGATACCATATAGTGCTTGGGTGCACATCGTATGTGTGCAGTCAGAGTGGTTTGTGTGGTGTTGGCTGCATTCTAATGCTAGGTGTGTTGCAGTGGAGGTGAGAGATCAGTGTAACGTGCAGAGCAAGAGGGTGGTTTCCGAGTCTGCATTCTAGCTGCCGTGGGGCCTGTGAAAAAGATTATGTGTGCAACTAAGCCGATTTTCTTTGTAGGGTATAGCTGCTTTGTACCAGGCTGTTGAGGTGTTCTAGGAGCAATGAGTGTGTGTGTTTGCAGCTAGGCTGAATTGATCGAGTGGTGTAGCTGCATTCTATTGTTTGTTTATGTAAAATGGAGAATGAGCATATTTTTAGGATTGACCATCTGTGGTTATCGGTAGGAGGCCCTCATGCCCGGTTGCTTTTGGAGCTAAATGCCTCAGCCGTGTCTGTCCTGGTGGTCGGTGGTAGAGTATTTCTGAAAGAGATACTCTGGCCGGTAAGGGTATGTTGTGTTAGCTTGGTCAGATGGTCCTTTCCAGACGCTATGTACACTGAGAGGGCCCATTTTTCAGGTCCCTGGTGGAAGTCTAAAGCGGGAGGCTGGGTACTGCCTGGGTTATTGCCTGATTCTCCAGAGAGTCCAGCCAAGCATAGTTACCTCTATGCCTCCGGTGCGTGGTTCTTGGCCCTTATTCCAAGGTAGGCCGGGGTTGCCTCCGTTGATCATATACCATCTGCTATGCCTTGGTGGTTGAGCCGGGCGCGTACACTCCGCTGCTGCCTAGGCCGTAGCCTGCCGGTCTATAAACAGACTTCTGTTCCCTGACAGTTCATGCTTTTCCGGGGTGAAGTAATGAATTGTCCATCTTCCGTGGCCTTGCTGTTGCTGTGTATTGAGATAATTATGTATCTATCAGAAATGTGGCCATTGATGGGTGTATTTGTGGCCTTAGGCAGTCCCTTTCACGTATTCGGGAAAAGCCATGTTCTCAGTGCATTATGGAAGGCCATGTAGTCCTGGTTATGTCGAATATGGGGAGGCAGTGAATTCCACAGAGTTGGTGCCAAGGTAGAGTAGGCTGACCCGCCAAATCTGACTGAATTGGAGTCTGGGATCACCAGTAGGAGGGCCGTGCTTGACCTTAGGGTGTGTGTTGGGTGGTAGGGCATAATCTTCTGTTGGAGGTATGTCGGGCTAGCCTGGTGCCCTGCTCAGAGGGTGATGTATAGGATACAGAACAAGGCCCTTCCTCCAATAGGTAGCGAGTGGAGAGTGCGGAGAGTAGGCGAGGTGTCTAAGAGCAGATGAGGTGTCGGAGAAAAAAATAAACACATTGCAGCACCGATCTGTTATAAAGTGTCCCCATCACTGTAAGTAAAAGAAACATAGACACCCATGATATACAGTGCCATTAATTTCAAAAAGGATGCACAAGGAATTTAAGGAAGATAAAACATTACATTATATATTCGTGTCATTATGTGCTCTGCCGATTAAAACAAGTTCTTACAATGTGAAGCTTATTTTACAAGCCTTTAGAATGCAAAAAAATGGTACAAAAAAATGGTACAGAAGTGTGCTTCCATGTCTGCTTGGGAATCCATTGTAAATGCTGCCAACCATGCATACATGTCAGTTGGCGTGTACACTTTTTCCAAAACAAAACCCCAAACGTGTTCAGGTGATTCTGCCTGTTTTTGCACCTTTTGTTTGTGGTATAACTTGCACATGTGGAACATTGAATGGAGGATATCGCTCTGTATGAAAGTGAAAATGTAGGCTTTACATGTTTTATAAACCCTGTGATTAATGGGAGAACAGGATTCCATAGTGGTCACCTTCTTGTATGGATCAAAACTGACTTAACTACTCAAATTGATAAAGTTGTCACCAAAAGCCCTGATATTCAAATCCTTAATCTAGTGCTTCCTAATGACCTTTTGGTCACACTTTTTAACGTGTATATTAGGCCTTACCAGTGTGCATCACCCGAAGCTGCACTTCACACCTTAGAGAATTGGATAGAATTCTCACAAAGCAAACTTAGGAGAGCCCAGAAGCCTGTGATGCTTTTACTTGGTGATTTCAACACCCAGTTTGAGCCTTTGAATTGCGTTATTGGTCTACTCAATAATGAAGTCAAATTCTGGGGAATTCCTGAAATCCACATACCACCTAACAAGATTCGGCCGAAGAATGACTCATTTTAGGGTTGCCGAAAAGGGATTACAAACCTGCAATGGCAGAATTCCCCGGGGATGTACCTTCCTCCCCAGCATATAGGTCAGGCAACATGACACGTCACATTCATTTTTGTCTAATTGATACTGCAAACTGAGGTCTTATGTAGAAACTTCGGGCATTCAAAGGGATGAAAGCTATCATGGTTGTTAGGAATAATTGTCTATACTCTGGCCTAGTGGACAGATGTATAAAAGGCCAAACTATATTGTGACAGGGACAACTCTGGGAGCTGTAGACAAACCAGTTCAAGGTAGCAGTGACAAGAGGTCTAGGCTAGGTCTCACCAGTGGGTAAGCTTATAAATGGTGCACAATGAGTACACACAATGGAAATCACAAATTACACTTAGACAGTATGCATAAAAATACAGTTATTTATTTATGGGCAAATATCACTATGAAAATGGACCACGAACAGATAGAAGTATCACACAACACTAATAACAGATTACAAATATACAGCCACTAGAGTAGGGCATAATATAAATCAAACGCATGTACAAGAAAGTGCGCATTCGGTTTATGTACTACAGGTCCACAGTGAATTAACCCAACTTCAAAAGTCCTTCCCAAAGTTGTCTGTGGCCTTATGATCCTATCTCGGGTCCACTAGATGCTAGGACTCTGAAAGTTTGCTGAGGTAGATCTTGTAGGACAAGCTGAGGAACCCCCGAGTTCCAGGCCTCAACGCGGAACGGTGATGTCAGCAGCACAGTAGCCGAAACTCAGAGCTGGCCAGCGACAGAACTGTCCTGTGACACTTCTGACAGCTCTTCTTTGCAGGGTACCAAGCAGCTACCAGGAATGGATCTTCCTTCCACTCCTAGGGTCACCTCTCTTTCGCAGGACTTCTGAAGATCAATTGCAAGATAGGGCTCCTCCAGGACTACAACAGAAGTTGGTCACCAGGCCTCCTCCAGATGGTTCTCAGGTCTCTTCACAGGTCTCACAGGTGGACAGGGGTCTTGGATCCATCAGGTTACACCAGGATCTCTGAAGAATTGGTACAGGTGTCCTCTTCCTATCCTAAAAGCCAGGTAAGAGCCAGAACTCCCACTAGCCAATAGCAGGACTAGCCACACACGCACCCCTGCAATGGTCCAATCAGGACCACTGGCGGGAACACTCATGCATACCACTCAGTCACACTGAAACCAGCCAGCAAACACACATAGTCCTCCAGTAGCCCGCCTAAAGCCTCTGCTTTCCCGGGCAATGTAAGTCCATTTAAGAATTTTCCTGGCCTCACAGGCCAGGAAGAAGGCTAAAGAACAAGATGGCCAAAGGACAAGCGAAAAAACTGTTGGCACAGCCATGTTTGGACACTAGCCACAGTTAGTAGCCCAACGTGGTAAAAGTGGTAAGGCTAAAACAAAAAGCATCAAAAAATGTAAAAGGTCACTTCTGCCACCAGGTTGCCCATTTAGCACACCCAGAGTAACGAAAACATCCTTTCAGTGTTAGTCTAGGGAAAAAACAAAAGTGTACCCTATTGTACTGCATTGTAAAATGCATTGTACAATGATAAAAAGTTACCACAAGTGACAACATGTTACAAAAAGTAGTAACAACATTGCAAGACTAAGGGAAACAATGTTTCTGAGTACTGACAGCCTGAAGGACAGGTCAGTTTCCCCATAGCAGATGAGCAAAAGACAGTGGCCCTCATTACGACCCGGGTGGTAAGTGAATAACGATGCCGGTAAAGGATTACCGGCATTGCTTACCGCTCTGCACGATTAGGAAAGGACAACCCGCGGGCACGCGACCCCTCATGCCGGAAATAGCGCCATGGCGCAAACAGGGGAGCATCACGACTCATGCGGACATGCAATTAACGCCCTAGTGAAGGCCGTAAAGTACCTTACCGCCATGATGCAAATACCAGCATCGCAGACCACGTGTAAACGGCCATGTGCAGTGTTCCCAACTGCCACAGGTGCACGCAATCAGCACAGGTGGAGGCAACACAGACTGGGCAAGCACATCCCACCCCTTCCCACACCCAGGCACACTCCACAATGATTCCAATGCTACTAGCAATGCTGGGGCTGGAGGACCTGATTGCAGTGGAAGTGCTACGACAACAACAACTACAACAACAGGCAGCACAGAGGAGATGCAGGAGGAGAAGGAGGGCAAGGCAGGGCCAGCATGCCCCACCAGTGCAGCACCACGCAGGCAACCCCCAATCCCACGCATCAGAGCCAGTCCATTCAACCTAACCGCTGAGCAGATCCACACCCTGTACCGTCTGGACCGGGACACCATCACCACCATTGTGGACATGATACATGACGACATTGTCAGCCTAATTGAAACACGCACTGCCATCCCACCCCTACTGAAGGAAGTGTCTGTGCTCCACTTCCTGGCCACAGGCACCTACCAGCACACAGCGGGGCACATGCATGGCATTTCACAACCATTATTCTCACGTATGCTGATGCCCTCCTCAAGCACACAGACAACCACATTTCCTTACCACGGTCTGCCCAGGAGATCTCAAACACCAAAGTAGGTTTCCATTCACTGGCCGGCATCCCTGGTTGCATTGGCGCCATCCACTGCACCCATGTGGAATTGGTGCTCCCACATGCCATGGAGCAAGCGTACCACAACCGTAAGCTATACCACTCAATCAACGTGCAAATGGTATGTGACTTGAGCAGGATCATCACACATTGTTGTGCCCGATTCCCGAATCAACCCATGATTCAATGGTCCTGCGGAACTCCACGATACCACGCTACATGGAGTGACATGCAGGGCAGAGATCCTGGCTTCTCGGTGAGTCGCATGTTAGGCCCATGGAAATGTGATGTGTGTAGGTGATTGAGGTATAGATGCATACTTCACCTGGCTCAGATGGGGGTGGGAGGGGGGAAGAGATGCATACTTCACCTGGCTGAGATGGGGAGGAGAGATACATACTTCACCTGGCTGAGATGGGGGGGGAGATGCATACTTCACCTGGCTGAGATGGGGGGGGAAGATGCATACTTCACCTGGCTGAGATGGGGGGGGAGATGCATACTTCACCTGGCTGAGATGGGGGGGTGCATACTTCACCTGGCTGAGATGGGGGAGAGATGCATACTTCACCTGGCTGCGAGAGTCAGAGGGAATGGAGAATGCTCATACCCCAAAGCAGCCCAGACTGACCTGACGCCTGACCACATAATGCAAGATGTAAGCAGCCCTACAATGTAAATGAAGCAGTGTCACAACCATTCAACAGCCATCTGTATGTGCACTGTACCAAATCAGACCAAATCCCCCGCAACACAATGCAGCTACAAGCAATGACTATAGCCAATACACAGCACCAAACACCATCACCTGAAAGGACAGTCCCCCATTACTGCGTACAAAGGAGTCACATGAGGGTCAAATACATCAATACACCACTACACTGACACAGAGGCCCAACTGAATTGCATGACACCATTTGTTGTGTGTAGTGAGATCATCATGAGGCTGACATCAACGGTGCCAGGATGAAAGCATACAAATTACTGGACATCTGCCAGATAACAGAAACAACCGCCGTGGACTAATACAGTGCATGAGCACTCACAAGGAACTGGACCCCCCTGCGCCCACTAGTTGATGGCATGCACACCAGTCCATAAGAGGAATACACACATAGCAGTCACATCGTGTGTCTCCATTCATGCATGGAAATGGGATTGAATTGAAGAAATAAATGCATGCCATGGTGACACTTAATGAGGTCCCATATGATGTGATGACTTACACATACATTGTTGCTCACATGCAGGTGATGCAGGCTATCCCTTGAAGAGGTGGCTCCTTACCACAGTCCGGAACCCACAGAACAGGCATGAGGAGGACTATAATCGTGCCCATACACAAACCCGTGTGGTGATTGAGAAGACATTTGGCCTCTTGAATGCACGGTTTCACTGCTTCAGCAGGTCTGGTGGGGCACTCCTGTACCGCCATGAGAAGATGGCAAAGATCGTCATGGCATGTGTCATGCTACACAATATGTGCATCAGACGGAATGTGCCCCTGCCCTGTGACGCTGAACTGTAACCACCTGACGAAGTGGATGAGGAGGGTGGGGATGAGGCAGCACCTCAGGGAGGCAGTGATGCACAGGAGGGACTAGACATGCGTCAGACTCTGATCAACCAATGTTTCTGGCAAACATGGACGGGGGTGTTACATGGAGTTGGCACTAGGGCCACTGGGTGTGTCAGAGACATGGACACTGTAGATTGTTAACCAATAAAGCACACAAACGCAATAAGCAATGTCCACACATGTGAATTATGAGTAACCAAAATGTGTATTGAAGAAGCATAACTAAGTGAATAAGCCCTCCACCCCATACACCCTCTCCCCCTCCCCCTTCAACTCCCCCACACACACTCTCCCCCCTCAACTCCCCCTCACACCCTCTCCCCCCTCATCTCCCCCACACACCCTCTCCCCCCTCAACTGCCCCACACACCCTCTCCCCCCTCAACTCCCCCACACACCCACTCCCCCCTCCCCCTCAACTCCCGCACACACCCTCTCCCCCTCCCCCCTCAACTCCCCCACACATGGTGTGCAGTACTGTGCACCAGTGGACCACATGGCACCAGTATGCAAGGCTGTGCCTACTGGCATCGCCCTCTTCCAGCACCAGGTGCCCCCCTGTCTGATAGGCGCAGGTTCCTGCCAGACCTGCGCACGGGGCTGGTCCTGGTAGAACTAGCAGCTGAAGATATACTTGGTTGCTCGGATAACTGTGGTGGACGCATGCCCCACATTGCTGCCACCATCTCAGACAGTACGTGCCGCACTGCGGGCAGTTCTGCACATATGTCCTTTAAGGATGACTCTATTGCTGACTTCAAGGAAGCAGCACATTCCCGGATGTCGTCCCTTACACTCCCACATTCAGTTATGTGCTACGTCAAGAGGCCAGTGAACTGCTGCTGGCACCTTTGAATGTCATGGATCCCCTCTTGGGTGTTGGGGCTGCAGTGGATGTTTGAGGGGTTCCCGAAATACTATGTTCCTCTGGCACAGTTGGGGTGGGGCTGGGAGTTGCTGGCCATGAGTTATCCGAAGACAGCCCGTGCATGTTGGTGTTGGGCAGGCTGCATGGGGATGGGAGTGGGGAATGCAGGGGGCCAGTGGGGGGAGTTGCAACATGCAGCAGATCCCCTTCCTCATCATCAGAGATTGCTGCTGTGGCAGCTGTTTCGCCAGCTGTGCTGCTTGCAGCCGATGCAGTCCCTTCTGCCGCCGACACTTTGGTGATGGTGGCTGTTGTGGGTGCCGCAGTGGGGGACGTAGAGCACATTGGTGCTGTGGCCTGTGGTGTGGTCTTGGACTTCCGATGTCGTGCCGGTTGGCCTATGCCCCTTGAAGTGGAGGGGCAGTGTTGTCCCTCCTCGGCCCTGGCCTTCTTCCATGGTGTGGCACCGGTGTCCTCATCACTGATGTCAGAATGTGTGCCTGTGGGGGACCAACGGAGGGAGAGGGTTAGTGATGGGTCTACGGGCATTGAGCATGCATTGGGGTGGCTGCATTGATATAGATTGGTAGATGAATCACAATGGGGGGATTGACATACAGGTTGCCTCACTTTTGGGTGGGTGATGAATGGAGGCATTTGGGTTGCAACACATATGGGGTGCATCATGCATGTGGACAAGGTGATGCTCTGCACTGCCTGTAGGCAGTCTTGTGCTTATGTGTCTGGTGGACCCTGATATACATCATTGCACTGTCAGTTCAGGTGGACATCATTGTGGTGGTGTTGGCATTGTTTGATTACTACCTGCATCGGCTGATGGCGGGGCTCCTCTCTCCAAGTCCCTGACTCCCTCTTTTGCCTTGGTGCCTATGGTGGAGGCACATATTTCCTCCCATGGTTGGAGTTTTATGGGCGACTCCGCACCTCCACCTGTCGCCATCCCAAGGTTTCGATTGGCCGACACTATACTTCGCACACGTAGACGTAGGTCGTCCCATCGCTTACGGAATTGTTTTGGTGTGCGGGGTGTGGTGGCGACAGCACTGTCTCTCAGGGTGACCAAATGCCCAAATCTGCTTTTTACTCTGCAGCGCTGGTCGGGACATGTCATTTGCAAACACCACGTCTGCATGCTCCTGCAGTGTCTCTGCCAACATGGTGAGTTCCTCTCTGGACTTCAGAATTTTGTTCATAGACTATCACTATTCTCCAGAGATCGCTTAATGGACTAGCAATAGTCTCCTGAATTCAATAAAAAAGACTATCAACCTTCTCCAGTGTTCAGTATTGGAACAACAATGTTCTGTAAATAGACTTTCAACATTCTCCAGAGTTTATGTCATGGTGTAGAAATCTTGCCCAGCATCCAGTTCCTGTTGCTCTTCTCTAAACTTAATGTCAGCAACTATTACATTTCGCCAGAACATAAACATTTTCTATATTTCAGTTGATGAGAACTTTATCAGACCATTTGAAAGTTGGAAAACCCTGACATCCAAATCTAGTACTGATTGTACCTTGACTAGGTGATTTTTGTTGTGCATGAGCAAGATCTTGATAGGTGTACATATGGTATTAGCATATTTAACCGAATATATTTGGCCGAATGGTAAATTTGGCCGAATTTGGCCTGTACCATTTGACCGCATATATTCCGTCAAATTGGCTAATACATACCGAATCATGTGGAGGATGGGTTGTGGGGGTGTCCCCCTCTCCACGTGTTTGGTGTGTATTGTCCTGCAGGGTTTCGGGGGGGGGTCCCCTGCTTCCTTGATATTGGAGGCGGGGGACTGAATAAAAAAAAGAAAAAGAAAAAAAAGAAAGATGGGCCCTGCGGTGTCGGATCCGACCTGCGTTAAAGGGATGGATCTGACGCTGCAGGATTGATGCGGATCAGGTGGCGAGCCAGCAGGTAAGTAGGGTTGAGGTGTGGTGTTTGATCATGGTGGGGGGTGGTGTTTGATCATATCAAAATTGACCGCATGCAGGATGTTTTTTTCGGTCAGTCTGCCGCAGTCACTTTTCCTGCGATCAAACACCCCCAATCCATACATATTTCGAATCCATTCTGTTAGATTTCCTCGTATGTGTTCAAGAAGACAAACATTCTGCAAAGGATGTATTTGGGGTCTGTTATGGATTGCAATCCACGTGCAACACCCTTCAGCATTACACTGTGCATGTTTTCTCAGGTAGTGTGATGGGTTAGTGGGTACTATGTTCCCAAAATACCTGATCTGCCAGAAAGTAGAGCTTAAAAAGGAGTACCCATGAACATGATATCAGGAAAGGGGAATTTGATATCAGTATGTGGTTATAAAATGGCAGACCCGTGGCACATTATAGCAATACCTGAACCCAGATTATAGTGGCATATCTGGCAACAAGAAAGTCATCTGGGCATAGGAACACAGTACTGGAGACCTTTCGCATACACTGAACATGATATCCAACCAAAGTTGTGAGTTAGATACGGAACATATGGAGATGCACAGAATGCAGGTCCACATTGTTTACCAATAAATTGTCTTTTTATGAGTCCGTAGATCACAGAAAGAGCTTTTTTCATCCTGGGATAAATGTGTAACTCCCTCCTTGTGCTCGGATTGATTTATATTGCTCTTGGAGATGGAGTGGGCAAACAGAACATGATTAGCATTTTCACTTCCAAATCCTGCTCTGTATGCAGCAACCAAATGTGTTTCCTTCCATATATTTTGAAACCAGCAGTATTGGATTTCCGTTTAGGGTCCTGGACATACATGAGGCATGTATCACGCTGACAAATCAAACCATATCTATGAATTTGTTGGTGGCACAAAATATTTGATTGGTTGGCACACACCGAAGAGTCCATAAGGCACAGCATGTCTTACATCTGGCTCTGCCAAAGGCACTTTTTCACCAAGTTACTGGTTGAGCATCATTATTGAAGGTGTGATTTACTGAGTGAAAACTGGAATATAGAAACACATTGTCTCTAGCTGCTGAGCTACGCGTCATTTTGCTTTGCTAAAAGATCCTCCAGATCATGTGATCTATATCACACGGATAGACCGGGCAGGAGTGTACAGGTCCTGAATGTTGCTATAAATCCATGCTTCCCATGTTCACAGGATGTACTAGTAGGTAGTTCATTGCTAATGTAACTGACAAACTATACCATCATAACATTCTGTATGAGACTTATTGTGTACAGCTCTATCAAATGCAGGTTTCCTGACCCATTTCTGCACAGCTGTATGGAAATCAACATTGTCTCCATCTTCACTGCCTAGTTTCCTGTTTGAATGATTTGGTGGAAGGGTGTGGGAGTTAACATTTGGTGCTTTCATGCTTTGGATTTCCCGTGCCCAGCTGAGAAGGTAACAAACATGGCACACCACTTCCCTTTTAACCCATGTGCACACCGAGATAGGGAAGAGGATTAATTGAAATCTCTAATAACGTTTCTGAGTAGAGATGCATGTGAAGGTTGGTGTTTCTTCTTAGGTGGTGTGAAAACCTGCATAATGGATTTAAAGGCAAAGCTGGCAGATGTGGGAACATTAAAATGGATTTAGGGGGTAACATTGATAACTAGGTAATAATAACTGTTTTCACAACACAATGCAGACACTAACATCTTAAAAAAGAGAATAAATGTTGATAGTTTGGTGGTGAGGGTGGAGTTATCCGGGAAGAAAGCAGAGACCTGGAGTCAGAAATCACAGAAACAAGAATGGCCTTGTCTTACATTGACAGACTAAGGGAACAAGTATTGTCTTGGAAAAGCGAAATGCAAGACAACACAGTGATGTTTAATCGAGGGGTGAATAGACAAGAAGACGATGGGTAGAATTCCATCTATAGAGCAGTAACCCCCAGATCGTGGTACGGCAGCATACTTTATGTACATGAATTACCAACCAGAGACATGTAGGTAGTTGGAGAAAGGGCGATGACAATTTCCAGTAAATGGGACATTTGAAATGCTAAAACATGTTCATGTAAGAAGCATCTTACAAACTAAAGTTGCTACTACAAGCCTCAGGAGTGAGCAAGCTACTTACATTGCTTTTCTAAGGGAATACATGGAATCAAAGAATCAAGAGTAAGACACCTAGAAGAATCAAATTGGAACATAAAGCACAAACAAGTCAAAATAAATATGGGAAGGGAAAAATGTAGGAGGCTGAAAATAATGAGGATATTAATAATATTTCTGGAGGTGCAGGATCGAGCCCTGATTGCGCAGTGCAAGCAGTGTAACCAGCAGAAGCAGAACAAGTCCAATCTCAGGAAACACAACTCCAAAGCGCAGGGATTACGCCAATTGCAGACATGACACACAAAGCTCAGGCCCTGGCCAGACAGTACAAAGTGCCTCCAATATATGCCTTCCCCACATTTGTGCAGGTGTGATTTATGATGCAGAAACCACACAATTACAAGTCCCACTGAGTCAGTTACCAGGAATGGATGGCGATGGAACAGGTCGCCTGGTGATAATTCATGCCATAGGGAACACTAGGCGTTTGAGAATTGTGTGCAAAGAATTTCCCAGTGTGAAGGTCGAACCCAGAGAGTTTCACTTAGGAGTAACACAAAGTGATTCAGTGTTATTATGCTTCATGGGCTGATATGAATCATCTCATGAGATTGACTATGCCAGCAGAGATATGTAAGCATATCACTCAAGAGAGTGACTGGCCTACCAAGGATATGGGGCATGGTGTTCAACTGCGTTAACCTAGAGAAGTAGTCATACAGAAAATGTCATTGCGTATCCCTAGGAAACGGATTGGGGAAAGATATGAAACTATAAACTGAAAACAAAAGAAGAACACGATTCCCGCAGAGTTTCTAGACCATTCAGATGCGTTTCTGAACCATTGTGGCAGAAATAAATCTGCACCGACAGCTTAGGAAGCAGTAGTGGCCGTTTTTTGCAAGGGTTGTTGCCCAAGCTCAAGCATAAATTAAAACGCATATGTGTTGGATGGCAAAGAAAGCCTCTGAGAGAGCCTTTGTGGGATGTCCAATTAACAGAAACAATGAGTTGACCTGTATTGGTACAGGGACAATTTGATCATTCTTGAATGGTCGATTGTCCTCTGAAACTTTGCTAGCAGCATGTACCTCCAACAACCTAGTGATGCAACCAGAAACGGAATCATTGTCAGTATTGATTGACCCAATTACTGACAGTTATGCATTCTTACCGGTACATTTGTTGGGACGTGAACGGCTATGTACATTGTGATGCATCATTTACTGTTCTCTCTGTGGTGTGTTCCATGGTATCCAAGAATAGAGTGATTGTATGTTGCAAAGGGAGCAGGGAGCTGAACCTAAGAAAGGGGAAGAGGAGTACAAGCTGGCAGAATTAAAACAGTTATTGACAAGTGTACCCAGACGTTTTGGTTGCGGCATGTGATTAAAGGTGGATTGATACACAATGCAGAGCCTGCACACATTCATTAGATACATCAAAGTCATTAGTCCGATAGCTACAATATATTTTAAAACCTGAAGCAGATGCAGAGAATTGTGTTGTAATAAATTAATTGCAGGGGCACTTGTACCGACCACTAGTCTGTGAAACACTCCAGTCTTGTCCGTAAAGAAACCTGGGCAAGATGCTTGTAGATTTGAACAAGGTTAAAGGGAAGTTAATTCAGTGTTTTACCAACATTCACTGCTGCCCCTAATCAAGCGACTATACATTCATGTATCACCCACAGTGATGCATTTCACAGTTGTTGGTTTGTGCTCTACATTCTTCTCTGTCACAATTTGCTCAGATAGACTATGGGCCGGATTCATAGAAAAAGCGCAAAGTCCCTGCAAAGCACTGTTGGCATAAAACTACTTTGTGCCCACCTGCTCGCAAAAGCATGTTTCGCACATTCCGTGTATTTATGAAATTTTAACCGCAAAGTAACCTTAGGCGCAAGTAGCTCCTGGAACGCCAATGACACGGCCCCAATTAAAGCAAAACCAGCGACATATACTGACCTTTGCATCCATCTTATATGCACCATAAACCACCTAGGCAATACGGCTGGCCGCCCCCCAATACCAAGGCAGCACTCAGGTGACACTGCGTACGAGCACCTGTAACCCAAAACTGCACCCTGACAATCTGCGCACCATTTCATGCAACGCAAGGCAGCGGCCGGTAAACTTGCGAGCAAACCTCTGTAATTCAAGACTGCACCCTGCTAATCTGTATACATTCACCCCTAGCTGCAAGCAGCCAGCAGCATCTCAACTACGTGCCGTCACCCCTAAATTGCTATGTAAACCTTACCTTTGTTGCACATTGGATCCTATGTGCACATCTCTCTGCGCCTCCTATCATGTATTTGTCCACAAAAGGTTTGCGTGTAACTTTTCCCCATGAGAAGGCGCCCGTTGGATTCTATGAATTCACATAGGTTTGCGCTTGAATGGGCATGTGATTTCACTGCATGACCCACCCCCCAACACTCCCACGTTCTTCCTCATTTTGCTGGCAGATTGGGGAATATGCATGTTTCGCCCCCTATTTATTTCTTTGCGCAGAGTCCTAGAAATACATGAAAAGTCTGGTCCATGAATTGCTGAAAGGAGTTTTGCGTGCTGAAAAGTGTGCAAAGTCATTTTTCAGCACGCAAACAATTCTATGAATGAGACTCAATATCTTTTCACCTTTATGCTGTAAGTGATTTCAATCCGACACACATCCAAGTCAACGCCTAGCATGTAATGCACAACTGAAATCCTTATTTATTTTTGTCTAAACGTTCTTTATTCTGAACGATATACCACTCATATCAAGCCCCTCTCCTGGAACTCCCATCCACCCCCTCCGGTCACACTGAACCAGGAATCAGGCTGGTTTGCAAAGTTAAAATATTTAGTTATGTATTTACAATTTAATCACACTATGTTTTAATGGGTACACAATAATCACCAATGGGGTGATGTAACACTGAATAAACTCTTTAATACACAAGGAGTAGTAGTGAGCAAAACAATTCAGCACAGAAATAATACTTTTGTGTGTGTGTTCAGATCAGATAGCACTGTGGTTATAGGTTCCCCCTGCACACCACTCAACCCTCCAATAGGCAATGTAAAGAGACAAGAGGAGAGAGGTGGTATTCAGGAATGGTAAAATTCAAACAAAATATCAAACCCTCTTTTCCCCCTTTCAAACACAAGAGAAAACAGAATGGACTGTCAAGCTGTCTGAATGCCTTTTAAAGTTATCCTTAAAATGGATTGGTTAAAACACAAAATAGGGTGAACATTGCTGAAATTTCTATAAATTCTTAGGGGAGCCACTTTGGATAGTTGCACACAAACACAAGCAATGATTTAATACCAAGAAACAATTTGAAATCTTAAAATTTAAGTCGGAAGCAATCAAACGATGTTTTACACATGTCAGAATTTCCCAAAAATATTTCACTGCGCGATAATCGTGATAACGGGAGAACTGTATTGATTTGGAATGCAGTTTTGGATGCGATTTAAAGCTGTGGATATTAGCTACAAGCAGAAGTTGAAATGTTGTAGTGGAGGTCATCTTTTCGAGATAGGCGCAAGAATGGGAAACAGGAGTGCGCTTTTAAAATGACAAACAGATTTCTTACACTAGAGGATGACTATGAACAAAATGAATACCACACAGGAACACAGCCACTTGATCAGAATGACTGCCTGCAGAGGTCACTCGCATTTTTCAGATGAGGACAAAATCAGCGCAAAGATAGTTTTAACAATATTAGTACAGGAGGAAGATAGGATGGATTGGATAGAGAGTTCAGAATATTCAAAGATACTCCTAACAATACGGGTTCTGAATACAAGATGGATGGGTTTAAGATAGGGATTGACTATGGACAGTACATATGCTAGTGACACAGTTCTTTCTATAGATACTCACTAGATATGTTTTTAAACGGAACCGTCAGGATTCTAGCACGTCAAGATTCGGGTCAGGGAATTGGATCTGGTTCTAGGACAGACAGCTGGGCACATTGGATTGGATCTGCAATCAGCAAGGCGCTCTGGTCACAGCACGGCACAGGACTGGACTGGATCTACAATGCACTCTGGTCACAGCACGGCGTAGGACTGGATTGGATCTGCCCTTTTTGGTTCTGATGATAATTATTGTCAGAAGGCAAGCAGTACAGCACAGCCCGGCTGTATTTTGATGCTTCCCCTTAGGTTTGTGGGTTTCTGGTTCTGGAATGTGAGGCCTAGCTGAATATGGTTCATCTATGCAATGGGTTTCTGCTTTGCCAAATTTCTGGAGTCTGGAGCAAGGAAGATGTAGAGTTCAGCAGCATGGGGCTCCGCCAGTATCCGGATAGTGAGTGAATCTGTCTGTCTTTTTGAGTGGTGAGCTGTCTCTATTTATGCTATGAACAGATGTCATAAAAGAGGTGTGTGGGCTGGTTTTGCCTAAGCTCGCCCCTTTTGACAGGTGATTGGGTCAGAGTCTTCTCTCTGCCTTGATAGGAGGCGAGAAACAGTGTGTCACCTTTATGGTGTGATTTTATGAGGCAGAGAATCCACCCCTAGCCCCTTGAATACAAAATCTACATTTGGCACAATACATATTTACACATGGGCAACCTCTATAAGAATCACATATTCAGATTACATATTTTATATAGCAGCTATCCCTCAAAACCCTGTAGCTGTGGGATCTTGTCTCGGCTTTTCACAGAATTTTGCCCTTTTCATCAGGTAAACAATGTCAAATTTATAAGCAAATTTCTACAAGTGTGCACGTTTAACATGGGCATAGGTGTATAAAGTTTCATGCTTCTAGCAGAAATACATTTTGTGTAAAATCACATTTCTTGCCATTTCTTTCCAGAACATCACACGAATGTGCCGCCTCTTGAAACGTGCAGCCACAATTTAGATTCACAAATCTGTTATTTTCATATTTTTCACAATTTTAAACAGTAAGTTATCCGTCTTTTTAAAATGTGATCTTTGTCCTTGTTAAGAAACAAATTGTTTTTTAGCTCCACCCCTTGGTCTCTCCCTGGAAGCCCAGGAGACATCCCCCTTGTTTGCTCTTGGCAGAGGCCATTTACGACTGTCCTCACACCTCACATTTCCTTAGCAGCAGCTATTCATTGTTCCCTTTTGCCTCTGTAGACCAGGTTCTTTCCAAACCCTATAATTACCGCTTTGGTGTGATTTCCTGCTGGAAGGAAAGGCCTTTGTTCTGTGCGAAAACCTGTTATTCCAGTTTGGTCGCTTTTAGCCAGGCTTCATTTAATTTTTAATTCTGGTGCATTTTTCCTTGGCTTGAAACAAACTTGTGATTTTAAAATAGCAGCTAGAATACTTCTTCAATATTTTAAACCATGGGATCACAACAATTCAAACATAGGTTACCATCAGTACAGGCCGCTGAGATTGCAAACATTTGATTTCAGTTCATACATGTTTAAAGTTTAATCAGGCAGGCTCCTGACAGCTGGCATCCCTGCAGTCCTCTGCTGCACAGAGATTTTTGATATCCAAAGACAGGCCACATTTGCTGTGGACATCCGTTTATGCTTTCAGCTTTTCTGGACCTTGCAAGTTCACAATGATTTCTTAAAATAAGTGTATTGCAGCACCCAGCAAGAATTTTGGATGTTTGAGGGTGTTTGTACCGGCATTCTGCAGTTTCAGAAACAAAGAAAAAGGGATTTAAAGCAAGATTTTGGGGTTTTATTTAGCAAAGCACTGCTTTTTGCTTCTGTACTCCATTTTAACTTGTTGTGGAGCCCAGTGACATATTTCCGGAGTGAGATCTCTGTTCCACCACTGACAACATGCGTGGCAGATTGGGCAGCCATCTTTTTGTGCTTTGCAAAGCACGATTTTCAGAGGTTTTGGAGCGCACAAGGGTTTCACAGCCATTTTGTTATTTCTGGCACCATCATAACACATTGATGCCGCATAGCAGAGTAAAAGTGGGTCAAAACATCCCACAATGCTTTCTGGGCAGCAAATTATGTGAATCTGTTTACCATATGGGTATACCAAACATCCAACCTTCTTCAGTCACACTCTGAGAAAAGGATTTCGACAGTATTAAAATCGTAGGAGGTTTGACACTGGCAAAACATGAGAACAACCTTTTGGTTAAGATCCCCATGCATGATGCATGTAGACAAGACACAATAAAGTTATTAACACCCCTGGCAGAGAAGGAACATGAAGCAGACAAGAAGAAGTGACAATTTTGCAAAGAGAAGGTGCAATATTTAGAGTGTGATATATCAGTTCAGTTAGCAGCAGAAATGTTACAATCAGGGTTTAAAGTGATCCCGAATATCATAGCCCGCAACTATTAGTCAAATGAGATCATTTGTGGGGGCAACTGGTGTGACAAATTGCAGGTATTCATCCCTTCTCCCCTAGTGGGAGGGCTCTGCTGTGAGGCTAGGGAGGTCAGTCTACTCTGCAACACCCTCCTTAGGGGTTGAGGTAAGTGGGACCTCAATTGAAGAGATTCCACCTTAAGGAACACAGACTTGCATTCCTGTCAGGAACTCACTAAGCCAATTCAATTGATGGCATGCATGGGACTATCTAATATGTCAAATACTTCCAAGTGCAAAGACTTAGCTGAAGAGAACGTTCAAATGTGTTGTTATCAGGAAGAAAATGAAGTTGCCCCATTAAATGGAAATCTCCAATCCACTGTGACGAGTAGGATAAAAGAGAAGCACTCATCAAACCAAGGAGGAAAGAGAGAGGAACACATACTGAAGCACTGGAGCTCCCAGTGTAGTGTAACACCAGTAGGAGGCAGATATATAGAAGGATTGGAGCCTGCAAAATCCAAACTTGTTTGGATCCAGCAAAGCAAAAGCTGATGTTCAGCAAGCAGAAGAAGCTGAAACGAGAGGCGACTGGAGTCAAGGATCCGGTGGGGGTCGTGACCACAAAATCAGCATGGTGGGCAGCCTGCCCTTACAACTATGCCAACACCACATGGGGGAAACCACAACAAATGACACATCTCCCTGTCATGATACCAAGAAGCCAGGAGAAGGAGTAGGAGACAAGCGACATGGACGCCGGAGAAAGCATGCAGAACGTGAGATGGAGAACCAAAGCAGATTCAAGGCCTAGAAAACCCCTACCGATGTTCCCTGCTTGTACGAAAGGTAACGTGGAAACCAGGAGGAAGGGGAAACCAAAAGGGACTCATTATATGCTCCTAAAAACCCATCCCAGTGAAAGGGAGAAAAGATGAGAAACACAGTTAAGGCATACAAACTGTGTTAAGGAAAGAAAGAGGCTAATAAATGTACCTGAGAGGACGATCAATATAATTGAAACACTGAAAAACTCATTGCAGTAGAAATGAAAAAGTTGGAAGCGGGGTCAAGAAACTTGAACTACCCTAATGAAAAAATAGAACCAAGAGAATTGAAAACTCACCTCAGTAGAACTGAGAAAACCTGGGAAGTGTAGTTATGCAACTTTAACTGCTCTAAGGAAAGAAAGAGAACAATAAGCAAATCTGAGCGGGAGATCAATATAATTGAAACACTTGGAAAAACTTGCCTCAGTAGAAATGAGAAACGCTGGGAAGTAAATATAAGAAACTTGAACTGCCTTAAGGAAAGAAAGAGAACAATATATTTTCCTGAAAGGGAGATAAATAAGACAAGGAAACTACTACCCTGGGAAGAGGGGAAAGCTAATCTTGGGATAAGAGTTAAAGAGTAGAACACAAGATAGAAAGAAATTGATACACTGAAAGCCTAAGAAACCTCTATGATAAGTAAACTACAAGACAAAAAAGACCAGGAAGGTCTGTACTTTAAGTCTCCAGGAAAAAAATTATTATGCAGGAAACTATACTTTGCCAGCATATGCAAAACCCCTTAAGACAGAACTAAAGATTCAACCAGAATCAAGGAAAGCCATTTCTAGAGAGGAAAGTATGATTTAGAGTCTCACGAGTGAGCTGCACCACCTTATAAGTAGAGTCACAAAAGACTACTTGAAAGTGACATATTAACCAGGAACCTGAAAATTAAGAAGACAGGTACAGGAATCACCTATCAGTAGAAGGGAGTCATTCCCCTGACCTTAGTTGTAAAGTTAGTGGTAGAGTCAGTTAGCATTAGCTTTTGGGACAGCAGACATATTCTTTTTGGACATTTGCAGATGACTGATGAGCACTTTAGGTTTTCATATAGGTAGGGCACACCAGATAGCAATAGGGATAGTTAGGCAGTTATACTATTATTAAATAAATACACCTTGCAAATGTCCTCCAAGAATCCACGTCCTTCTTCTGCTCCGTCATATATGGTGGTCGCTGTGGGATGCAAAAGTTCAGATATGGAGACAGTTCCCACACTTCCAAAAATATATCTCCACACATTTAGACCACCTTCCACCAATTGGCCTCCTGGGCATAAGTCCTCCTTAGGTGTTAAATCCCTCATACCATTATTTGAACTCGAGACACCTCCATCATTTAAGTCTAGACCCCTGGATGGCTCAGGTCAGGAAGAGGGAACCTTAGACAGCCCCAAGCTTGGAGACGTTTCATACAAGTTGGAGGAAGCCAGAAGGGACTACTCTGTGAGCTCTCCTCCCTGGTAAACCCTGACATCCATATGCGTATGCTAGAGTCACTCCTGGAGCATCTGGTAAGCCATCAAATCGAAGTTGATCAATGACTCAATGAGAGCTTGGAGCAAGTTAGACAAATCTTACACCATGCATAGTTCCCAATGGCATACTACAATATAGTATGGGCATGATCTTGATGCAATCTTTGTAAATTATGAATGGCATGCATGTCTAAGAACACATCCCTTTCAAACATTTTAGAGTGTAGTGTGAAAGGAGAGACAAAGCGTGACAGTTAGCCGGCAGGTTCAGTTCAGGTTCAGTTCAGCCCCTTGCTTTTTTAGGAAAGGGATGTTCTTGGCCATTTTGAAAATAGAAGGAATGCAAGCAGAGTTGTTGGACAGGTTGAAGAGTTCAGCGAAGTGACAAACTACTTAAGTGGTAACAGGCTTGATTAGCTAAGGAGCAAGAGGGTCTGATGGGGCACACAAGGGATTCGCCTTAATCAGTAGAGATAGGACCTCTTCATTATTGGTGTGGGTTTATGGTCATAATACCGAATCTAAAAATCTCGAAAAAATAAATCTCGAAACAAAAAGGCAGAAAAAAAAGGTCGAATTTTTTTTTATGACGTTTTTTTATTCGAAATGGGGGGGTTCCCCCCCCGAACCCCCCTTTTTTTTTTTAACCATTTTTTTTTAATCCCGGACCTCAAAATAAATATATAATTAAAAAAAAAATTGACTTTTTTTTTGGTCTTTTTTTCGACCTTATTGTTATTCGAGATTATTTTTTCGAGATTTTGACTGACCACCATTGGTGTGACTAAAGTGGGAGACAGAGGCATAGGATGATGGTTGAGTAGGCTGAGTGTGAGGACGGTAGGGTCTAATTTGGAATTCTATTTGAAGCTTAATATTCACCTAGGTGATTAGCTGTGAGGGTGAGTTGATAGCCATATATTTAGCAGGAGTGATGCACGAGTTGTGGGCGCCCTGTAGTCATGAGGCTGCTTTATTTAAAAGGGCCACATGGAATCGCTTAATTATTGCTTAACAATAAAACTCAATATTTGTCCACATTCCGTCTTACCAAATATGTGCTAATTCTGTTGAATTCAGCCAATGTGACCATCACATGTGTTCAATATTAAGCACAGCTTGTCTATTGCCATGCCCAAGAGAAGGAGATACACACTGCTGTATTTTTCCCACAACTGCACTCACTAAAAAACATAATGATCTGCAAGAAATTCTGTTGCAAAACCCAGATATAGACCTTCACGTGGATGAGACACATTTGAGGAATACAATTGGGTTATTTAAATCAGCTGTAAAGGTCTGTGTACCTTAATAAAGGCTAAGCAAGACAATGTCTATACTGATTCCTGCTATTCTTTTGGAATAACCCCTGACTACAGGAGTTTATAGAAGAGAGGGAATATTTAACAGCATCAGGAAGCTCTATTAAAAATACCCAATAGGAAATTGCCCTGTTTAAATCAGTTACGCTCTTTGGAGAAACTGCTGTCATAGAATGTGCGCTGCACCAAGCCCCAATTGTTGATGGCAGTCGAGGGAATTCACACACAGACCAAATTGTGACAGATAGCCTACCCTTTCCCTTGAGACATTGGCAAAAATGATTATGCTACAAAGGCAACTGCAATAAGAAAAACTGCCATATTGTATGCTATAACAATCATTGGATATGCAGGAGCAAACACTGACTACAGAAAACAAAGCATGAAGCAGAGTGGGTTCTCCCATTTGCACTGATATTCTACAGCAATGGCGTTAAGATCATTGAATGGATCCAAAGGCACATCATGTTTACTTCCCAGAAATGCTACATCATAAAGAAAACATGTTACACTCCAGGTATTTCACAAGTTGTAGAACAGCTAATTTGCCAATGTTTGTTTTGTCAGCAGCAAAACAGTAACATCTTCTAATGCATAGCATGGAGCACATTCTGCCCCACAGGAAACCATGCTTGTAATTGCTGTTACGTTCCCAAAATTGGATGCAGCAAATCAATCTTGTAGGGTATAAACCCAGGCAGTCCTCAAAGCTATGATATAGCATTACATCCTTAGGGGTTTTGTGCCAATGAATACCGACAATAAACGAGGCATTAACACAGGAGCTATGTAAAACCTTAAGCATACAATTAAATCACTATTCTCCATACCACATTCAATCAGAGGGGTTGGTGGAATGACCTACCAAAACTCTTAAAAATAAAATGTCGAAAATACCTACATAAAAAAAAAACCTGTTTGAAGTGGTCTGATGGACTCCCATTAGATCCAATGTGTATGCAAGGTGCATCTAACAGGACAGGATAACGCGATCGAGCCCATATGAGATACTCAGTGGCAGGCCACTGATTTTACAAGATACCCAGCCAGTGCTCCTGAGATGAGACAAACTGCAGATGACACGTTGCTCAATTACTGCAAACGCTTATTTAAAACTGTCCAATGTATTTATCAAGAGGTGCAAGCAGCGCTGTCCTGGAGACCAACAGCACTGTGTCCCTCGTTCATGCCAGATGACTTGATGTTCACCCCCCAACCATCAAATACATCACTGCTTGGAGGGAGCATTACTGGGCAGGACCCTATGAGGTTTTCTTAAACATTAGAACAACAGTTTGTTCTCAAGACGTTCTAACCTGGATGCACAGCTCTCTATGTAAATCAGCAATGGTGCAAGTCAAAACAACAGATGGTGATATCAATCTTGTTATATCTCCAAATAATTGGTGGCCTAGTTATTCTTTTCCTTAGTTGGACTTCAAGTGAGGAAATGTATGCTGAGCCTTTTGTATCAGAATGGCTGTTGATAAAAATGAGAAAAAGTAGTGTCCAAGTAGTGACTACATAGCAAAAGAAGTGTTTGGCATGGTGGAAGAAGGGGTCCTTCATAGTTTGGCAGTGGGGCTATTGTGAGACTACCTCATCAGAGTGTGGCCTGGAATACTATTTTGAGATTCATTTCTGGGGCCAAATAATCCACATATGGGAAGATACCTTCTGCATGTAAAGTATTGTCAGAATGGGTACCAGAGGATTGGGCGTGTGAAATTCTTGCAAAGAAAGCAACTGAGTCAAACACATATGTTGTTATAAAATTGAAGTGAAACTTTAAAGATTGGGTACAAATGACATTCGAGTGGCGTTAGTAAAACAACACAACGTGTAGAGAAATAAAATACTAGTGGAATTTTGCTAGATTGCACAAAAGAATGAAACGGTTGAAACTGGCAGTATTTCCTTTCTGTGTCCGATCTTGGAGTCATGAACCAAAGACTCATTCAGACATACGCATCAAGCCACAGCCTTGGTTATAACGGTGGCATAGAAAGGTGTTTGTTTGATTGCCATGCTCACAAGAGGTCATGTGTGTCTTTTAGCATGCTCAGTACAGGTTAAGCCCAGGTACCAGCTCAGTGTCATTATTGAAGGCGGGTTTTAGTGCCTGAGGACTGTTGTAGAGAATCACTTAGGTTCTTATTTCTGAGTCAGGAACAGTTATGTGTTGTGAAACACTATGTGGTGGTCTGTATCATGTGGGCAAGCCTAACAGAATAGCAAAAGTCCCTGAAAGTGCTCTAAAACCATGCACCCAATGTTGAAGGATGTACTGTGTTAATGTCACAGTCTACGCGTATCATGTTAACTTTCCATGTGAGTCTCATTGTGTACAACTCCATTTAAACCCAGGGGTTTCTGCGCTTGGTGGCCCCAATTGTTGGACGGGATACTATTGCGGTTTAGGGACCGATTTCTGCACAGCTGTATGGAAATAAACGTTCTTTACCTTTGCCATCTTGTTTCATATTGGGATTGCCTGGTCTAAGGTTGCGGAATTCAATGCATTCCATTTTCATGCATGTGGAACACCATTGCATTCCTATGGAAAATACCGGCCAAAAGCAGGTGGATTCTAAGAACCATGTGCAAATACACCTTGCAAATGTACTCTAAGAGTCTGTGTCATTCTTCATATCCGCCATTCTGGCTATTTCTGCTACTTTACATTATGCTATGCAGCCCTAGTGAAACTTTTGCAAGACATGACCCAATAAAATACACTTATATTAGGTGAAGAAGGTTTTACTGAAATGAAGTAAGTCCTAGCAATCTCATCCGCTCTCATGATGCAGATTATAAAAAGCCCTTAAAAGAAGGTTACACAGAAGCAGTGTTAACACAGAAACACGTAGACTGAAATCACCTTCTTGCATAATGTAGAACAGCATTACAGCCAGTGGCTATATGGCTTTCACAATCTGTGCCATCGTTGGCTGCTGCACTGGCAGCGCAGAGTTCAGAAAATGTAGTGCTAGGATCCTTAATTATTTTGCAGAATTTATTTCTTTGAAGTATTTATTTATTTATAAACAAGGAGGAACAATGATCTTTTGATCACAAAAGAACATACAATAGATAAATAAAACAGATTTGACGGGAAGCATTGCACTTCTTACAGGGTGAGCTTGAGTAACGTTCTGACCACAGTCACCGGGGACAATACATGGGTGGACTTACATAGATTGAGGACAACCAATATTAGACATTTTGAAGTGCAGGTAGGCAGGTTAGAGGTGAGGGAAACATGTTTGCTGGAAGGCAGATGAGAGGTATGTTAAGAGGATAATACAGAGGCAAGGAGGTAGACTTTTAGTTTGGCTTTGAAGAAATTGGTGTGGAGTGTTTTTTGGATGTCCAGGGGAAGCAAATTCCATCCCAGTGAAGCAAGAAGAGAGAAAGAGATGAAGTGACAGGAAGCACATGGAGGACAAGGTGCTATAATGGTAGTCGAGGAGGCATAGCAGAGTTTATGAGAACGATTTTAGAGTTGGATAGAGGAGGAAAGATACAGGGGTGTCTTACTGTGCATAGATTTGTGAACCAAGAGAAAACATTTAAATCTGTTTTGTATTGACAGCCCGCCAGCCTGGAGAGGGTGCAAGGAAGTAGATGTGAAGCAAAGTTAATTATCTTGTTGAGACGATAGAAATCAAAGTTGGGGAGACCAAAGAGGATGCTGGCACAGTAGTCCAGTTTACAGAAGACCAGAGGGGTTGAGAGATGCTTGGCGGTTTTGAAAGGGAGGATTTTCTTAATATTCAGTAGGTTGAGGTGAGCCGCTGTTGCAGTTTTGGAGATGAAAGTAGAGAAGTTAAGAGAAGGGTCAGTGAGGATGCTGAGGTTTCTAGCTGAGGAAGAGTAGGGGAGAGTGGAAGGGAGGGGGAGAGTGGGGAGGAAATGGAAACAGACAAGTGACTACCGTACTAGGCCTGATGATATTTCTGGGAGAGCCAGAGTAAAACAAAAGGTGAGGGAGAGGGGTGCAGAAAGGGAGGGGAGGAACAAAACAAGCGACTATCGTACTGTGCCTGATGACATTTCAGATATTGCTGGAGAGGGTGGGGGAGTAGAGAAAAAAACAAGTAAGGGGATGGGGGAGGAGACAGATGAGGTTGCTATCATACTAGGTCCAGGGACAATTCTGGTAGAGTAAGTTCATAGAAGAAAGTAAGGGGAGGAAAGGAGGAGATAGGAAAAGGGAGAAGGGAAGAGGGGGAGAGAACAGACAGTAAGCAATCAAAAAGAGTGGAGAAGCAAAAGGGGAGAGCGAATCCAATTGCAGAAGTCAGTAGTAACACATAATGTTGCAAGCATGGATACAAGATGAAGATGGGAACAGCATGATTCAGGGCCACCATGAGAAAGGGTGATGCACCGTGAATCAATGAAGTCCATAAAAGTCAAATCCAACATTGGCCACGAGGCAGTGATGGTGGAACCAGAATGTATCAAGAAAGACTCCTGCAGAAGTAGGCTGTAGGGGGGTAAGGGTGAGCAGGGTAGAAGAATCAAGCAAAACAGAAAACACCTGTGTGCATGAAGGGGGAGGCAAAAGAGAACATCAGAGGGTGACCAGAGGGGTTGGGATGGCCTGTGAGGACAGAGGGAGTAAACACATGTTGGTGCATGCTTACCTGCTGTTTGAGCAGGGGTTCAGGACCTGGATCCTCCTGGTCTGAACAGGTCCAAACAGGAATTGCCCTTTTCTTTGTCTGCCATTCGCTTTGGACATCCAGGCGAGAGATGCCTTGGATCTAAGAGTTAAGAGCAGGAAGGAAGAGGCAGGGCTAGGAAGGTGGGTGGTGCTTAGGCCAGGTGACCTAGATCCACTTACACCTGCTCCCCAGCTACAAAGGAAAAGAGGCTGGAGGGCTCCTTAAGTATGGAAAAAGAGTGGCAATCAGGAAGGCACCAAGTAGTGGCGCTTGCTAAGTAGGGAAAAAGAGCAGCAACTTGTAACGCACCAGGTGGGCGGCATTTAGGCCAGATGACCAAGAGACACTTGCACCTGCTCCGCATCTGCAAAGGAAAAGAGGCTGGAGGGCTCCATAAGTAGGGAAAAAGAGCAGAAATCAGGACGGCACCAGGTGGGCGGGGCTTGATTGGTGGAGAAAAAGAGTTACAACCAGGAAGGCACCAGGTGGGTGGGGCTTAGGCCAGGTGACGAAGATCCAATCGCACCTGCTCCCCATCTGCAAAGTGAAAGAAGCTGGAGGGCTGCTTAAGTAGGCAACAAGAGCGGCAACCAGGAAGGCATCAGGTGGGCGGGGCTTGCTAAGTGGGGAAAAAGAGCAGCAACCAGGAAGGCACCACGTGGGCGGGGTTTAGGTCAGATGACCAAGATCCACTTGCACCTGCTCCCCATCTGCAAAGGAAAAGAGGCTGGAGGGCTCCTTACGAAGGGAAAAAGAGCAGCAACCAGGAAGGAACCAGGTGGGTAGGGTTTGCTAAGTGGGGAAAAAGAGCAGCAACCAGGAAGGCACCAGGTGGGCAGGGCTTATGCCAGGTGACCAAGATCCACTTGCACCTGCTCCCAATCTGCAAAGGAAAAGAGGCTGGAGGGCTCCTTAAGTAGGGAAAACGAGTAGCAAACAGGAAGGCACCAAGTGGATGGGGCTTGCTAAGTGGGGAAAAAGACTGGCAACCAGGAAAGCACCAGGTGGGGGGGGCTTAGGCCAGGTGACCAAGATCCACTTGCACCTGCTCCCAATCTGCAAAGGAAAAGAGGCTGGAGGGCTCCTTAAGTAGGGAAAAAGAGCAGCAACCAGGAAGGAACCAGGTGGGTGGGGCTTGCTAAATGAGGAAAAAGGCCAGCAACCAGGAAAGTACCAGGTGGGCGGGGCTTAGGCCAGGTGACCAAGATCCACTTGCACCTGCTCCCCATCTGCTAGGAAAAGAGGCTGGAGGGCTCCTTAAGTAGGGAAAAAGAGGGGCAACCAGGAAGGCACCAGGTGGGCGGGGCTTACTTAGTGGGGAAAAGGTGGCAACGCCCTTCTGCAAGGCATTCCAGTGACCACCCTGGGATCCCTGCACCATGTCCTGAATGCCGCAGCATTCTCATCAAAGCACTCCACAAATTCAACCATATCACCTGACCCTCATCATACTGCATTGGCTCCCGTTCCTAGCACATGACATCTTAAAATCCTGCTTTATAATCCACAAGGTCATTATCCCCAGGTCCCCAAGCTACTTTGCTGAGAAGCTCAGCATTTCTGGAAGTCTATGATCCAACAGAAGTAAGGGCAGGAGAAGACGTGAACAGCACACAGACAGGACCTGAAGGCAGGCCTTCTATCTCTGTGCCCAACACTTTGCATCCTCCTCCTACCAACACCAGAGTTGACATCTCGCTTCAACATTTCAGGAAGGAGCTCAAAATCCTCCTCTTCATTAATGGCTCATCCTGAACTCCTACGGTCACACACCCACTTCTCCCCACCTAACCTGAGACTGGGCAATCTGCTGCACCCTGGCTATTGTTCACACCCTCCCCATCCCTGTTGTCAGTACTGTGCTTCCTTATAGCTCTGCTTACCTCACCGTGCACTTCTCTCTATGACTTGTAAAATATTCCATTGCTTCTTGAACCTATAGCCACACTCAGGAAGAAGAAGAAGAAGAAGAAGAAAAAGAAGAAGAAGAAGAAGAAGAAAAAGAAGAAGAAGAAGAAGAAGAAGAAGAAGAAGAAGAAGAAGAAGAAGAAGAAGAAGAAGAAGAAGAAGAAGAAGAAGAAGAAGAAGAAGAAGAAGAAGAAGAAGAAGAAAATTGATATACACACATATAACAGCACAATGATAGCAGGCCCATCTACAGGACCAACAGATAACCTGCAAGTACCACCTCTCAACACCAGCTATGGCACAAACATTTTCCTAACCTCTAATGGGTGAGATGGGTGAGGACATCAAATAGAGAACAGTGGACTCTGCACCATTCATATATGAGTGCTACGAAGCTACTGTGTAGAGGGTTTATACCTAAATAAATACACAATGGTTGACTTATTTATCATTTTCCACATTATATGAAAGACAGTAAGCCATTATAAAGCATGAGGCAAACTGAGATAGCATTCAAATTCCAGAAACAATGTTGTAGTGGTCACATTGTTTGCAACCAGTAAGGTAAATGATCTCAACTGTAGTGACTCCACAGCCTGTCACTACATGGAGGCTGAAGAACACATGCTTACATCTTGCTTAATGCTTCCGCCTACACAGTGCTATTCCCAAGTTGTATTGTCCATGGACATCACTGCAGGCATTTGTATGGGTGGTGTAGTAAGGGAGATGAAGACAGATGTTTTATTTAGAAGAACTGAAGTTTAGCTGCAAGAATGACATGTTAAGCATACATGTTAACATATTTGGATTCAGTTTCAGAAAGATGTGAAGCAGCACACCCAGCTTTCAAATTATATGTTTTGAAACCTTAATTTCCATGTATTTCTAGGGTAACATGGGTTACTTTTCCTACTTCATCCCATTTTGGTGTGCTTTACCTAATTTTGGGTGCATATTATGTGCAATATTCTTTTTATGAATAATGCATGTTTTCTCGGAGTGTGATCCCCAATACTCAATGAATTGTGAATCAGTTTCAATGTGTACCATTTTAGATGAAATTGTTGCCCCAGTGCTGTATTCACTCAAAGTTTAAATTGAACATTCACTTTTATGTTATCAGAAAGAAATGTCCAGTGTGGGTTATATATTACTCAATCACTCCAGTATAACATTTTATTTAAATGCATACATTTTTTAATATATGAAATAGTTCACAAGAGGTCCCCCGATCACCCGTAATATGTTGTTACCAACACTGTACACACAAACCCTTCTGACGACTTTTCATCAGAATTAATTTGATATGTGATGTTATCAGAGATGTCATCACTGACATTTGCCATGTCATCTTTGATGTCCTGGCTGTTAGCTTTAGCAGTGCACTGTGGTGGCTCGAGTTATGATTGTTTATCTTACCATAGCTGGTGAATTTCAATGGTTTTTCAGTTTTACTTGTAACTATAACGTCCCTTTAACAGCATTTTGTTTTGCTGAATTTCATAGATTTTTATCAGTACAACTTAACCATAACATCCCTTTAACAACGTTTTTTTTCCGTCAATTTCATAGGCTTTTACCAGTGCAACCTTAATCTGCTACAAGTTCCTTATATTATACTTACCACCAATGTAGCAGCTGTAGAGTCCGTGGACAGCACGGTAGTCTGCGGACAGAAGGGAGCCTTCACAAAGCACAGAAGCACAGGGGAGAACAGAAAATGTTCTACCAATCAAGCAACAAACACATATACATAAAGCAAGGTTACTTATATTTACTGCACCCAAATATACGTTTTTTTTTACAAATTGTTACTTGAAAATGTACACATTATTTTGTACTTATAACACAAAATGTAATGTAATGCACGAAGCATAAACCATAAGTGTACACCTTATATTATCACTTCAATACAACTGTTCATAGAGACTGACATACACCAAGCGCTTATTCTAAAACAATCTCTCACCAAACAGTAAGTATGCTGTATATATTTCTTTATTATTAGCATTCATTATGTAAACATGTATTACAAGGAAAAAGCACCATTTTTTTCATTTTGACAGAAATAGCAAACACACTTGAGCTAATGCTATACAATACATCTTTTAATATAAACAAATAATGTAATTTTACCAACCTCACTAAAATAATAATTTCTTTTTTCTTACAGTACCTAGTTTTCATGAAGAAACCACGCCCCAATTTAATTTGATACACAATCCCAAGAATCACAAAAAGAAACCCTATCCCCAACTGCACATAGTCAAATCATGTACTTGTCTACAACATTGGATGAACTAAGTAATGATTTTAAGGGACTTTTACAATATATCAAAAATCATGTCATTAAAAATGTTCCCTATCCTTGTCCTTCTTGCACCTGTCCCCCTTGTCCCCAGCAATTATACCCATAAAATTCCCAAAATTTAAATCAAAGACACTTTGATGAAACCTCACTCCCTTTCTCCCCTGATTATTATTGTACAGAAATGACTAACTCTCCCATTTATGTTTCCCCATTCCGATATCCGACGTTTTCATTAATACACGTATTTGTATTTGTATTTATTTTATTTATAGAGCGCACCAGGCCCGAGGGCATCCAGGCGTGTATTTTAGTTTACAGCAAAGGTAGGACAGACATAGCATTACAAATTGCAGTTTAAAAGCAATTAAATTACAGTTACAGATATAAACAAATGTACAAAATGTAAATTACAGGTGAGCAATGGTGATGGCCTATGTACAAAAGAAGAGGCAGATGGCTGGCACAGAGGCCAGGATGCAAAAGGTGTAGTTAGCTAGAAGAGTGTGGGTCTTGGGCAATAAGCCAGGCTCTGGCCGTGTTTTTGAATCTGTGGGAGGATGGTTCGGATCTAAGTGCGTTGGGGAGTGAGTTCCAGAGTTTTGATGCCATTACTGGGAAACTGGCTCTGCCAGCTCGTTGAAGGTTGCAGCGTGATATAGTGAGGGAATTGGTCTGAGCAATTCTGCGGGGTCTATTGATGTTATGGGGGATGAATTGGTTGGCTAGGTAGGAGGGTGCCTAGTTGGAGATGCATTTGTGCGTGAGTGCAAGAATTTTCAGAGTAATTCATTGGAGGATCGAGAGCCAGCATAAGTTACATCTGGTGCCTGAAATGTGTTGGTTCCTGGGGATGTTAAGAGCTGCTCTAATAGCATTATTTTGGATGATATGAAGCTTGTTTAGGTTACATTTGTTGGTGCCTAAGTAGAGGGCATTACAATAGTCAATTTTTGACAGCACAAGAGTCCTGGCAAGAGAGATACAGTTGGCAGGTGACAGGAAGGGGCGGCTGGCTGTGAAGAGTTTACAGGTGTATGCCGCTGCAGAGGATACTGTGTTAGTTTGTCTAGTTAGGGATAGAGTCGAGTCAATGTAGATCCCGATTGTTTTAGTGTCCTTAGAATCATTGATGGTGTTGCCATCGATGATGAAGGATTTGAACTCGGGGGACAGTTTGGATAGTCTTCTCATCGTTCAGACAAAGTCTGTGTTGCGCCATCCAGGCTTGGATGACTTGGTAGATGGCATTTACAGAGAGGGAGTCAGTGACGTGGTCTCCTGATATAGGAATGAGTATCTGGGTGTCATCATCATAGTTAGTGTATGTGACACCCAGATAATCCAGAATATCAAATAAGGGTTTGTGAACATGTTGTACAAGGTCGGAGATGCACAAGACCCTTGTGGTACCCCGCAAGTGACGGGCACAGGTGCGGCTGCTGCTAATGGGAGAAGACCTGCATCGATCTATTGTCCAAGAATGAACTGATCTAGGCTGTAGCTTTGTCAGAGAAGTGAGCAGCTAGTTTAAGGTGCCGGCACAGTATTTGATGATTAACGAGGTTAAAGGCCGCAGAGAGATCAAGAAGAAGTAGTAAGGCTAGTTGACCTTTGTCTCTTAAATCTTCAATCTTCGTTTTGAGGTTGATAAGGCCGGTTTCGGTTCTGTGTCGGGGCCGAAAGCCAGATTGCCGTAGACACAGGAGTTTATTAGATTCGAGATATTCTTGAATCTGTAAGAATGCAGCTCGGTCAAGGATCTTTAATAAGAACGGTACCGTAGTGATAGGCCTGTAGTTGGTGGGTATATTGGCATCCAGCGTTGTTTTTTTTAGGAGCGGGATAACCCAGGCATCCTTTAGGTTGTTCGGTACAATCCCCATGCTGAATGATGAATTGATGAGTGAGGTGATGAAAGGAGCTAGCTCGTGGGCTGCTTCCTTGATGATGGGCACCGCTGGGCAAAGGTGACCTTGGCAGTTGGAGGGTTTGAGGCTATTAATAATATTTTCCACATCCAAGATGGATAGGGGTGAGAAGCTAAACAGAGTCAGCGATAGAGATAGTAGGGAGAGAGTTAGGTTGCAGGTTAGATAGTAGATTAATCTGTTTATTGTTAATTTTGACTTGGAGGGTGGCTATTTTAACAAGGAGGGCGTTTTGGATACTGGTGCACCATGTGCTATCTTTAATGGTAGTGTCAGGTGCAGCGACAGGAGTTTCCAATTCTTTCAAGATTCTAAAGAGTTCTTTAGTATAAGATTTGGCTTGCTCAATACGTTTGTTGTAGCTATCTTTCTTCGCCTGGAGTATAGCAGCCTTCTAATTTAAGGTAGCCAGGAATGATATTGGATTTGGTGGCTTCTGATGGGTTACTCCTCCAGTGTGATTCAGCAATTTGTTTTTCTTTGCGAAGGGTTCTGAGTTGAGGTGTAAACCAAGAGTTGAGATGTGCTCGTGGTTTGGGCTTTCTCAATTTAGATGGGGCAATGAGGTCAAGGGCTTTTAACATGGTGTGGTTGAAAGTGTTGACTAGGACCTTGGGGTCCGTGCTTAGTGACATTTGTTCATTTAATACAGGTAGGATGAGAGGGAAGAGTTTGTTGCAGGTTATGTCTCATTTATTTCGTGTGGGGATGGCAGGTGAGATGACTGTAGGGCAGTAACTGATTTTAGCGTGGATGTTGAAGATAATTAAGTGGTGGTAGGTCCAAACACAAGGTTGGTTAGAACCACATTAATACGGAAATTAAGGTCAGCTAACCAATCAAGGATTCTACCCTTGGATTGTGTTGATGTGTTGATGTGCTGAGTAAAGGCAGAATTTGTGAGCAGGTTGTCAATAGTCGTGGCAGCAGTATCGTTCTGCAAGAATATTAGAGAGGTCTTCAGTGAAAGTGGAAAGTGGTCCTGGGGGTCTGTAGAGTAGGTGAAATGAAATGGTGTGGTTGGGGTGAGTGCCAGTTTGGCTGTTAGGGCTTCCACAGAGGAGAGTTGATGAGTGGTGGAGAGGCGGAAGTTCAGGGCATTTTTGTGGATGATGGCAATGCCACCACCTTTAGATTGGCTGGTATTACGGTCATGTCTAATGATATTGTAGTCTGGTGGGATGGCTAATGAGAGTAGTGGTCCAGAAGCTGCATGTAGACAAGTTTCTGTGACCGCCAAGAAATCAAAGTCATGTGTTAGGATGAGGTCTGCCACCTCAAGAGCGTGAGCTGTGAGGGACCTGGCATTGATTATTGCTCCTTTAATGATGTTCTCGGCGCGGTTAGTAGGTTGGGAAGACGTGGTTCTGGTACTGGGCTGGTGGTTTTTGCTTTGGTGCAGTGGTGTGCGATGGTGCTAAGCAGTGTGAGTGAGTCTGGTGCCAAGTCTGGCGTTTCCCAAGGTGAGTGAACATGGTTGGGAAGGAGTAGGTTTAAAAGCAAAGTGTTGGAGCCATAGGGCTGGGTTATTAAGGTATGGATTGGCGTCATGGGTGGCCATAGGCATCGCTGTAGTGTTATGGTAATGTGAGAGTGGTGACCAGGTGATGGAGTGTTTGAATGCAGGCAATAGGTGGATGGTAGAGTAAAGTATGATAATCAGAACTAGTGCAAGTAGTTTTTGAATAGTATACTTAAAGGAGTGCTGGACTGTTAGAGACTGGAGCATGGTGACAGTAAACACCAAGGCTTGTAAGCGGTTGCAGTCGTGGTGTACAGCGAGCAGTATTTTCAGACCAGAAGCAAGCAAAGCGGTCATTGGCGCAAATAGGCTGATTGGGAGATCGGCTAAATTCAATACAAAGCAATTAGATTCAATACAAGATAGCTAGGAAGGCAATCTAGACATTTGAAGTGTGAGGGCAGCAAATACTGTGGTATAAAAGGCAGATTGGGGCATATAATCACATAACTCAGAGCATTTACCACAATACGTGCTGGGTAGGTAATGTAGGCAGCATAAGGTCATCAGAGTGGCTACGCAAGTGAGAGCAACACTGTGGAACTAAGGGGGAAGAGTGGTACAGCATGGAATGCATGTTTCGTCAGGTAGCGGTGCGGTACCTGTGGTGGTAGTTCAGGTAGGAGTATGGGTGGCAAATGGCAGGGCTTAGGGACCGGGCACATCCGGCAGCACAGCACGCTCGGTCAGCTCCATCAGTAGAGGAGCCTTCTTTCTCGGCCTTACTTCGCTGGCCGGCTCTCGCCTGTCGGTTGCTCGTGGTTGGATTAAATGGGCAACCAATCAGAGCAATGAGAGGACAGGGAAGTCAGTCAGCCAAGAGGTCAGGGTCAGGCGCAGGGTGAACTTCTGGTGGCAGCCATTTTACGGTAGTGCATCTCGGCCCAAACAAACTTGTAATGGCCGTGTGCAGCGATCAATGCTCTGCAAATCAGCTGGGTAAGAGGATCAAAGCAATTTCGAACGTAGATTGCTCATGTAGACAGGTAATTCACTCTTGAAGCAGCGGGGCATGGAGGAAGTTGAGGCAGCTGATCATATGCCTGCAACTTACCTCCTCTTTGAGGCAATGATGCGTCGGTGAAGGGGAAGGATGTCCTGAAGAGCGCAGCAATGCTGTGGAGCTCCGGCTCCTAGGAGGGGCTCCAGGGACTCAGCTGCATCAGTAGAGGAGCCTTCTTTCTCGGCCTTACTTCGCTGGCCGGCTCTTGCCTGTCGGTTGCTCATGGTTGGATTAAATGGGCAACCAATCAGAGCAATGAGAGGACAGGGAAGTCAGGCAGCTAAGGGGACAGGGTCAGGTGCAGGGTGAACTTCTGGTGGCAGCCATCTTACAGTAGTGCATCTCGGTAGTGCATATTTTAATCTATAAATGTGTTGAATATTGCAACTATAGTGGAGCATTGTAGAGCACACAATTTCCTTCACAATCAACAACAATAATATCTCAGCATTGAAAGTGAGCCATAGTCCCTCCTTACAAGTGTGGCAGTCTGGAAACAAGGGTCATGGTAAACTCAATTGCACCCTTGATTCTAGACTGCCACAGTACGAGTCTGCCTGCCTGGGCAGCTGCGCCTGACAGGTCTGACCCTGCTGGGCGTAGCAGCCACGGTAGCCAGAGCAGTCATGGAAGCACTGGCACTGTTAGCAATGGTGCTGGTGTTTTCCATCATCTCTTTTTTTAGGGGGGTGTTTGTTAACAAACACTTTTTTTCTCTTCTTTAGCGTTTATGTACAGTAGTACTATACACTCTGCATATTCCCTTAAGATTTTCTTTCAGCACATTTTTCAATGCATTCCTACGATTGTAAAGAAAAATTACATTTCCAACATCTGTTAAATGAACACTTCATGTAAACAATTCACACCATCATACCTTATATTATCATTCTCAAAAGATGACATTCCTGCAGCACATAAATAAGCAGATACAGCTTTATTGACAATCTGCCTCGATTCTTCCATTTCTAGACTGAAAGTGCTTGGACATCTCCATGTTTGCCTCTGATTCATTTCAGAAAAAAATATCTTTTCAGCCGCAAACAGTTACATTAGGCTTTTCAAGAAATGCTTCAGGGAAACCTGCAAATACTTTATAGTGACATACCCCAAACTGTCCCCTCGACAATGCAAAATTACAATGCCTGGACATTTAAAGTGAGCCATACTGTGAAAGAATGAGAACAAGCTTGTCCAGTTTAATCCACAAACTGCATGCCACAAAACATCAACTTCTGCCAAAAAATACTTCAAAAGATGCCATGATTTTAAGCATACACCTTCAATGACCGGATTACAGAATCTCCCAAAATCCACACACTCTGATTCCTCTCAAAGCCAGAGTCCTCTTCACTACACACAACAATCTAAACAGCTACTACCCTCTCTTCCTGTAAACCACAACCAGAACACCTCATTGGCTAATCGCCACAGTCCCCTTATGCCATCCTTGACAGACCTGCATGTGGCATGTGGCATGTGCCATCTGCGGACTACCGTAGTGTCCGCAGACTCTGTAACACAGGGGCAGCCCTTCTCCCTTTCCACTTTCATGTTCTCAATGTCCTCATTGGCTACTTTCAAGGAGTCACACATCAATCCACCAATCACCTCTAAAAACTCTACACCTAACCTTGCCATCTCAGTTCAGCACTTCAGATGTACACTTGAACTCTGAGAGTACATATCTCCTGTTAATCACAGCCATCTACATCAAAAATGACTGCAAAACTCTCCAACATTTCTATTTCCAGATTCAACATCTGCATCTAACAATACATAGTACCGATATGCTTATATTTTTAAGTATTTTCTGCAAATCTTTTACAAATATATATATATGTATATATATATATATATATATATATATATATATATATATATATATATATATATATATATATATATATATATATATATATATATATATATATATATATATATATATATATATATATATATATATATATATATATATTACATGGCCGCGGTAGCGGCCATGTAGTTATGGTTAAGTTGGTGTTTCCATAGGAAGAGCACTTTTTGGGCGGCTTATAACTTCGCTCCCCCTGGATGAATCCTCACCAAACTTTGCAAAAAAAGTATATGGCCCACTCTGAATTTTTTTGCAAAGTTTGGTGAGGATTCGTCCAGGAGGGGAAAAGTTATTGGGGGGGTCCCAAAACTTTTTTTTTCCCATAGACTGAATGGGAAAAAACTTTGCGCACGGCTACAGCCCGAACCGCTGGACGGATTTACACCAAATTTGCGGCAGGAGCGGCGGCGTGGTCCCGAAAGCGTGCTTTTGCAGATTTGGTGTAAATCCGTCCAGTAGTTTTTTTAAAAATGACCAAAATATAAGGCAAAAAAATTAGTGATATCTGTGTTCGCTTCGCGGACGGACTTCCCTGTTCGCTCCACGGACGGACAGCATCCCGATTCGCCCAGCGGCTTGCGTCATGTCCGCGGACATGCGACGTGTTCGCTGATTGGGCGGCGTATTGCATGATGCGCGTCAGATTTTCTGTCGCGCCCACCATCTTGCATTTGCGGAAGTCCGCGGACAGCGCGGTGAAAGTTTGTTCCAAATGTGTATTTAGTAGAGTGTGTTGGTGTGTAGAAGTCTTTGGGGAGGATGGGGGAGTATGAGATAGGTTCAAAGTTGTATTTTATTTATGTGCTAGACGCTTTTGTTGTGTTCGATTTGTCCGTGGAGAACACGGCTGTTCTGAGATTTTGTAAATAAACTAAATGGTGGTGTGTTTAGAGGACGGAGTATGTGTCATTTTTGTTCGCAAGGAAGGTAAAAATGAGCTATGAACACTCGCGGTGTACTTAATTGTTCGAAAATACACAAACTGGGGGTGTCCTCAGGACGCTGTCCGTATTGTAATCTGTCTAGTTGAATGTGTTCTAAGAACACTCGCGGTGTCCCGAAATGGTTGCAATTACACAAAATGGGGGTGTTCTGAGAACGTTGTTTGTATTGTTCGTTGTCAGGGTGACAGTGTTTTAAGACCACTCCTTTTGTCCGCTAATAGTACAATTTCCTAGGGGCGTCAACCGACTTTTTGTCCACTAAAGAAACGATAAATCCGGCTGGTGTGCGCCGACATTATGTGATAATCCTATGACTGGCGCTATTGACCTGGCTGCCTTGCTTTTGCGACACTAAGTCATATCTCCCGCCCCTAAGCCTGATATTATCAAAGCATTCATATTCCCCGCCTCTCTCCGTGACGTTACAGGGTGCGTCATCAAACGCGCCCAGTCCTCTCCAGTCCTAAGTGCTTTATACAGAACCCAGAAGACAACACATATTATGTCACAACACAGCGCGCCACAATTCGGAATATGAAACAGTGATTTAAAAGCAAACAGCAAGATTGTACATTTTGTAAAGTACATTTATTTGACATCAAATGTTTAGAGAATATTCAGCAATTTGCATTTGTCTTTGTTGTTGATCCGCAAAAGTTCATGTTGAGGCACGCAATGTTCCTTTGTGGTACAGAGGGTGTTAGATCAGCTTACAACTCAGTGCGCCACAATTCGGAATATGAAACTGTGGTTTAAAAGTAAACAGCAGGATTGTACATTTGGTAAAGTACATTTATTTCACATGAAATGTGTAGTGAATATTCAGTGATTTGCTATTGTCTCTGCTGTCGATCAGCAAAAGTTTATTTGGAGCCACGCGTTGTTCCTTTGCGGTAGATAGGCTGTTGGTTTATGATAAAAGCAGTAAATGGTCGCTCTGATAATCGGAAGGTTGCTCCAAAAACGAGCCATTAGACCACCCTATTGGTTGGTATGTTGTTTGTAGCCGCTAGTACTGCGTAAGGGCATATTGGTCCTTGGCGATTGTCCCATAAAATGGTGAGGGTCATGAAGTTGCATATTTGGACCTGCACCTGGCAGTTGAAGAACCCATCCGCTGGAGTCTGTAAATCGTGACATAGGCAAAATGGGGCCACATACCTGTTTTAAAAAACATAAATTAGTCTCACCAGCCGATCTTCATTAAAAATGATCATTTTATTTATTAGGGCGTGAAACTATTTGCTATCGAAGATAGTGCAACGGAGTATGTTAATAATAAAATAATAATATTTTCCCATTCATATAGCGCTAAGAACCGTGAGGTATCTAAGCAGTGCTTATTATTAACCACGGTGTGTGGTGCTCATTTATCGACCACGGAAGGATGAAAGGCTGAGTTTGGCCTTGCCGGGATTCGAACTTGCGTTAGCAAGCTGTGCACGGATGTCAAAGCGAGCGTTGTACTCGCTGTGCCATTTGACAGGCTACAGTGAAGTGGCACAGCGAGTAGAGCGCTTGACCACCTATAGACCGGTTAAATTATTTGTATTAACCCACCCTGTGTCGTCTGCCTTTTTCAGAGCCCTCTAAACAACAGGGGATCAATTCGGCGGTGATAGTGCGTGGTAGAAAACATTATGCCACTTTCAACGAACAAGTTCAACTTGAGCGGTCTTTAATACTACGCTATTGTAATTATATTTGGTATAAAATAATCTAAAGGGTTACTTACAGTACAAATGCAATTTCCATTGTCTACGAGTGGTGCAGTCCCAAAATACGACTCCGCGTGTGCCAACAATATTTCGCAAAGTGATATAATATATAAAAGTGGTTTCGTTTCATAAATTTCATCCTTATCTTCTCTTACGTTTTAGCAACACTCCTTCAAGAGAAGTCTTTCATCACAATCTCTGTCTGTCAAGGTCAAAACACAATACAACCTTATAGTCCGCTTCGTGAGCCTCTCCGGGCCCGAGAAAAAAATGGAAGCAGCTGACCTTCACTGTGAACGAGCATAAATTCTTACTTTGCAACATTCTGTGTAAAGCCATCCGTAGAAGTTGAATTCACAAAATGGGGGTGTTCTGAGGACGTTATTCGTATTGTGTAATTGCTTAGCTGTATGCAATGAGGGAATGGCACAGAGAGTAAAGTGGAGGCCGTCCGCGGACACCGCGGCTGTTCGTGGACAGGGCGTGCTACATCTGGGGTTTTCCAGCAAATCCAACATGGAAAGAAAACTGTACGGATTAGCCAATCAGATGTCGAGGTTGTGGATTTGTGTTGAAAGAGACTGTGTGTGGTGAAGATGGCAGAAGTAGAGAAAGTCAGGGTGTTGGTGCTTGGAGATATGTTTGTGCATGGTTTACAACAGTACGCTCGATGCAGGCATGTTGAGAAGAACTTTGATGTCAAAGGAGTGGAGGTGGTGTGGAGCACTGTGCCTGATTGCAATGTACAGGGAATTGTACAAGTTTGTGAAGATATGGGCAGGATCAACAGTCCTCATGTGCTAGTTTTGCACTATGGTGCTTTCCGTTTGGGCTATGTCAGTGCCCCAACTTTGTTGGCAGATTTGGAACACTTGGTTCAAGCAGTAATGAACATCCTTCCAAATGCCAAAGTCATTTTTTCTGGATTACTACCTAGGGCAATATGGTACAATAGTTCAGTTTTTTGTCCTCAGCAAAACAATGCTAGGTGTGTAATCAACTGAGGCATGTGTGCCTTCATGCTTAGAGCTTGTATGTTCTTCTGTAATAATGACAATATTGATTCCAGTAATGCTGTTTATTTTAAAGACGATGGCATTTCCTTATCTTTTATGGGAAATGCCATGCTGATTTGGAATGTAGGGGTTGCTTTGGAGAAGGTTATGTGAAGATTTTAGGAGTAAAGTAAGAAAAAAAGAAGAAAAAAAAATACAAAATAACAGGTGTCTGTCAAGAATCTGCAAAACACCCAAAAAAAATGGCTCTTTTCAGAGCCAACCTCAAAGGGGAAATGGGGCACACTATTTAAATTTACATTCACCACACTCAGATTTTCGATATGTCCGCGGACATGGTGGTAGTCCGCGGACATCTAAATCACTAGCTAGGGGTTCAGTATGTTCTATGTTACATGTATTTAAAGTCAGGGATATTATGGTTAAGTTGTGCTACTAAAAACCTATGAAATCCAGTAAAAATACTTTGTTAAAGGGACATTGTGGTTAAGTTTCGCAACTAAAAACCTATGAAAGGTATGATATGATAAGGTAGAGTAATAAAAATAAAACTATGAGAAAGTGCTGATAACCCTAATGGTTATCTTCATGCACAGAAAGGATTGCTCTCTTTCAAGCCTGTGTCTTCCGCTATGTATATGTTTCATATGATGTGACTTGACCCTAAGTCTACAAATATAGTACCTTTTCAATTTTTACTTCCTGACTGTTACTGAAGAAAACTATGTGGCCTAGATATGTCAGCAAAGGGAAAAAAGGGAGAGGCAGACATTTGATGTCATCAGTGATGTCATCAATGACATTTGTGATGTCATCTTTGATGTCCTGGGTGTTAGTGTTAGCAGTGCACGGTGGTGCGAGTTATGGTTGCTTATTTTACCATAACTGCCGAATTTCAGGGGGTTTTCGGTTTTACTTTGAACCATAACGTCCCTTTAACAAAGTTTTTTCACTGAATTTCATAGGTTTTTAGTAGCGCAACTTAACCATAACGTCCCTTAAACAAAGTTATTTTACTGAATATATATATACCTACTAACTTTATTTTACAATTACAGGAAAGAATAAGATTCCCAAACACATCTTTTCGGTTTTACTTGTAACCTTAACTTCCCTTTAACAAGGGAATATATATATTTAGGCAACCTCCAATTCAGGACCCAGATGAGTATGCATTAGCTGGGGTGTGATTTCCTTTTTAAAATTCACAGCAGCAACACTAAAGTGAAAGCAAAAGGGAAAAAAGAGTGTCAGTTCAGTCACACATAAATGGCCAGACAACGTTGAAACATGGAAAAGATTAAACAAAGGAAAATGACACTATAAAAGGCAATCCCTGCAGAAGGTCCTATTAGATGTAGCTTCAAATGCCAAATGAAGTCTTTCATATGAGTGACTGAAATTTCTCATTTATTTGTTTTCCCATTCCCTAAAGATGAGTCGTGGGTTGATGCCAGCTCAGTTCCCAAGCACGCTTTCTTTGGTGCATTGACTTGCCAATGCCACTGGGTGTGGCTCCTGAGTTCCACTAGGGAAAACTATTTTGTAAATGTAGATGTTAATGCATAGTAAAGTACACCTGACCATATAGTATAGCTTAGTATATGTTATACAGGATGGTTTAGTGCTTACAGTTAGTGCTTAGTGTTTAGATGCTTTATACTTTAGAGGTTTGACAGAGTTCAGAATTATAGAATTGGTGTTTACTTTTTAGAGTTTTGCTTTTAGAGTTTAGGTTTTAAAATGAAGCTACAATTAAATTAAACGTTAAATGAGAGACCATTTTCATAATTAACCCACTTAGCTCCTGTTCTGGGCCTGGGTTTCACACTCTCCTCGTACCTGTGTGCCCAAGTTACTAAGCAGGTCTCCCTCCCAGTGCAACATATCTCCCACACGATGGTGTGTATTTTGGGATGTGTGTTTGATACCATTTCTCACCCCACCGCGATCTGAATGACACCTGGCCTAGTAGGATCATTGTCTGTCTCCCCGTGTTCCCCCCCGCCTCGTTGCGCCTCGAAACACTTGTGTATAGGTGCGTTACAAATGCCATATCATATCATATCATATCATATCCATCTTGGAGACCACCTTCTCCCATAATACCTTTCTAACTTGGGGGGCATATGTCCTACAACCCCACTCAAGCATATGTTGCATGATACAAGCCAAGTAGAATATTGGGCACGCCACTTTCACCTCACTAAATTGTGTGCCCCCAGTGACCACCTCCCAAACCACAAAAACCAAGAGACAGACACCAAGAGTAAGCAATAGGCAAGCTGATCCAAAGGTTGTCTTGTGTACATGCGTTGGTGAGTGTGCTTTAGTCAGTAACAATGTTTGCAAATGTAGATGTATTTGTTTCTTTTGTTTTTATGGATGTACTTCAGTAAATAATAACTGCAAAAGTTGTTAGGATGCTGAACTCTTCAGTGGAAATGGATTGGTAAGAATTGCTTCCCATGGGTACATGTATGTGATGCTTTTATTTATATATTTATGTATTTATACATTTGTATAGCGCACAAAAAGCCCTTGGGCATCGTGGCACTGTTACTTGAAGGGAGCTTAGTTACAGCGAAGGTAGAAGTAGGATACACAATTACATGTTGTACATTTATACAATTTTGAGCACAGTTTATATTTACATTTTGCAGGTTAACACATGTTGCAGTATGCAGTCATGTGTTGTTGGTGTTGGGTTGGTCAGTCGAAGAGCATGGTTTTCATGGCCTTACGAAATGCCATGTGTGATTCTTCAGCTGGAAGAGGTGGCGGTAGGGCATTCCATTATAAGGATGCTAGGTACGGGAAGCTAGTGCCACCTGCGCTAACTCTTTTTACCAAAGGCACAGTGAGCATGTTTGAGTATGGTGTTCTGGTCGGTCTTGCGGAGGTAGAGGGGTGAATCCTTTGTGATAGGTGGGCAGGTGCGGTGAGGTGGATGCACTTGTGGGTTAGTGTCAGGGTTTTAAATAAAAAATACTGCAATGGGAATTTCCTGGTTAATGTATCAGTTAAATAAATTATTAATACACGTTGTTGGAGAAAAGACTGTGCCTGCAGCAAAGGTGGAACATAAAAGCAAACTTCACAACGCTGTTTTTTTGTGCACCAAATTGTGCTATGTGGAATGAAAACTCAATCTAATCAATCAATCAAATCAATCAAAAATCACACAACTGTCCATTTGTCTTTCCAGTGGCCTTTGCAGGATTTACTATATCTGCTGTCATCGAACCACTTTCACTAAGTATTTTTTTTAATAAACTCCTCCTCCTTCTATTCGCTATCCATATATGCTAAGAAAAAAAATGGTGATTTTAGAGAAGAAACGTTTGCAAAGTAATAAAAAACAAATCACATTATCACGTTGTAACCCATTTCGATTTTAAAATAGTATTTTTGTCATCAGAAAGCATCCGTTGCAGAAGTAATCCCAGTGTTAGTGTAATTATATAATCATCTTCTCCATAAGTATCAAAGGCCCTGGATATTTTCAGTAAAGTATCTCTAAGACTGCTGTAGGGCACAAGTGATGGACACTGATTAGCTCCTAGGCTATAATCAGCTGAGCTGGCATGAAGTACCCAACTAAATAGCTAATGACTGGCATTGAAAAGATAATACTCTGCAAAGAGTCTCCGCGAGGAAATATACGTAAAAGGTAATACAATTAAACTTCCTTCATGGTTTAAGCCTCGGAAGTCATCAAAAAGATTTCAAATATATACTTTATGCAGCACAGGTCACGTGTTAATATTTGTGCAGTATATGTCTGGCCGGAATTATGTTTGATCAGTCTTTTGCCTGACTTTTACAGCTTTGTTTAAAAAAAAAAAAAACTGTACATGAGCTAAAACATAAATGTCTCAGACAAAATCAGAAATGTGAGCCGTGTTCTAATCATAATTCTGCCTAATGCTCGTCTAATATGCAGTGTTTGAAAATCCTGTCATGTGCGTCCGTTCTATTCTACCACTGGTATCCCGTGCTGCCTGCTCCTGTGCCGTTCTGCCCATGTTCTGCATCCATGAGAAGTGCATTTATTCATGTCACATTGCGTTGTTGTCATAATTCAGAAGCGGGGTACACTAAAATCATGGTTTTAAAAGTTGCATGTCCAATTTACTTACGACCAGCAAACTAGTAGTGTAAAACCGGTGCAATGCTAACGTGAAATACACTTGATGTGCTTCAATATGGCCTTGGAGTATTGAGGCTTCATTGCCGGATACATTCTGTTCAATATTGCTCGCGATTCACCAGAAAAGGATAATCTGGAGGTTGCAAGCCAACTGCCAGAACTGCGTGAACCAAGAGGTGGCTGTGTAAAGGTGAATGTGGGGAATACTTAAGGTAAACAGGGGATGGGAGAAAGGGGATGATCTTGATCCTACAAGCACTATGTCTCCTTTGGCACATGATACATGATGAGATAGAATGATATATGTTTCTGTTATGTTTCCCCTCCTTTTTTTTAGGAGGACCTTGTTCCTCCATTTACTTGGGTAGAGTGGAACTCAGTCCTCTTTCAGCGTTGGGATTGGCAGTCCCAAAATTAACCTCCTGGGCATGTTATTGGGATGGTGCATGGTAACCTTTGTAAACAAGCATCAATGTTTCAAGTAAACGTTCGAGCACATCTCAAGCCCATCACAGAGCCACACATCTTCCACTAGTACAATGTATGCAGGCGGTAGGAACTGCCCTTAATGCACATTTACCTGTTGTTATGGGCATCCTATATTTGCCCTCCTATTTTCTTGTCTTCTGTTCTGAGCCAGCAGTTCTTAGTCTTCATGCACCCAATCTACTGAAAACCAGATCCACAATCCCACCACTCTTTGGCCGCATTACGAGTTTGGGTGTATCTCAGCAATAAATCTGAAGAGATACCACCAAACTGTATTTCCTTTACCACCACTTTGTCTGGCATTATTACCACCGGATTACAAGTGATGGTAGGGGATATTAGTCCCCATTAATTGGAGTCCATAGGATTCCATGGAGGATTTTTTCGGTATTACCGTGGGCGGTAATTATGTCAATTGCAATACCACCAAATTGTCCAGTTTTAGGCAGTAAGGTGGGGCAAATACCTCCATCTTCTTGCTGGAGGTTTTTCCTCCACATTATGCCCAAACTCATTGTTGGATGGCACGGTAATGCAGCGGTATACAGTATTGATGCTGCATTGTACAGCACCACTCATCTCAAAATGAGGTTATCTTCCTGGTTATCTTCCTGACTTGTATTTGTATCTTCTTCCAATTTTCTCTCCCCCTCATGCACCCTGTCTTTTCCTTATGTCCACAGACCAAGGTCTTGATACCCCACGCAGGGCAAAATATGACACTTTCTGGAAAAGCTTTGCTGCTGTGAGAATAATACAGTGGTGTCAGGCACATTGTACATGCCTTACATTACATTACCTAAGCACATTTTCAGTTAATACCCTTAATCAAACAAGAAGGAAAGTGCAGGTTGCAAGAAAATGCATGCATGCAGTCTTCCCAAAACACCCAGCTACTGTTTGTGAATAAGGAATCATGCCTGCTTGGCATCAATGGATATAAACATCTCATGCTCATGTTGTCCTTGGTGAATGTGGCCTCCAGATTATATTCATGTATGGTATTCACGAATATCTGACAACATTATCACACCTCAACAATGTTATATGAGCCTAGATCCTAGGAACAAGCAATCTGCCTCTGCATAATTTAATATTCCATTTCATCTGCTTATTTGTGTGTATATAATTGAATACTTAGACTGAAAGATAATTATTTAATCCCATTGGTGGTCGATCCTACCAGCTATTACATGATTATTAATGCATTGGATTGTAGGTTGTAATATATATGGACTAATGAACACCTAGGGTTTACTGATTTATATAATGTGTGTTCATTGTTAAACTAGGTTTGTCTTTTGTTGTGTTTTGTAATGTGATTGTTAATATTTTCTGTATGTGCATACGTTCTTATGTTTCTAACCATTGTTGCTTGGATCATTTAAATACATTTATACATTTTCTAACAGTATTATCAAAGTTGATTTTTATTTTACATTTTTATTATGGTTTTGTTTTTGACATGAAGAATTGTCTCCTGATGAAATTGTGGAATTGTTTTACAATTTTTTTTAAACAATATGTAACCCTAATTCACTTAAATATTCTAGTAGCAATTGTTTGTTTGTTGACATAGCAATGTTACAGGTATCAGCCTTCTCCCCTCTCCTGGACTGTGGTCCCCTAATGATAGATCTCTTCCAACCACCCCACAACTCTCCCTCAGTGTTTAATAATCCACCTCCTTCAATCCCAATATAACATGACTAACCTGATATCAATTCTCCCATTTGTTCTGTTCTGTGATTGGATCATGGTTTGGTGGTCATGTGGCTTGGAAGTGGTTGGCCTGAGGTTGCATGAAGGTTTGCCTTTATGTTGGATTCCAGCAAGTCTATGGACAGTTGTGAAGTGTTTCTCCTTTCTCCTGGAACCCCTGCTATTATTGCCCGCTCAGTCAACAAACATGACTCTGACATCTGTCTCCTTCTTGAAGATATTGACCTCAACATTCTTGCTCTTAACGAGACTTGGTTCAATGCCAGCTCAGTCTTTTCCTTTGACTCCCACCTTCCTGACGTCTTCAAGATCATCTCCAAGCCTTAACCTCACCGCTCTGGCAGGGGGGGTTCCCTTAATCTTCCCTGACTGGGTTCCTGCTTCCATTCTACCTACCAAGACCTATTCTTCCTTTGAAAGCCTGGTTTGCAAATTGGTCACCTCTTCGTCCTCTACCCTGACCATCACTACCATCTACCAGCCTCCAGGCGCCTCCTCCCTATTCCTCTATGAATGGGCTGACTACTGCTTTTATTTACTCTCATTCACCTCTAACCTTCTCCTCCTGGGTGATTTCAACATTCAACTGGACTTTCCTGGCTCTACATTCACTCTATCCACTGACCTCTGCTCCTCACTTTCCCTTGCCATTCCACCTTCTGGGTCAACCCACAAAGCTGGACACACTCTGGATGCCCCCATTCTCTCTAATCTCTCTCTCCCCCCCAACAGTCACCCCTCTCTCCTGGACAGACCACTCTCTCCACTCATCCCATTTGGGTCCCATTGGCCCTCTGACAGCCCCCCAAAAGCCACTCCCTCGTTCACTAACACCCACCCTATAAAACAAGTAACTGCAGCTGCCTTTGCATCCACTTACACCCCTTATCGCCCCCCATCTCTGACTCTACCTCTGGCTGTGCCCTCAGCAACATCCATCTTTCCATCACCAACACTTTGACATTCTTTCCCCAGTCATGAGGATCCATCTGAAACCTGCCTCTAAGTGTAACACTTGGTACGACACCGAACCTGCAGCCCCAAAACTAAAGTGCAGGGCAGCAGAACAGAAGTGGCAAACCTCTGGCTCATACTCTAACAAACTGGCCTGCCGCCTGCTCCAAAGTCAATACAGACTCACCATCCATGCAAAGAAAAGAGCCCACATTCAGGCAGAGGTCTCAGGCGCATCCAATAACTCAACTCGGCGGAACATTTCAAAATCTGCAGGGAACTAGCCAACCCTCTAAAGTCTCCTCCTCCTCTTCTCCATCCCAGGCCCTCTGCAATGCACTGGCCTCACGCTTTGCCAACAAAACTCAGGACATTCTGACCACCCTCTCTACTCTCCTTCACAACCCATCCCTCACCCCCACTCCACACGCACCCCTCCTGACTCCTTCCTCCTTCTCCCCTGTCACACCTGAGGAAGTTACCAGAGTTGTCCGCTCCATGAAGTTCTCTTCTAAACAGGTCTCCCCTAGCTCATCCAGGACCATCGAGGATACCATTGTCTCTCTTGCCCCTGCTCTTGCTGATTTCTGCAATCACTCTTTTATCACTGGATCTTCCCCTCCCCTCTCAAGCACTCTTTTGTGTGACCACTCCTGAAAAAACCTTCCTCTGTCCCTACCTACCCTGCTTGCTATCACCCTATCTCCATCATCCCCTTCCTGGGGAAGCTACTTGAGAAGCTGATCTTGCCCCAACTTAACTCTCACACTGAACTTGTTGGTGGCCTCCAGGAAACTCAATCTGGATTCGGAGCATCCACAGGCATTGAAACTGCTCTTCTGAACACCCGTGAAGAACTGCTCGAATCTCTGGACTCCAATTCACCAACTGTCCTTATCCTTCTCGATCTCTCCTCTGCATGTGACACAGTTATCTAGTCCATCCTCATACAAAGGCTCCACAATACACTTGGTATCTTGGAACAGGTACTGGATTGGATGTCCTCTTTCCTCAGTAACCGCACTTCCCAAGTCATCTTGCGCCCCTTCTCCTCTCCTACTTCATTCTGGTCCTGTGGTGTTCCCCAGGGCTCTATAATCTCCCGCTTGCTGTTTACCATCTACCGTGCTCTCCTTGCATGCCTCATCTCCACCTTCTCCTACATCTTCTAGTGTTACACAGGCAATACACAGCTCTTCTTCAGACTCCTTGCTGACCCTTGTTCAACCTCCATCATCCATGACTGCCTATCTGCCATCCAGTCCTGGTGCGCCTCCAATGATCTCGGCCTCAACGCCTGTCAAACTGAGATCCTTCCCATTAGGACCCCTGCTCCCTCCTTCTTCCCTTCACTCTGGCCTATCTCCCCGGGCTCTCCCCAGACACCTTCAACTGAAGCCACAAACCTTGGAGTCGTCTTCAACTCCTCTCTCTCCTTCCTCTCTCACACTAAGGACATTGCCAAGAAGTCCAACTATCAGCTCTTCCTTCTCAAAGGAATTCTACCTTTTCTCGCTTTCCCTCAGAGACTCAATGTGACTCAAGCCCTAGTTCTCTCTAGACTTGACTACTGTAAAAGCCTTCTCCTGAATCTGCGTTCTTCCACTCTGCGACCCCTTCAGCTTATCCAGAATAGGGCGGTGAGACTTATCCTTGGCCTTAAACCCATGGACCGCATCTCTCCTGCACTAAAGAAAGTCTTCACTGGCTCCCGGTTGCTGCACAGATTAAATTAAAATCCTTCTCCATCATCCACAAGGCTGTCTGGGCAAGGGGACCACACTATCTTCAACTTTATATCACTAAATACTCTCCCTCTTGACCACTTCTCTCCTCTGGCACCAACTCCTTGTGTGTAAAGCGTTTTGCCAAACAGAGGGCAGGTGGTCGCTCTCTTTCCTCTGCGGGCTCCCTCCTTTGGAATAGCCTCACCCCCGTCTCCCTCTGCCTTGGGCAGGATCTTCTCAAATTCTGGAAGCGCCTTAAGATTTTCATTTTTTCCTCCTCCTTCTCTCCTTTGCTAATCTCACTGTTGCTGTATTGGTGTCCTTGGCCCTTATGCATCTTTGGGTCTTGACCCCCCACACCAATTCTCCCCAGCTCCTGTCTATCCAAAGCACTTTGCATCTGCACACCCTCCGCCCTGGAGCCTCACACAGAGCCTCACACTTAGACCTCCCGCGGCCCAGGCCGTCTAGCGCTCAACATTCCTATCACTTCGTCCATTGCTCACCCTTGAGCTCAGATGCCCCAGCACTTCACCCTTCTTCCTTATCCCTCTCTGCACTTGCACATTCTGAATACTCACAAGTCATATTAGCTTCATCCCTCACTTCTATCCCCCCCCCAACGCTCTTAATATTGTGTTATAATTGTATTTTCCTACCTCCCTGCCATGTGGGCACTTTGAAACACTATATTATTATTGTATAAGTGCCTAACAGGCAAACAATAAATAAACATATGAATACATTGCCTGCTTTAGTCTTTGTCCATCTGCTCTCCGAGAATGTACATTTGGATTTGAAAAATTCTGAAATAGGCATGGGCAGCTGTCTGGTTCATTTAAGCTTTGGTCCTTGTGTTTGTTTACTTGTTCCAGGCAAATCAATTCATCATTGATTGAGAACACGTTTGTAATCCCAGAGCTTCTGTCGGCTGCACAAGTCACAATGTAGTATGGTTTCCTCTGTATCAGGGCTATGGAATAAAGGTATTTTCTCACACACTTTCGGCACTTTGAAATGTTGCATCCTTTGTTATGCAAAATGTTTTGGTCCGGCTAGGGATCATGAAAGGTTCTCTAAAAGTGGCCACCCTACAGTAAAGATTTTCTGAAAGGGTTATGGCATCAACCTCTCCCTGTGGCGGTCTCTGGTTGGAGTAGGGATGTTAAGCAAGTTAGTGGCCTTTGACTTCCCCTTTGTTTCTGCATAGTAGCATGCGCAACGGGGTCTGAATGGCCCTGTGTCTGCACCCTCAGTGGGCCGGCATGCTAGTAGGAGTTGTGGGGATTGCAGTGGCTCTGTGAGCAACTGTTGTGTGGTCCTGCATCTCTTTAGGGCTGATAGTGTGGTGAGTATTCCCATGACTCTCACCTGCCTTAGGCCGTCTATCCAGTGAGGGTGGTCAAGGAATCACTTGGGATCTTTCACTACCTCCCTCTGCATTCCCAAGATCGTTCAGAAGACTTTGTCACAATACATGCGCCAACATGTCACATAGCAAAACAAGTGAGAGCTGTTTTACTTTTGATAGGGCACCTCCTCTGCTCAATTTCATACACCCCAAATTGTTTCTCTGATTTCTTCCAATTTTTACAAGGTTTTGCTCTGAAATACATCTCTTCAGAATAACCCAAATGAATTTCACAGGCAGCTAAAATTATACATTGTTTGACATATTGCTAAACAACTCAGAAGGCTGACAAAGCGAGCTTTTACATATTTAACATATTTTCCAATCATATGAAAAGATGTAGTTCACTTTCTCCAAGTGTATAAATGCCTGATAATACTATCCAAATTCGCCATATGTTGAAAGTTCTGGTCGAGTTGAAATTGATAAAGCATTACGTTGTTAGACATATGCGGTGTCTTATGCACAGCCCTTTTTTTTTATTTCATATGATCATTACAAATCTTTTAACACACGCATATTTTTTCTTATTATATTTATAGCTTTGTACGTGCAAATCGGTTTACCTTCCCTGAATCAGTGGGCTTACTGTATCTGTTAATTCGTATGAAAACAATCATTGAAAACGGGTAATGAAATATGAATAATAACATTTTCTTGCTATGGCATTTTGGCTCCAATATGATATTCTGGCTCAGTTTCATATGTCTAACTGTCATAAACAATATTTCTAGAGATCAAGATATTGAATCGATTTGAAATCGTTTTCTAAAGACAAACTTGACCCCTGAGTATTGTACTCCCTTTTTAATATGTGGACAATCTTCAGTTGTGAATGTGCCCCTTGAGGCATCAGCATAAATACTAAAGGACAATATTTATTAGCACAATTTGAAGGACATCCAATGAAACGATGATTGTTAGCACAACCTGACCAGACATTCAATATCCCGTTTAACCTCCAATGAAGTGTTTTGGCTTTCTCGACCAAAACAACTTGACATACGCAGTTCTACCTGATTTTACGATGTTCTGGGAGCTGTGAAAGCCCTCATGTTTTAAATTAATAATATTACTCTTTAACTACACCCTGCGTTTGGAACCCTGCAATGTGAATTAGTGGCCTGAATATCCACTTTCAACGCCCAGACCTGTATTGTGAACTGAATGTTTCACTTGTTGTTTATGAAAAACAAAAAGTTGATCAAGTTCACAAATCTGTATTGGGGGCGCTGTTGTGCGCCGAGCAAGATGGCCGCCTGAACTGCGAGCTCCTTGGCAGGCAGATCACTCGATCCTGATCCTGTGCCTCCACGTCTAACTGTGTGAACCAGACTGCTACGATTTGCTGGCCGCTGGCCCAGGGATAACCCGGGCCACATCCAAACCACAAACGGTGCCGGGAACCCTGGAACCGGGTGCTGCCACGACCATCCCCCAGCGGCTGCGCCACTATGTGCCAAAATCCGGAGGAGAGACGAGTCGATCCCTCTCATATCCCCGAGACGCCCCGCCAACCTTATGGAAGCCCGCTGGGTGGCAGGACACTCCCACAATTCCGCGTACGAGCGGAGACCAGGAGCGGGCTGCGCAGACGATGGGGCCCCGCACCCCCGGTGCAGGTTGGAGTGGCCGGCAGAGCTGCATACGCTCTGGGGGGCGGACTGTTGCTGCGTCGGTCGTAGCCTACCTTCCCCCCTCAGTGGCTGCAATTCAATGAGCGAGCGGCTCTGGTGGATGCCCCCCCACTGCCGGCGGGGCCCCTGCATTCAGGGTAGGGCTGTGGCACACCGGCCGGAGCTGGGTGCAGCGCTCCCCTGACAACGTGAGCGGTTTCGGTGGGCGGCTTTCCCCCACCATCAGCGAGACTCCAGCACCTGGGGTGGAGCTGTGGCACACCGACTGACACCAGGTGCTGCGCTCCCCTGGCAGCATGAGCGGTATCGGTGGGCGGCCTCCCCCACCATCAACGAGACTCCAACACCTGGGGTGGAGCTGTGGCACACCGACTGACACCAGGTGCCGCGCTCCCCTGGCAACGTGGGTTAGGATACCGGATCCCTGGCACCCATAAGGTACGTGGGTGATAAAAAATCCCAAAGCACCCCCTTTGATGGACACTAAATCGTACACACGCTAAAGGGACCAACAGCTTGACTGCCATCAATCCCTCACCACAAGGCTAAATAATAATATCAGGCTGTACTGCCCAGGGGAGACACCACCCGCCCGCACTTTGTGGGGGACGCCTTGGGACCCCACGGCTTGCACCTGAGTGTGTACTGTGCCCTGGTCCCCATCCCGGCACCACTCCTTCGCCTCGCATTGGTGTCCCCTGCGATCTGGTTTCATCCTAATCCTCCCGCTACATCTACACGCGGCCCAGACCGCACTGGACTTTTGTACTGTGACTGGAGGGGTGCCAGCCCCTGATTGCTTTGCTGAGGCCCTCTACCCTCCTTGGCCGGGTGCCCTATACACTGGCTGGAACCTCCTGTAGGCCACATCATCTTCCTCTGGGATGGCATCATGAGATTCACTGTCAATTGAGTGCACACGCCGACCTTCCTGCGGATAACACAACAAGGCGGTGAGGTGGCCTTCCCTGACCCCCGACAATTGCAACTGGACACCTGATCCTCGAGTCATTGACCTCTAGTGAAGCGGAATTGGGACACTGCACCTTTGGTGACCAACGGCGGTTGCGCCTTTTTACTGATACACAGGTGGCTTGGTGACCTCATCGTCAGCTTGCCCGCTACAGCTTGGGATCCTACAGGCTACATCGGCGGCCACACCTACTATGGAGGCGTGAGCACGGTCATCGGACCCCCCCGACCACCTGCCCAATCCTCTGGGTGCCCCCCACTGGGGTACAAAAAGCAAATAGGGCTGCCTACAGCAATCCACCAATCTAACCTACTACACAATTCAGGGTACCCCTGTCTCATTGGAAGGGCGGATACAATATCTTACTGCCTCCCCTAGCGACTACCTCCTGCAGAAGGACACGGCTCGGTCCCCCGGCGTGCAGTATCCGGCTGGACCCCCTCCCACACTGGTTAAGGTGCCATAAGTCCTCCCTCACTCCTCTTGAGCCTTGTCGTTGCCACGATGACCAAGGGGGCCGGGAAAAAGCAGAGCTCTATTAACATGTTTGCAAAGACTCCGTCGAGATCGTCGGAAGAAGTGCCTGAGCAGGCCCTCACTAGTTCAGCATCCCATGTCTCCCCGGACTCCCAGAACATGATGGAATTAATCCGCGAGGGCTTCACTACACTCCATTCTAAATTAGACGACATGAACGGCACCATATCCTCCATCAATGCCCATATTGAGAGGACCGACAATCGGGTGTCAGAGGTCGAGACAAGAGTGAGCTCCACCAAGGATGGTCTGGGTGCCCTGCGTGCAGAGATCTCTGTGCTCTCCCACCGAGTTCTTGAGGTGGAGAAGAAGAATGAGGACCTAGAATCCTGATCGAGCCGTAACAACCTCCATATTATTGGTGTCCCTGAGGATGGTATCGATGAACCGATGGAGGACTATGTCGAGCATAAACTACTGTCGCTCCTCGACTCCCCGAAGCTCTCCCGACAGTTTGCTATAGAGCGGGCGCACCAAGCCTTGACAGCTAAACCCAAGCAGGGCGCGCCTCCACATCCCATCATAGCTAGGGTTCTGAACTTCCGAGACTGAGATGCCCTCCTCAGAGCCGCAAGAACTAAGGGAGAACTCCTCTTGGGTGGAGCAAGGATACACCTATACCCCGACTTCTCGGTGGCTGGCCAACGGGAACGCAAGACTTTCCTGGCGGTAAACAAAAGGCTAAGAGACCACGGAATTAAATATTCCATGCTATATCCTGGCAAACTGCGCATTGAGCACACCAACCAGGTGTTTTTTTTCACAATCCCAGAGGAAGCCTCCAGATTCATCGACAAACACTTTCCAGGCTGAACCTCCCCTCCAACCATATTACCACAGCTATTAAGCTGTCCCGTCGAGAGGGCTCCTGCACTGACTACCTCTCTGCACCAGGAATATATTACCCTATTACCCCTCAACAAGTTCAGTTTGGTTCACTACTACACATCTGTGCCACACTAATGCGTGCAATACCTTCTTCAAGTTACGTACAAAGTTTCTCTTTAGGCACTATGTTTTATACTGATCTGCCTCCGGCCTGGAACGGCGCCACCAGACCGGCTCACAGGCCCCCTGGCGTTGATGCCACTGGTTTGGATTTGGTTAATGGGGTTTGGGACTGTCATTCCTTTAGTTGGGGGAAGGATGTGGGTGGGGGTGGGATATGTTGGGTGTTATGTTATAAAAAGCTTGGCATTGGCAGCAGGGGCAGAACACAGGGTAATGTTCAACGATTGGGACCGCAGGGCTGCTAAACTGGTCCATTGGATGTCAACACTCTCTTGATACGAACACTGTTACGTTGATGACTGAAAATAACCTGACTTTCATGAGTTGGAATGTACAGGGACTGGGCAATTACAAGAAAATAAGACAACTTCAGCTACAGGCCGAACGTCATGGGACCAAGATACTCTTTTTGCAGGAGACACATGCCGGTGACGAACAATGTGAGAGATTTGCCAAAACGTGGGGCCCCAAAAGATACTTTACCGAATTCTCAACCCAAAGCCGCAGGGTTATGACTCTTATCCACAAGAGTCTTAAATTCACTCTTATATCCTCACAGATAGACCCCCAGGGAAGATATGTGCTGCTCCACGCCATGCTCCAGAACAGGGAAGTGCTCCTTCTGAATATCTATGGCCCTAACATAGATGACCCTGAATTTTATAAACATCTCACATCCCTTCTCAACGGCTTCCCGTTAGTTCCAATCCTTTGGGGGGGGCGACTTTAACACAATATTTGATGTGAACCTCGACAGATCTGGGTCCAGGCCCCGCCAACTCACCATGGCGGCTTACTACGCACTGTCATCCCTTCCCCGCCTCACTATGATTGATGCATGGAGACTCCTCCACACCGACTCCCGCTCCTACTCCTTCTACTCCTCGGTGCACGACTCCTATTCCTGAATTGATAGATGGGTAATCGCTGATGTACTGATAAAAAATGTGATACAACTAACGATCCTCCCTAGGACCCCCTATCCGACCACTCGCCAGTGACCATTACCATGGGTTGGGGCCTGGACCGCGATCATGCTAGACACTGGAGGATGAAACCCCACTCTCTCCTCGACCCCTTGTTTAGCTCTGAGCTTGAGGTGGCTATCGAGGATTTCTTTGTAATAAATACTGATTTGGTGTCCTCAAAAGCCAATCTATGGGAATCCTTTAAGGCTTACATTAGGGTCATAGCGCTGTCCAAGGAAAGTGGCATCCTCAGAATGATTCGGAGGGACATTGCTGAAAGCGAATCCAAGCTATCAACTCTGGAGGCCCAAGGTTCATTACTCCCAACCCCTGAGACCCTGCCAGCTATAGGAGTGGAACTCGACACATTTCGGTCTCTGGCTGTCATGACCACGGGTATCCCTTTTAAAAAGATCTCCAAGGTTTCCTGGGTGGTTGCCTACAATTCCTGGTCCAAGAGTAGGCAGAGCTTAGTGGGTTAGCGAATCTAAAACCACTTCCTCAACTTCCAACATGGCGGTCTGAATATGCACCTTGAAATTCAGGCAGCAGTCTAGTTGCTGCAGCTCCTAGAGTATTTAAGCCCCTCCCTCTGTTTGTTCCGCGCTTCGCATCTGTTGTTATTAGCGACGCTTACCGCGGTCCGGATTCCTGTCAGATATATTCTCCGATTCCCTATTTGTTTCTGTCATAGTTTTTGCCCTCAGTTGTCGTAGTAATTTTCCTGTCCTTTCACAGTGCCCAGTCCCTCCACTGTCCTGTCCTTCCCGGGCTCCTGTCGTGTGTGAGGTTATGAGAGAATACCTTTCCATTTGTTTTCTCGACTATCTCAGCGAAAACGCAAGTACCATGGTGTTGTGAGGAGTTTTATGGTTGTCATTTGCGCTCGTGGTGGCATTCAGTTGTTACAGTAATTCTTCACATGTTTTTACGAAGTGCTCACCTCACGACCTGCATGTGCAGTTACGAGTCGCGCCACCTCACACAACGAACTAGCGTTCGATAAACCAGCATCCATGTGTCTTTAGCCGCATTGTTTATTCTGACAATTGTTGTATGAATGTGAACATTTACTGCTTACCATTTCGGATTAAAAGAGGCATATTAGGTTACTCCATATTTTCTCTAGAATTCACTGTGGGGTTTACCTTGCCTTGAGTTTAGTATTAGCCATAGGAGTTATGGTCACGGAACTCTCCTCTATAGAAACCTCTTTGTTCTTCTGTCAGTAAAATATTTTGTACAGCTCTGTGCTCTATCAATCCCATCTACAGAACCTGTCCCCAGGCATCGAGCTAACATCCCATCTTCAGAACCTGCGCCCCTGTGTCGGGGGGGATTCTGCCGGGGTCGGCCGGGCCGTCCGCAGACCTCCGGGCAGGGAGGCCCCAACTCCTCCCGTGTATATCTCGGATCGAGACAGAGTATGAGGCACACACAAGGAGCAAGGCAACTTCTGTCGTTTATTATGCAAACGGCAGGGATGGGTCAAGGAGCGTACGCGTTCGTCCTGACACACACACAATAGTGGGGCTCGCAGGCCCTTTTTACTACATTATGACGCGCTACTTGCGTCATTCCAAAAAGTTACCAAAAGAACCTATCGCCACTCTTGATTGGTTGCTCGAGTGGTGGGGTTAGTATAGTACGCATATAGAGAATGATATTAGTGGTTAAGATGTAGTCAGGTGGTATATCTGGGTTGTCCCTACAATTAGATACATAAGAATTGTTACATGAAGACCCCTGAGGATTGGCTAACGTTACTGACGTCTGAGATAAGAACCTCATGTTCTGATTGGTGCATCCGTGAGCTCCCCAGCCTGGGACCACCGTTGTTCCCAGCACACGGTGCACCTGTGGTTGCAACAGTGTTTCAATATGGGTACGTGCAGGCAATGTGAGGATTTATTCATAGGTGGGAGACTGACCGTTCCCACTGTAGCAGGTGTCCATTGAGCCTTTCAAGTGTGTCGGCCTGCGTCTCGTAGCGAGGTACCCAGACGCCTTTTCTCTCCTGGGTTTTGGCATCTCGTCAGGTTCGGCTTGGTCACGTGGGGAGGGACCGTGTTTGAGGCATAATTCTGCACAATTAATATTGTTTTTCCACTGTATGTCTGGTTTAATTTGCAGATATGATTTTAACATTGGTACGTGGAGTGCGAGGTTGCAACATCGTGCCTTTGAAGATTTGTTTCTTGACTGTGGGTTTGCAACATTACGACCTTGGCTGGTTGCTCCACTGGGTTCTTTCTGCAGGCTCAGCAACCTGACTTTTGCTTTGTTAATGTCCACGGGAACTCTTGCTTGAGGCCTACTTGGGCCTGGTGCACGAGTAATCCATTTAGTGCATGGATGCTTTAGGTTATAGTGGCATACAGTTTCATGGCCAGTATCGTGTTTCCATTATATCTCTCATGATGGTAACGGGTTTCAAGAGAAGCGTGAGCAAGCGTTATAAATGAGCTCATGGTGCGTCTTGCGTTTCTGCATTCTGAAAGCCTATGTAAAAATAATAAAGATGCACGTCCGTGAATAAGCCTGTCGCCTACGTCAGAGCACTGAGTATGTTCTTCGTGTAGATTGGTGTGGAAATGTTCAGCGTGTATAATAGTTCAGCGGTGCTTCCCGTTATCTAGGTCGTCATGGCATCTCTAACGATGTGTAGATTTCAGTCTAGTTGGTCCGTGCCGCAGGTGTCGGCATGGCCAGTGCGGGCTGTTGGGCAGGCAGATGGACACATCCGTATGTTTCTGTACCAGGGTATTTGGTCATCTGGTAAATGGGCAAACTCTTCTCGTGGCGGGTGTCTGGGCCGCGACCCTCTAGGCCAAGCGCGAGAGGTGAAGGACGGGAGTCTGGTTTTCCATTCTCCCACTTCAGTCCCCCCTCTGGTCGACTTGTCGACCACAAACATATCCTTCTCGTTATCTCCTCTTACTCTCCATATCTTGGTTATCCCTCCGAGATGTCCATAATGGTTTACGTGATCTTCAAATGACCAATACATGTATTCGCATGTTCCTCCAGGAGTACAGTACACCCATCTTCCTATGTAGCTCCTAGGGTTCCTTGGGTTCTCGATCTTCACTGATGGTGGGTCTAGATGATTGGCGATGATTTGGGTGCGCAACTTCTCCCTTTCGTGTATTATCACACCTGTGTGCTGGCCGTCATCCGCTGGCATCAAGGGGTGCATTCCCACCATTTCCAGCAACTCATCAGTTGAGCGCGCCTTCCGGGCTTTCCAAAATCTAATTATTATCAGTGCAGCTCCAGCCAAAATAGCACATCCCACTATTATTTTCAGTCCATCTGACAGCCAAGATGGCATCCATGACCATAATAGTGAAAACCAGCTTTTATCCTTGTTTACGCCGTTACTTTCGTCCATCATTTTGGAGTGCATCTGGGCCAATTGTGAAACTGCTTCTGTTAGTGTACCATTGTCGGCATCGTTGGCAGGTATGAACGTGCAGCATGATTGTCCTATCTTTGCACAAACTCCTCCTTCCATTGCTGTGAGAAGGTCCAATACATATCTGTTCTGTAGTGCTACCATCCTTACAGCTCGCAGCTCCTCTTTAATTGCGTTAAACCCATTTACTGTCGAATTTATGGTCATCATTAGTTCCCATCTGGTTATTTGCAGCCATTTTGCGTTTGCGTATGCCTGCAGTCCCGGATGTATTATTGAGGAGAAGAACATTGCTGCTCTGCTGAATAGTCTGTGTTCTGGCGGTATTGATGTTAGTTCCGTTTCCGACCTTCCCCACAGATAATTTCCTGTTAATGGCTCTCCTTGTCTTTTTCTCCTGTTTAGGACAGTATCATTGCTGTTGGTCCTGTTTTCTTGCTCCTTCTGGAGTGGTGCAGATCTCTTTCTTCTCCTGTCTCCTTCATCCATTTTCGGAAATTTCGCCACATCGACATGCTTCTTAGGTACCACTAGTGATGGTACATTGACGTGTACCATTGTGCACACACCACTCCACAGGGGAGGCAGTGTATGATATGCCTTTTCTCCACAGGCCCAATAATGGTCCATTATTACTGCTGTTCCCGCTCCCCCCTCAGGTAACTCCATCACACTTGCACAATTGGTGTTATATCCCACGTCCACCTCTCCTTTATGCTGGTAACATACTTTGGGCGCAGTCAATGGTAATATAGTTATCGGGTCTTCATCTTCTTCTACCCACGTGAGCATTGGTACATACTTGATCCATGTCGTCCAACATCGATGATTGTGTGTCTCGATGGTTGAGATAGTTTCTTTTGTTACCATGTTGCTGCCAACCACTCCTATCTCCCAGCTGGTACCCAGGAACACCTTTCCTGTTATCGTCAGTAATGGCCTCTCCCAGCATCCTTGTTTACCCGGAACTTCCGTGGCGTACCAATCACATGGTAGATACTGCAGTGTTACCTTCTTTGTTTCTCCTTTTTCAGGGCCACTTGTTATGTATCTGAATGCTTCAGCATGTAAACTGGTCTTGTGATAACTCAGATAGGTCTTGAGGAAGTTGTTTTCATATGGGTATGAGTCTCGTGTTTTCCATGTCATGTGCACTACTGTTCCTTGGAATCTTCCTTTCGTTTGGAACAGGGCCAAATATATTATGCACTGTGCTGTTTTTTCATCTATTTCTGTGGCAACAAATGTTCGTGAAGCGCTCATGGCGTATGGTATTAATGAGCAAACGTAACAGCTATCCTCAGTTGTCTGCTTACCAATGCGGGTCATGTGCTGGTACCATATGTTGTTTGTGACGTGTGCTGAATCTTGTACATAATTATCAATACCTTTATTGTCTGAGTATGTGCTGCGTTTAACTTTATTTCGCTTTTGTTCATTGTTACTGTTACCACCTGACGTAACACCTGTTGCAGCAGGGAGGTGGGGTACATTAGGTTTGGGTGCAGCAAAAAAACTCATAGCATAGCTGTACTGCCATACAGAGGCAGCCAAAACTCCGGTGATCATAAAAATCCCTATTATTTTTATTACATATGCTAACCTCACCGACATTTTTGCTCTTACCTTGCTGCAGTCCTGGCAGCGTATTCTTGCGACGTTAAAGTTGCCCGCCTAAAAATTCTCAAAAGGTGCTTGTTATTAAATGTTAGTTTTGTTTCATTAAGCTCTCCCTATCAAATAGTCATTCAGTGCCCAGGTGAAGAGTTGCTCCCATGCTACTCTAAGTGATCGGTCTCTCAAGACCGGCAAGTATGGGCGGAGGTGGGGCATGTAATTTTCTATGGCCAGGAGGAAGGCCGTGTAGTATACACGTACCCTTTTCTTTTTTAAGTATGTTGGCCTTTTTATTTCGTATACAAATTGGTGTGACAATTCTTCTGGGTAACTATCGTCTGGCAGCACCATCTACGCCTGCACACTGAATTTGTTAGATAACTTTTCTTAACAATACAATATTACGCAGCTCCTGTATGTGCGAGAGAAAAAGAGAACATTCACGTGTTTACATGTGTATTGGTGCAAGCGAAGTCCTTAGTTTTTATTACAATTGTATTTAGTAGTCAATGGGGGGGGGGTTTGCTCAGATGGCGGGAGCAGTTTTACTCTTTGAACGTGTGACCATGGGGTGGGCAGTGTGGGGATCACCCCCTTCTTCGTCCGTTATTCTCTCCGAGGGAACAATTGGGTCGTTGTCTGTGGTTGTGTTTTCTTCCGCTGCCGGGGATGTTGTTGGCGTTTTTCCAATGGACCTGTCGTTGGCGCTGGGGCGGGTCTGCAGTTTGTAGATTTTTACATCATGCAGGTGGTTCCACGCACGCTTATCCTTTAGTTTTACTGCTCTTGTTGATACGTCCTCTACTAAATGGGGGCCAGTGAACCTCTGCTGGTTCCACTTTCTATTAAAATTTCGAAGTAGTACGTGGTCACCTTTGGCAAGTTGGCACAAGTTCTCCTTTCCCAATTCTGTATTTTCGTCTATTTCTTGGTTGCTGGTGGACCCGCCCCGTGTGCGCTCGAGCTGTTGAGACACAAACACAACGCTAGTAATCAAAGAAGACACATATTGATACATTTCATCACCTAACACATTCGCAGAACTTTCTTGGTCGGTGAATGCCCTTGACGTTGGTGTTAGGGGAAGGCGCATTTGGCGTCCAGTAACCACCTCGTGTGGGGTGAGGTGGTGGTCGGACCCTGGCCTGTTTCTAAGTTCGAACAGTGCTAACGGAAGGCAATACAACCAACTTTTCTTTGTTGTTTGCTGTATTTTAGCAATTGCCTCCTTCAATAGGCCATTCAGGCGTTCACATACACCATTGGCCTGTGGGTGGTACGCACATGCAAATTTGTGTTTAATGTTCAGTAGGGATGTGATATGCTGGAACATTTCATTTGCGAAATGGGGTCCGTTGTCTGATCTTAACACCTCGCACACTCCCCACCTGGGGAATACCTCCCTTACTATAAATTTGGCTGCTCTAAACGCATCAGGGTGTGAACAGGGCCCTGCTTCGATCCACCTAGAAAATGGGCATACTACTACTATCATGTATCTATTGCCTTGACAAATGTTGATCATATCAACATAGTCAATGTGGAGGTGCCGAAAAGGTCCTTCTGGTCGGGGTATGGTACCTCTTATCACCTTTAAAGTGTGACCGGCCGTGAACTGTTGACATGTAAGGCAATTGCTGATAAAATTTGACACATGGGATGTTAACTCGGGACAGAACCAATCTTCTCTAATTCGTGCTGCTATTATTTCTTTGCCTGTATGGGCAGGGTGATGTAATTGGTTCAAGGCGGTATTTAACAATGCCAATGGTATTACAACTTTCCCAGTGCCACCCTGGCGCCATAGTGCGTCGGTTGGTGACATTGTGCATCCTCTTTTCACCCATACTTCTTTTTCGGCCATTGGTGCAGCCGCTTGTAACTCCATAATCTGGGTGGCTGGGAGATGGGTGTACCCTTCTTTTATTAACATCTCCCTCGCTATTCCCCTCCCTCTCCCTCTCTGTGAGTCTGTGGGGTTCCATATCTCACCAAAATATGCAGCATATTTTGCATGTGCGTCTGCTGCTGCATTTCCTTTTGATATATAGTCTTCTCCATTGGTGTGTGCTGTGCATTTTACTAGGGCTAGTTCTTGGGGATCGTTTATTACTTCAATTAGTTCAGCCAACAAGAGGGCATGTTGTACTGGAGTGCCGTCAGCTCTCCTAAACCCTCTTCTTCTCCACTTTGATAGCCCTGAGTGGACAGTGGATGTAACATATGCACTGTCGGAATATATAGTAACTTTTTTATCAAAACTTTCCTTTAGTGCCAATATGAGTGCAACCAGTTCCGCCGCTTGAGCAGAGTAATGCTGTGGTAATTGTACACACTTAATAGCCACACACACTGGCGCTTCCATCATTTGTACTACTGCTGCCCCAGTCCTCCTTATCCCGTCTCCTTGATCAATAGTTGATGACCCATCAATAAACAAAAGCTCACCTCCCTCTAGTGCGTTTTCTTCAACTTTCCTAGTACATGAGTACATCTCAGTTACTTGGGTGCAGTCGTGGGCGTAATCTCCCTCTTCAATTACTTCTGCTAGGAACCTTGCAGGGTTAACCGTGCTACATCTAACAATTGCCAGTTCAGCTTTGGACAAAATAATCTCATAACCTGTTGCCCTCTGTGTCGTCAGTGTGGACTTAGGTTTATTCAATATCGCAAATAGTGCATGTTCTACAAATAGTGTAGTTGGACACCCCATAGTTATTGATGATGCTTTTTCTACTGCAAATGCAGCTGCAGCAAGACCTTGTTCGCAAGAGAATTGTCCTAACATTATTGGATCTAAGTGACCGCTGTAAAATGCTACTGGTTTATAGCCCATGCTAGTCTTTTGGGCCAATACTGCTTTCATTACTGCTGAGTCGCAATGTGAAAATATAAAAAATCGTCGCTCATAGTCTGGGGATGCTAGTACTGGAGCAGTTGATATTGCTTCTTTTAATTCATCAAATGCCTCCTTCATTTCCATAGTCCATCCCAACTTTTTCTCCCCTTTATTTGCTTCCTTCAAACCCTCAAGCAGGGGTCCTATGTAAGAGCTGTAATCAAATACCCATGCTCTACAGTAGTTGCACAGTCCCAGAAATTGCTGCAGTTCTCTTACAGTCTGTGGCACGGGAGTGCCTGATATTGCCTGTGCTCTTTGTGGTGCAATCCTTCTTCCATATTGTGATATCAGTTGGCCAATGTAAAGTACCTGTTCCTGACAGTATTGTATCTTTTCCATGTCTACCTTGTACCCCTTTTCAGCCAATATCGTCAACATTTTTAATGAGTCCTCTCTACATTTATCTTCATTTGTACTGCAAATTATTATGTCATCCACATACTGTAACACTGTGCTTTCCAACTCAACGTTACCCAAATCCATCTGTATTACCCTATTGAAAATTGAAGGTGATTCACAATATCCCTGTGGTAATCTGGTATGTTTCCACTTCCTATTTCGGTAAGTGAAGCTTGTCAAGTCTTGTGAGTCTGGGTGTAATGGTATTGAGAAAAAAGCATTTTTAAGGTCAATCACTGTAAACCGTGATGCTTCTGCTGGAATGCCACACAAAATTGTGGCCGGGTTTGCTGTTACTGGATACTCTGCTTCTACTATGTTGTTCAACGGTCTGAGGTCCTGTATGAACCGCCAAGACCCTCCTTTAGCCTTGCGCACCGGGTACACAGCTGTGTTGCATGGGGATTCTGAGGGGACCAATATGCCATTGTTTATAAGGGCTGTTATGGTTTCGTATATGCCCTCATCTGCCTCTCTTGACAATGGGTATTGTTTCACTCTTGGTAGTATGGCACCCTTTTTTAATTTTATCCTTACACCCCCTATGCTTTTAATGCATCCTACATCATAAGGGCTAATAGTCCATAATGATTTTGGCACCTTTGACATATCTTCTTTAAAAAATGGGACTGGTGTGCCAGCGGGTGCCTCAAGTGCCATTGCAATTTTCTGTGCCACTTGTTTGTGAGCCACTGTTAGCCACATTTCTACACTCATCATAAACACCATTTCATTTTCCTCCTTTTCTTCTGAAAACAACTCTTCATCTGACACCTGGGTCAGCCTACATCCTTCTGCTAGTGCTATCACCGCCCTCCATGCTCTCCCTTCTTTATCTTGGGCGTGCACAGCAACATAATCAGCTGTTGCAATAATGCTCTCAATGTCCACTGCAATGACCTTCCCTTCCAGTTCATTAGCTGGTGTTTCTGGTCGGAATAGATAGGCTGCTGGTCTCCTCCATATTTTCCCTCCTATCCCTGGCATCCATGCAAATGCCATGTCTGTTCCGTACTGGAATAGCTCGCCGTCTACCGGCTCCGCCCTGATCGCTATCTGTCCACAGTATGCTTGCAAAATCTGTCGTGCTGCAAGCATGTTAATCCCTGGAGTAGAGCAAATTATGCCATCCTCTGTAAAGGAGATCGTCATATTTAATCTGTTCATTATGTCCCTCCCCAGTATGTTTACTGGTGAGGCACTATAATACAAAAGTGGTACTGACAGATCGTAATCTCCAATAGATAGCGGAACGTTATCAGTAAATGGAACCAACCCTTTAGCCCCAGAAAACCCTTGTGTGTTCATGGCTTCGCCTGACATCTTAAACTTACCTTCCCTTATGCAAGACCGGGTTGCCCCGGTGTCAACAAGGAATGATAATTTTTTGTCACCTATCGTTACCTCTATGCGTGGCTCCTCCGCACTATTAGGTGTTACTGACAGGATGGGACACACCAAGGCCGTCTGTGGGCTGTCCTATTGGGGGTACAATGACTGGCCATTCCCTGTGTAAGGGTTGTGCCCCAACACCGTCACCCCACCCAATTGCGTTCGTTCAGGTTGTGGTGGTGGTTGTATTAACGCTGCACCAGTTACTTGTGGCAGGTATTGTTTTATTTGTTGTTGTGGTAGGGAATAGTGTTGGTCACTCCCTTGTGGTGACATCTGCTGTGGTTGTATGCCCTGCTGTTCTTGTGATGTCCTATGTTGTGCTTGTTCGTTCCATGCTGGTGTTCCTGGCCTGACCCTGCATGTACGTGACATGTGTCCTAATAGTCCGCAGCTCCAACACACGGGTGGTTCCCTGTTTTGCCATGGGAAGTTCCCTGTGTTGTCCTGGTATACTGGTTGCCCTGTCTGGTAGTTATTTCTGAGTCCCCCAGCCTGTTGTTGGGTATTATATCCGTATCCTCTTCCCCTCATAAACCCTCCTCTCCCTCTATTATAATTATAATACCCAGCTCCTTGCATTGGGTACCCTCCTCCCATGTTCTGTGCGTGTGATTGCAGAGGCAGCACTTGCTCTATTACCTCTTGTGGAGGCGCTATTTGAGCTGGATTTTGTGCAGCCACTACTTGCGTTGGGCTTTGGGCCATTGGTGTTGGCGCAGTTATTAGTGCCCCTTCCATGGTATATTTAGTAAGTTTTTTCTGTACTAATTTGGCCTCTTCTGTTTTCCTGTCCTCTTCCTTTTGTTTCATTTTTCCTTGCCATGTTCTACAGTGATGTACTATAGTCAGTTGTATTTCCGGCCATGGTTTTGCTTCCATCCCCACTACTTTCTTTAATTGTCTCTGAACTCCTTCTGGGAGCCCTTGTACTAGTATATGATAAAATATGGCTGGTGTTTTGTCCCATTGTTCTCTAGTTTCCATGCGCCACTTCTCTTGAATATCCTGGATATAATCAACAGGATCCTCGTTCTCACCCATCTTACGGGAAGTAATGGCTCCTATGTCTGATGTGTCTGGGTACTGCACTCTTAGTGCCTGCCATAGCGCATGTCTGCAGTTTGCAAATGGTGCCCCATCATGCGATGTGTTTGTTATTGTTACCCCATGGAATCCCGCTCTTTTCCAAATGTCATCCGCTCTATCCCCTAATATTGATATTAACAGGCCCTTAACATCTCCCACTGCTAGTTTCTGTCCTGCGGTGTGTTTTTCCATTTCATATATCCATTTACCCGCACCTCCACTTAATGATGGGAGCCTACATTTTATGTTTTCCTTATCCGTATGTTTCCAAGGTACATATTGTGGTCTAACCCCTCCTCTCTCCAGCAGTGGCATTACATTCTGTCTTGTGTCATCCTTTATGCTCCATGATGTTAACTCTTCACACCCCTCCTCTTCCCCCATTCCTTTTACTACTTCAAATCCTTCCTTACTACCTCTTCTCCTACCTCCCTCTTCTTCCTTTCCCCTTTTTTCATCCTTTCCTGTGTTCAATATTGGCACGTCTGTTTGCCTGTCTTGCCTGCGACTAGGGAGGTCCCTAAGCCGACATGCATAAGGTGTAACTTCGTCCATGAAGGGTGCGAGCTTTATTCTGTGCAGAGAGCGTGCAGTTGTTGAACATGTGGGGTGTGGCGTTAGAGAGCGTGATGGTGATGTGGGTGGCGTGTGTTGGTTGGTGAGCGTCGGTGGCGTGTGTTCGTTAGTTTGTGTTTCTCCCATTCTTTTCACTTCCTCCTTACTTCTCTCCAGCTCCTCCCATCTTCTACTCACCCATGGCGAATCTATGTTTGTTCTAGTGAGGTATAGCTTATCTAAGCTTTCCCTTTCACTCTTCCTTCCATCCTCACTACAAAAATCATTCATAAATTGCGCCCCCCACTCTGCCTTTTTTCCTTTTATTGTTACAGTTTTTAAGTCTATTAGGTCTCCCTCTTCCTTTCCGTTGTTACCACCTGTTCCCCTTAGTGCTGACGTTGTTGCTACCTCTCTATTTTTATATACTTCTCCCCATCTTTCACTCTCCCTCTTACTCTCCTCTCTCTCCCCTTCACTCCTCTCCTCCATCTCCCTACTATTTTCCTCTCTTTTCCTTTTTAATTCCTCCATTACTTCGTTGCTCATCTCTTCCAATATCCTTTCATCCTCTCTCCTCCTTTCCCATTTCACCCTTTCTCTTTCTACTATACTCTCTATTACCTTCCCCTCTTCATATTTTTTAGCTGTCTCTGATATTATCCTCCTCCTCCATATTTCCATTTCTTTTTCATTTTCTTCTTCTTCCTTCTTCTTCTCCCTCATCACTACTCTTGATACCCTTTCTGCTGCTGCTTTTACCCTTACAGCTTCCCTCTTTCTCTCCTCACTTTGCTCCCTTAATTTTTCCAATTCGTCCTTATCTTCTTTCCTTTTCCTCACTCTCTCTCTTTCCTCCCCCTCAAGTTGTTTTATCAGTTCATTCTGCTCATCCCTTAGTTTAGCTAATCTTTCCTCCAAAATCTCTTCCTTCTGCCGTAGCAGCTCCTCTCCCCTCATTTCACTCTCTCTTTCACTATCCTCGTTTGTTCTCTTTACCGCCTCCCTTTCCTCTCCAGTTAGTGATCCTCGTAATTTCAACAATATCTGTGCAGCTACCCACTCATCGTTTCCTATCTCTACAGTCTGCTCTTCTCTCCTCCCGTCCCCCATTGGTATCTTTCCATGAGCCACATATGGTGGAGGGCTGTATGCCGGGTTTGAGTATCCTTCAGCCGCCCTTAACTGTCCTTTTATTTCTCCTAATTCTCTTAAAGGGTACAACCCTCCCCCCTCTGTTTTCACTCCCGGTGTTAAGGGTATCTCATTGCTCGGTTCCTGTTTTATGTCAGCTAATTTATCAACCTTTCCTCCACCCAGTTTTTCATTCCCCATATTCTTTGTTCCTTCACTCTCCTTTTCCCCATCCGTTCCTTCTTTCTTAATCTCCTTTTCTTCCGGTGTTTCCCCCATAGTGAACATTCCATTTAGTCCTGGTCTAGACCCCTGGAACATCCTCCATAAGTTAAACACCTCCACATGGTTTGCCAACTTCTTCCCCTTGTATGTATTGTGCAGATGGTTTAATAGTGAATGTTGGGCATATGGGTCAAAGCTACCATTAGGCGGCCATGGTGTCAACATTTTGTTGTCCGTCCCCTGGGTCCACTCTATGCTGTACTTAATTAACTTCTCCCTATGTGGTGGCAGTGTGGTGCATATATGTTGTAGTGGGGTAGTGAGGGTATTCCCCCACCCTCCCAACCCTCTCCCGTATGACATACTAGCGCACCCTTTCTTACCCTTCCCCTTGCTACCAGTTTGCAACATACAACCTTTTATTGCTTACCTTGCCCCGCAAGTGTGGGGACTTACGACAATCCTTTGACAAATTATGCAATGATAATAATCACAAAAAAAAAAATTATAAAACAAATATATTTATGATGTTATATTATATTCCTTCCCCTACGGCCCCCTGCGGCCGAAGCGCACGCAGCCCCCTGCAGCTGCGTACCCCTTACGACGATCTTACACAGTCGTCCTTTTTCCCCGTTCTCCTCCCACCTTTACACTTGCCGTGGCCGGCGTTCTCCGTGCGCAGCCACGCCCCCTTCCCCTTCTCCTCTTTGATCCACTCGTTTATCGTTTATCTCCGTGTCCGCTCCTTTATCATGTTTCTCTTCCCCACCAATGTCAAACCCAAAGCTTCTTGTGTTCACGATATCTTACTAAATCCCTACTGGTGACGTCACCTATTTCTTCGAACTACTGGTATATTCGTGTTATGTTCTTTAAATTCAAAATACACTTGCAATCTACCCCGCTAACCCTACAGCTGTCTTCCTGTCTCTCCTGGAACAAGGTAATCTCATCAATACTATAACCGGACTGCGCACGCTGCGTCGCCTCGCGTGTGATACGCCCCTCAACAGGAGGGCTTAACCAGCCAATTATCTTCCGTTTTGGGCAACTACGTAACTAGCCACCGCCCACAGGGAAACGTCATCTACCTATCGAGTTTCTTGCTCGAACAATAGGGAACCTCATCTACCTATCGAGTTTCTTGCTCGAACAATAGGGAACCTCATCTACTCATTGAATGATAAATGTCAAATCGTAGGAAACCACACACACCCACCCTCACACGTAGTCGCGATTTAGGCCAATCAGTGTCTTTCGAGCGGCTGCACGTGATGTTTTCGTGCCCCGCCCCCCTCTTTCGCGTAACGTTAGCTTTTTGTTGCGAGCGTCTGCACGTGTTGTTCTCGTGCCCTGCCCCCCTCTTTCGCGTAACGTTAGCCGCCTTCTCTCGCACTCAATTCACTACCATTCATTCCATTATCATCACTCAATTAAACCTTCACCCCACCTTTTTACAATACCTCCCTCCTCCCTTATTTACTTCCGCCCCCTCCCTCACAATTTCGCATTGCTTGTTGTGCGTGTCATGCTCACCAAGTTCCCTCGATGCAGGGCCGCTCGACTGCGTGCACCCCTCCAAGCGGCTCGCCACCTCCCCTCGTCTGGACCACGTCTGGACACTCGCCGACCGCGGGCGGGATACTTCTCAACCGGCTCCCGAGGGCCAATATCCGGATTGCGCTGTCCGGTCCTCTCGCAGCTCCGCGATGGTCCTGTAGTCCTCAGAAGGGGGCAACGGCAGAGGGGGCCGCGCCGCCGGGCCTCCCCGCAACGGGAGTGCCTGGAAAAATAAAAAATAAAAGTCGATCTTAAACAGATCTCAGCAGTGCCTCCAACTTGTCGGGGGGGATTCTGCCGGGGTCGGCCGGGCCGTCCGCAGACCTCCGGGCAGGGAGGCCCCAACTCCTCCCGTGTATATCTCGGATCGAGACAGAGTATGAGGCACACACAAGGAGCAAGGCAACTTCTGTCGTTTATTATGCAAACGGCAGGGATGGGTCAAGGAGCGTACGCGTTCGTCCTGACACACACACAATAGTGGGGCTCGCAGGCCCTTTTTACTACATTATGACGCGCTACTTGCGTCATTCCAAAAAGTTACCAAAAGAACCTATCGCCACTCTTGATTGGTTGCTCGAGTGGTGGGGTTAGTATAGTACGCATATAGAGAATGATATTAGTGGTTAAGATGTAGTCAGGTGGTATATCTGGGTTGTCCCTACAATTAGATACATAAGAATTGTTACATGAAGACCCCTGAGGATTGGCTAACGTTACTGACGTCTGAGATAAGAACCTCATGTTCTGATTGGTGCATCCGTGAGCTCCCCAGCCTGGGACCACCGTTGTTCCCAGCACACGGTGCACCTGTGGTTGCAACAGTGTTTCAATATGGGTACGTGCAGGCAATGTGAGGATTTATTCATAGGTGGGAGACTGACCGTTCCCACTGTAGCAGGTGTCCATTGAGCCTTTCAAGTGTGTCGGCCTGCGTCTCGTAGCGAGGTACCCAGACGCCTTTTCTCTCCTGGGTTTTGGCATCTCGTCAGGTTCGGCTTGGTCACGTGGGGAGGGACCGTGTTTGAGGCATAATTCTGCACAATTAATATTGTTTTTCCACTGTATGTCTGGTTTAATTTGCAGATATGATTTTAACATTGGTACGTGGAGTGCGAGGTTGCAACATCGTGCCTTTGAAGATTTGTTTCTTGACTGTGGGTTTGCAACATTACGACCTTGGCTGGTTGCTCCACTGGGTTCTTTCTGCAGGCTCAGCAACCTGACTTTTGCTTTGTTAATGTCCACGGGAACTCTTGCTTGAGGCCTACTTGGGCCTGGTGCACGAGTAATCCATTTAGTGCATGGATGCTTTAGGTTATAGTGGCATACAGTTTCATGGCCAGTATCGTGTTTCCATTATATCTCTCATGATGGTAACGGGTTTCAAGAGAAGCGTGAGCAAGCGTTATAAATGAGCTCATGGTGCGTCTTGCGTTTCTGCATTCTGAAAGCCTATGTAAAAATAATAAAGATGCACGTCCGTGAATAAGCCTGTCGCCTACGTCAGAGCACTGAGTATGTTCTTCGTGTAGATTGGTGTGGAAATGTTCAGCGTGTATAATAGTTCAGCGGTGCTTCCCGTTATCTAGGTCGTCATGGCATCTCTAACGATGTGTAGATTTCAGTCTAGTTGGTCCGTGCCGCAGGTGTCGGCATGGCCAGTGCGGGCTGTTGGGCAGGCAGATGGACACATCCGTATGTTTCTGTACCAGGGTATTTGGTCATCTGGTAAATGGGCAAACTCTTCTCGTGGCGGGTGTCTGGGCCGCGACCCTCTAGGCCAAGCGCGAGAGGTGAAGGACGGGAGTCTGGTTTTCCATTCTCCCACTTCACCTGCATAGATTGCAGGATGGATAGTTCACCATACCATAATTCAAGGTAAGGGGTTGGAGTCATTTAGATTCAGAATAAGATTGAGATAGAATCACTATTCCTCTCAGTTATCAGAGAAAGCCCCTTAAATAATTCCTGGTATCTTCTCTAGTTGTTTCTTAGACCCTTTGTGAACTTGAAGATAGTTTCAGCCAATAGAGAGAGTGAAAGGGTAACAACGCAATCTGAGAAAAGAGAAGAGGTTGGTTGGAGTGGTGTTCCCGCAGAGTCAAAGGTAAGCGTTACACTGACGGATCGTGAACAATGATTCTTGGATAAACCTGGCCTAGCAAGGAAATATGGGGAGGGCAAGCTCCTGGCCGCTTTCTTGCTAGGCTCATTCGCCGTGAACTAGGTGCTCCACACATCCCCAGGTTCGAGAGGCCCGATGGCTCTCTGGCTTTCTCATCACGGGATATCAACTCAGAATTTTTTACATTTTATAAAGCCCCGTATTACAGCGCGGATGAGGCTTCGATGGCAGAAGTCGACTCTTATCTCGATGCCCTCCCCCTATTGGCCCTCTCCCCTGAGACCATAGGGTTCCTTGACTCTCCACTCATCCCTGAGGAGTTCTCAGATGCTGTGGACTCCCTATCCTCTGGGAAGGCTCCTGGCTCTGATGGCATCCCGATTGAATTTTACAAGCACTTTAAATCTCTTCTACTCCCACACCTAATAGCTCTCTGGGAAGAATCGGTGGACGAGGGCAGATTTCCCCCGTCACTTCGCGAAGCCACAATAACCGTATTACTCAAACCTGGTAAACCCCCTACACAATGTGGCTCGTACCGCCCACTCTCGCTCATAAATTGCGATATCAAAATATATGCCACATTGTTAGCGACAAGACTTGCTCCCTGTATGCCATCCATTATCCACCCAGATCAAGCAGGCTTCATCCCAGATGCTCCACCTCCTTAAACTTGAGGCGCCTCTTTAACATAATTAGCAGAATAAATCCCAATGTACACGCGGTGGCCGCCACACTCGACATGCAAAAGGCGTTTGATTCGGTCTCGTGGAAATACCTCTGGTGGGTCCTCGAGAAGTGCAAATTTGGACCCACCTTTCTCTCCTGGGTCAAACTGCTTTACTTGGATCCGGTAGCCAGGGTCCGCACTAAAGACTGATGCTCTTCTCTCTTTAAGATCGCTAGGGGGACAAGGCAGGGCTGTCCATTCTCTCTTCTGATCTTCGCCATAGCAATAGAGCCCATTGCCAATATGTTACGCCAGTCCCATGCACATAGAGGGCTGCGAACTGCGGGCCAGGCTGATATAGTGTCCTTGTATGCCGACGAGGCACTTCTCTTCATTCGTTCTCCCTCCATCAATCTACTCCCAATATTGGAGGACGTTGTCTGCTTCGGTCACATCTCGGGCCTCAAGGTGAACTGCGCAAAATCCACTCTCTTCCCACTCACAGATTGCACCCTCCCTCCTCCCGATACCCTGGGGTTCGCGTGGGCTCAGTCAAAAATCACCTATCTTGGGATAGAAGTTACTCGACAGTTCGAGTCGACCTTCGAGGAGAACTACCAAAAATACCTTACGCATCTGGCGACCAGGACTTTAGCCTGGACTAAGCTACCGATATCCCTTGAAGACAGAATAGGGATACTGAAGATGATAGTATTGCCCCAACTACTCTGCAGGTTCACCAACATCCCCCTATGGCCAGGCGAGTGCTTCTTTCTCTTAAACTCGGAACCTTGTCTACCCCGATGGCTGGTGGTGGTTTTGGGGCCCCTGATTTTCTAAAATACTGGCTGGTCTCTCAAATCCAATTCACGTCATACTGGTTTATAAAGACAGACCCCCCTCCACATGTCAGACTCGAAAAACTAACGGTCAGCGACCGGGATCTCTGCTCCCTGGTGATACAACTCATCCCATCAGCCCCCGGCTCACTTGACCCGGTGGCTGGCACGTCTCTGGCATTAACAAAAGCATGGAAACTGTTTGGCACTGCCCACCCGTTTCATGGCACCGCCAGTGGTGCATCGGTGGGCCGAGGCGGGATATGAGCTGATCCGCGACGTCTTCGAGCAGGGCAGCTTCACCAAATGGCCGGACCTCCCATTGTCTCTGAGATGGTGGCCGCCCGTGTGGCTCCAGTACTCATCCCATCGAAGAACCCTTAAACAAAAACACCCCATGTTCCCAGCGATACCGTGAGACGACCCTGCTATTGAAGAGCTGACTTCCCCCACACCCATTAGGGGTAAGATATCCAGACTGCACACCATGGTTCAATCCAGATCTACCCCAGGTTTTACTAAACTGAGGCGAGCATGGGGAGACGACCTTGGGGTTGAGGTGACTGACGAGCGCTGAGCCCATATTTGCGCTCGCATACACGGCTATCCTTTAACTCCCGCTTCAAATTGATTCAGCTTAAAGTACTGCATAGGTTCCATTATACGCCGAACCGATTGCACCGCATGCTTAATGATCACTCCCCAAGATGCCCCAGATGTGGCCAAGATACTGCCGACCATATCCACATGATCTGGTCCTGCCCCCGCCTTGCCCAATTCTGGGGTATGGTGTGCTCAACCATGTCTGCTGTCCTTGAACACCCTATCGTCCCCTCCCCAATAAGGTGCCTCTTCCACGATTTCCCCGAACTACCCTGGGTCTCTAAAAAACTGGCTGGCCTTTGTATGCTTCTCGCAGTGCAATCCATCTTACTTCGCTGGCTACGTCCCACACCCCCCACTCACGCACAATGGCTCAGGGCAATCACTTGGGCTTCAGACACTGAAGAAACCTGGTCCCTACTACAACCCTCTCACTCAAGACCCAGGGATGTCTGACCGAAATTTCGGTCCTATATGTCTGATTGTAGTGCAGCGTCAGATGCATTATCCCCAGCTGTTACCCCTTCTCGCCCTGGTTCCCCCTCATGAATCAAAGTTCCTCCGTCCTCACATCTACTCCGTTTATGTATCTAAAGGATACAACCACATTGGAAACAGTCGCTGTATGCCTGTATCATTTATGCTGTAATTACATTCTACTAGCCTTGTGTGTAACTCCCCTATGTTGTGCTGCCAAGCTAAATAAATAAAAGTAAAAAAAAAAATGTGTATTATAGGATGACTTGTGGTACCACCCAGCATTGCAAAGGTCTGTAGCTGACATGCACGTGGATTACTGCTATACCCGTGTGTATATCTCATGACAAGGCCGTGGTGTTGAGCGACATAGGTGCTCAGGACATGCTGCCCGACAATACGTAGCATGCAACGCTATGTTCACGCTTCCAAGCCTCTAAGAACTCAGGATCAGACCCTCTGTGCCAAAGCCCTCACAGGACAAGGTCACAGTGTTGAGTGATGCAGGTGCGCAGGAGACACTGCCCGACTATACGTAGTATGCAACGCTACGCACACGCTTCTGAGCCTTTAAGAACTGAGGATCGGACCCTGTGTGGCAAAACCCTCTCAGGACCAGGTCACAGTTTTGAGCAATGCCGGTGCGCAGGCGACGTTGCCCCACAATACATGGCATCTAATGCTTCATCCATGCCTCTGAGCCTTTTGAGATCGGAGGATCGGACTCTTTGCAGCAACACTCTCGGAGGACAAGAATGCAGTGTTGAGTGATGCAGGTGTTTGGCGGCGATGGAGTAGCAGAGCAGATTGTGAGTGTGGATGACTTCACCCTCTATCTGTTGCCGCAAGGTAAGAAGGTGCCGGAGGGAGAGTAGCATTGCTACACTCCACGCAACCCCCTGACCTTGCATGTCAGTCCCATTCACCCTCTTGTACAAGTGTGTTCCCTATGCAACTATTCCACGCTTATCCCATCTTCGCCTCTGCCATCTCCCCTTCCCTCACTCTTTCCACAACTTAGGAACCGATCCACCTGCCTTGCATGCCACATGCGCTTCCTCACTACTTGGCCCACTCTCCCCTGCCCAGTATCCTCCAACTGGTCCTCCCTTCCCACACCCACACCTCTGCCTTCTCGCCTTCCCTCGCTCCCTCTGCAACTAAGGCCCTGCTCCCCCTGCCTTGTGTGCCACATGCACTTCCTCGCAACTTGGCCCAGTCTCCCTGTCTTGCACCACATGCATCCCCAAGTAACCTGTCCCCGCTCCCCTAGCCTAGCACATCCCCCTCAGCGTTGCTCCCCATGAAACGGCCCACCCCCTCAACCTACCGTATCCCTCTCTGCATTGCTCCCCATGTAATGTGTTCCCTGTTCCCCTGGCCTAGCACATCCCTCTGTGCTTTTCTCCCCACGTAACTTGTCCCTGCTCCCCTGGTCTTGCGCATCCCTCTCAGCGCTTCTCTCCACACAACTGCCCCTGCTCGCCTGGCCTAGCGCATCCCTCTGTGCCTTGCTCCCCATGTAATTTACCCCTGCTCCCTCAACCTTGTGCATCCTTCTCAGCGTTGCTGCCCACGCAAACCAGGCCCAGTTCCCTCCTCTCCTTCCTCTTCAGGTTCAACTGAGCCACGTCCAGTGTATTGTTCCCTGCCTGTGTCTCGCATCTTAGGCCTGTGTGTAATGTGACCATTGTCTTGTCATTCCACTGCAGTGTATTGCACTACTGTATCGTCATTCCACAGCATTGCCTGCATTTCCTCTTACTCCCAGGTTCCTTGGACTACCAGTGTTTGTGTATTTTGTTTTGTTGGGTTACTTTTGTATTGGATACTTGCTGTATCACTTGCATTTCTGTTCTTCCTCCCTAGGGCCCCTAGGACTACCAGCTTTGTATGCTGTACTGTACTTGCATTCTCACACCTTTGTGTTCCATTGTAGTGTGCTTTTGTTGCTTTCACTTTTTGTTTTCTCCACTCACGCCAGGACCCCATAAGGTTCCAGTATTGTTGTTCTGTGGTGTACTTACTGCTGCCCTTCTTTCTGTGTGTGACCCCCATGTTCTTCGCTTCTGTTTCCCCCTAAAGTGTGACCCTCACACCTGCTTGGACTGCCCTCCGCTTACTCATCGCCCTGTACCCTCTATGGTGCTCTTCGTCTGCCCTATCTTCTCTAACTGCTATTCTAGCAACTATTCTATCCCTATCACTACGTCTGGTAGGTAGAAGCTCAAAATGGACATCCTGGTCTCCAACACAATCCTCCCTATCGCTGATACCTACACCAGTGCTTCCTCCAGACAGAGCCTCACCGACATCCTATTTGTTGTTCCGTCTCCAGGCAAATGGACCCCTGATATGGTCTTTGTTCTCTCTTCTTTTTCCTCCTCTCCCATTAATGTTGGCACCCGGTGGGAGGCCCTCCTGGCCCCCTTCCACTCCACCAAGACCATCATTAATTTCTACTTAAATGGTATCATCTTGGTCCAGGTCCCTCGGGCCAATCTACTCCTTTTCAATAGATGCTTCTTGCATCTTATCAACTTCCAGTCTTCTCCTGCTATAACTATCAATCCTTCTCTGGCTCCACTATTGCCTTCTCCCTCTGCCACCTCTCTGGCACCCTGTGCTGATTCTTTGGCCACTCTGCCACCTCCTTCCTCTGCCACCTCTCTGGCACCCACTGCTGCTTCTCTGGCCACTCTGCCTTCTCCTCCCTTTGCAGCCTCTCTGGTACCCTGTCCTGCTTCTCTGTCAACTCTCCCTTCTCCTCCTTCCACCACCTCTGTGGTACTCTCTTCTCCTTCTCTGACTACCCTGCCAGCTCCTCCTGCCTCCTCTGCCCATTCTCGGGCAACTCTAACACTTTTGCAGGGCATATCTCATGCCTGTACCCCTCCACAGAACTCTTGAAATGGTGGCAATCTATTCCACATCGCTACTCTTAACTCTTGCTCCGCTGTCAAACCCTCCTCAGACATCTGCCGCCTCCTGGTAGAGCTTGATTTGGATGTACTCGGACTCACTCAGACTTGAATTATGGTCAGCTCTGTCACGAGTTGACACTCTCCTTCCAGATGGATACAAGCTTCTCTCTTACCCCCGAACCAACCGTCCTGGAGGGGGAGTAGCCCTGATCTTTCCAGAGTGCATTCCTGCTTCTGTCATTTCTATGCAGGCCTACTCCTCCTTTGAATGACTGGTTTGCAGGCTCTCTACCTCTCCTGGCCTCTCTCTCACTGTGGTCATCTGCAGGCCACCTGGCCAGGTCACCTTCTTCCTCCTGAGTGGGCTGCCTCTCCTCCTCTCTCCTTGCCTCTACTTCTCACCTTTTCCTACTCAGGGACATTAACATCCATTTGGATTCTGCCAATCCCTCCTTGAGGCTCTTTTGCAACCTCTGCAATGCGCTCTCTCTCTATTCTACTCTCTGGCCTGACTCACTCTGCAGGGTATACCCTGGATGTTCTGATCTCATCAGACCTCCCACTCTTAAACCCTCTCACCACTCCTCTCTCTTTGACTGACCACTGTCTTCTCTACTCTCACCTGTCACTCTCTGCCCTACAGGTTAAGCCGACTCCAACAATGCCACCCACCTTCTTGGTCATCCGGCTCATGAAGCCTGTGTCAGTGGAGGCCTTTGCTGCCGCTTTCTCTCCTCCTACACCTTTGGCTCACTGACACTCTGACACAGCCCTTTCCAACGTTCATCTCTCTATCTCTAAAACTCTTTATAGCATTGCCCCTGTCATGAGCATCCGTTTGAAGTCTGCATCCAAGTGCAACTCTTGGTACAATTCTGACCTCGCCACCCTTAAGCGCAAGTGCAGGGTTGCTAAGAGGAAGTGAAGGCATCAAGTGCACCCGCTGGCAAACTGGCCTGCCGCCTGCTCCAAAGGCAATACAGACTCTCTGTCCTCTCTAAGAATCCAAGCCTGTGTCTCAGGGCCTCTAGCAACTCAGGCAGACTTTTCAAAGTCTGCAAGAGCTGGCCAATCCTGCTGCAGTCTCTATCTCTCCTGTTCCCTCCCAAGCCCCTTGTATGGCTTTGGCATCTTATTTCACCACTAAAACTCAGGACATCCTGACCACTCTCTCTTCCCCTACCTCCTCTTCCTCTCCTTCTAACATTCCAGGACCTTCTCAGGCTGTATCTGCTCTTTCTATCTCCTCCTTCCCCCTGTTCACTACAAATGATGTTTCCAGACAAGTCCGATCTATGAAAGTCTTGTCAAATCAGGTGCTCTCCTGCTCTTCCAGAACCATTAAGGACCACATTGACACCCTTGCTCAAGTCTTGGTCAATTTCTGCAATCACTCTTGCCACAGGACCCTTCCCCTACCCCTTAAGCACTCCCTTGTGCACCCCTTCTTAAGAAGCCCACTGCCGATCCTTCCTCGTTGGCAATCTATCGTCCGATCTCCATCACTTCTTTCCTGCGCAAACCCCTAGACAAGCTGGGCATCTCCCAGCTTAATCTACATACTGAATCTGTTGGTTGCCTCCATGACCACCAGTCTGACCTCAGAGCAGCCAGAGCATGGCAACTGCTCTCCTGAACACCCATGAAGACTTGCTCTCCAATCTTCACTCTAACCTTCATTCTGTCCTCATTCTCCTTGATATTTCCTCTGCTTTCGACACGGTCAGCCACGCCATCAAGCTTAATCATCTCAGTGTCAAACGGGGTATCTCTTGTCAGGCCCTTTCCTGGTTGACCTCCTTCCTCACTGATCGCCCCTCCCAGGTCCAACTTGGGCCTTTCCTCCCTCTACTTGTGGTGTTCCCCACAGGTCTAACCTCTCTCCCTAGCTCTTTAACCACTACTTGGTGCCTCTGGCCCACCACATCTCTACCTTCTGCTCTAACTGTCAGTGATATGCAGATGACACACAGGTCTCCTTCAATCTCCCCCCAGCCGCTTCTGCTACTTCTCTCATTCCAGACTGTCTCTCCACTATTCAAGAATGGTGTGCCTCCAACAATCTATGCCTTAATGCCAGTAAGACTGAGATCCTCCTCATTGGGACATCTGCTCCCACCTTACCTCTCTCACTCTGGCCACCTACCCTGGGCCCTCTACCTGCTCCTTCATATAAGGCTAAGAGCCTTGGTGTCATCTTCAACTCCATCCTCTCCTCCTCTCCTCACATCTCTTACATCTAAGAAATCACACTACCAGCTGCACCTCCTTAGAGGGAGTCTTCCTTTTCTCACTTCCCCCAGAAGCTCACTATCTCCAGAACCCTGGTCCTATCTAGGCTGGACTACTGCAACAGCCTATTTTTAAATCTGCCTGCCTCTACTCTTCGCCCACTGCAAGTAATCCAGAACATGACTACAAGACTTGTCCCTGGCTTCAAGCCATGGGATCGTATCTCTCCAGCACTGAAATCTCTCCACTGGCTCCATGTGGCTGCGAGGATCAAGTTCAAAACCCTCTGCATCGTCCACAAGGCTTTCTGGGACCGGTGACCACACTACATCCAACTCTATTTTGCTAAGCGTCTTCCTTCTTGAGAAATTCACACATCCACCTAAATTTTCTGAAGGTCAGACGATTCTCCAGGCAGAGAGTTGGGGGTAGATCTCTGTCCTCAGTTGGGGCTTCCCTCTGGAACAGCCTCCCTGCCTCTCTCAAACTTGAGCAGGACCATCTACTGTTCTGAAATCAACTCAACACCTTCCTTTTTGCTTCTGATTTGCCTATCCCTCTCCCTTGCTGATCTCCCTGTCTGCTGCACTTACTAGTTACCTGGCTGCCCACTGAACTTACGGGACCAGGCTTCTGCACATCCAGTTGCCCTTGCACTGCCTGGGGCCTCCCAACCACTTATGGGACTGTATCTGCAACCCTACAGTCCCCTGACTCTCTGCACTTATGGGCCAACTCCCGGGAACACTTACAAGCTACTTTGCACTCTCCCCTTCTGCCTTCTCTCTTCCCCCCTGGCACTTCTCCCCATCCGTCCCTTCCGAACTTGTACAATTTGAATGACACAAGTCCTAGTAAAATCATTGTTTTGTCCTCCTTCTGTCCTCCCTCCTTTGTCTGGTCGCCGCCTAGAAACACTTGTTTACAGGTACCTTATAAATGACTTCTTATATCATATCATATCACATCATTTTTTATTGTATCGTACTTACTATTTTTGAAAAATCGCGAAATCTGCAATCTCCCGAAATCGCCTATACTAATAGGCCAGACCCCATCCTGTGCAGGGTGAATGGGTGGGGTTGGTCAAATTTCACTATCACCAGTACACCCCAGACTGATACGCCGACCTTGGGCCACATTTCAGCCCACCAACTGTTATGGAGCTGGAGCCAACCCCGAACATACAAACACACTTTCACATATATATATATATATTCAGTGACATTTTTTTGTTAAAGGGACGTTTTGGTTAAGCAAATAAAAACCTATCAAATTCAGTGAAAAAACGTTGTTAAAGGGGCATTATGGTTACATTGCACTAATAAACCAATGGAAAAAGTGTGCTAAAAGGATATTATGGTTACATGTTAAATCGGAAAACCCCAGACCTTCACCAGTTATGGTAAGCTGAGCAACCATAACTCGTGTCACCACCGTGCACTGCTAAGACTAGCACCCATGACATCAAAGATGACATCGCAAATGTCATTGCCGCAAAAACCTGGAACAGTCTCCCACTGTCACTTTGTGTGGTTGACAATCATCTGTCCTTCCGCCAAGCCTTAAAGACTTATCTGTATTAGGTATTTCCTAACTGCTGGTGCTTTCCTGCTTCACCTTGTGCCAAGATACCTCTGGGTGTATGTTGTGCTTTAGAAATATATATAACATAACATAACACCTCAGCAGGTCTACTCTTTGTTATCTCATCAGAACACCAGTATCGTAACACCCACTACCTTCATGAAAGCATCATAATGTCCTTACTAATTCATGCATAGTATACTGCCATACACACTGAAGCAAACCTTTCACAGATTAACACACACATATACTTGTAGACACTTCACAACCAGAAGTAACAGCCCAGTCAACAATCACACCCCCCCCGTGTATGCTTACTCTGATATTCAGACACTCATGCACAGTGCACGCATCTACATTAAACAACTTTGAAATCCACACATTCCTTTTTTCTCCAACAGACAAAAGAGAATGCCTACCGAAAAGCAACTCTGTAGTCAACAGCGCAAAAATAGAGCAGACAAAACTAAAAGCATGCAAAATAGTCATCCGCCTCTAGCAGAGTGTGTACGAAATCTTCAAACAATACAGCTAATAAAGTCACTGAGCAAAACTGAACCAGCTAGCAGGAAAAAAAGTGTGACCCCTCTTCCAAAATGTAAAAAAAATGTTTTAAGAAGACTTCAACTTCCAGTAGTGCTAGCACTGCATCTACCAATGTTAAAGTAGCCACAGTTAAGCATTCCAAAAGAGTCCTTCAGAATCTTATAAACACAGCAGAGAAATCACTCTCAACCCTTACAACATACAGCAGAAATCTAATCCTGGAAGCTCTCATTGACAGTGTAATGCTCCTCAAAAGAAAATTGTTTATATTAATTTTAAACAGAATGAAAGCACTAACAAAATTAATTAGTAAACTACAAAAAGTAATTTGCAAACATGCGCAATATCAACGTAGATACCTTTGCAAACTTCTATGCAGGTGAGTGGATTCACACAACCAGCACAGAGACATATTTCAATAAAGAGGCATGTAAACAAGAGCAGACAAACCAAATTGCCATACCTACAAATGGCCGAGGGTATGAAATGGTAGACAACACCATTATGGCATAAGAAATGCTCATTGATAGAATGTCTCTAACAAACTTACAATCAACTCTCCATTCCAACGAATCAATCGGTCCCGTCTACAAATGGCCCTGCACCTCAATAAGTAATGTACAAAAACAATCCTTCAAATCTTTACAGCAATTCCTCAATCACTATATAAAGCGAAAGAGAAAACGAGAATGAAAATCTTGCAAACCAAGGACTCCTGTCCAGTGCGCAAATACAATTCATTAGCCTGCATTTCCAGGCCTGCTTGCAGAAGAGTAGCGACAACCTCAGAGATGCAAACCTTCTCTTACACATGTACAAAAAAGAAATATCAAAGTTTAAAGGCACATCTGCTGAAGTACCAAACCAAGAATGTGTGTGTTGTCGCAGAACTTTTTATACAAAAAGCACCAACACTGTAGATATAACGTATAAAGTAGAAGACAATGAGGAATCCCAATGGTTCTAATTAGCTCTCTACCTTATAGCAGAAAGCAGATATGAAATTTCTAACCCCTCAATACTTTGGACATATTGCACTACAAAGCTAGATAGTAACCAAATGCCTTCACGGGATATCACTTATAACTTGGAAATATTCCAACTTCCAAAACCACTCCAACAGCTTAATTTGTATGAGAGCATTATAATCTAAACAGAACACCCATTTCAAGCTATAATACGGGTTCAACCTAAAACAGCCAAGTTGCCTGTTTCAGAATTACTAAAAGGCATTTGTGGCAAAGTAGTTTATTTGCCATTAGATCTTAAAGAACATGTAGACACTCCGGGAGTGCAAAGGCCAATAGATCAATCTTTGATTACCCTGGTGAATGGTGTACCTACAAAATACAAAACCAATTGGCAACAACTAGTAGACTTAAACAAAGTTAGAGAAGCCCAACAATATATTAAAGGTAATAACAAATACTACAAAGAAATAAACATTAAAGTAAACCTGTGGGAAACCACCAAAATAATTCAGGATTCCTCATCAACTGGCCAATTTGAACTTGTAGATCCTATTACAGAATCCAATATTTTAGACCAGTATACAATTCACCCACTGCACTCCAAAGACAGCATAGATGATGCACTAGAAACAAATCAAATGTGGCAAGCCAAAGGATCTCCAATCAGCACATGGGAAAAAAAGTGTGGGGGGCACTAGCCTTTCCTCTACTCTTTCCTACTGCAAAAGGGAGAAGGTATGATGAAAGATGCACACACATAACAACATATGAATACTGCTCTTTATAAATGTATTCTGAAGACCCCAGATTCAGACAAAATGTTGAATACATATTCCACTTCCTGTTTGAAAATGATCTAGTTACTCTATGTTACAGAGTTGCTCACACATTGAAAACAGTTTCCAATGTTTTAAACATGTCTGCTAAGAAACTACTTCAAAAGGTACAAGGCAGAGATGAAGTTTTGAACCAAGTATCACAAATCTCTTGGCAAACATGCATGGTGCAAAGGATTACTGGTTACACCATCACACAGATGTACAGTGTGTGCTACATAACCTTGGCCCATCCACATGGTTTGTCACTTTAAGTTGTGCATAGTATGACTTGCACGACATCCTACGCATAGCAAACCAAAACAAAGCACAAATAGACATACAAACACCAGGATAACTCTCTTGACCCTGTAAATGTGTCAAGGTACTTCCACCACTGCTTTATTGTCATGCTGAACTTCATCTGTAATAAAGCAATTCCGTCAGGACAGTGATGTCACTGTTTTACAGTTCATTCACAAATGTGTAACTTGCAACATCCCTTCAGAAACCACACATAGTGATCTACATGCACATATTTTACGGTTTCAAAGACATAAATGTGGCAAATATTGCTGACGTGGATATAAAAACAAAGGCAAATACTACACCAAATGCTGCTTTGGTTTCCCTAGACCAGTTTCAACAAAAGGACAAGTAAACAGCTTCATGTCTTCTGTTAGACACAGTGTGACACAGTGTGAAAGGCAAATCGCCTAGGAACGCATACTGCATTAAAAGAAACAAAGTGTCAAAGTACATCAATGATTACAATGCCATGTGGAATGCAAACACAGATGTACAGTAGTACATTGCAGACAATTCCACTGCTGTCGCATGATATGTCACAGCCTACTTAACCAAAGCAGAGAAAATAGAGCTGAAAGACCTCTGGGATGACATCTCATCTGGCAAAACACTGTCACAAAAATTATACAGCTCTGGCATAAAAATGCACTCCCATAGAGAATGTGGTTGCTATGAAGTTGCAGACCACTTAACAGACACAGCCTTACATGGGAAATCTGAAACATAGTCTGGCTAAGCCTTGGTCCTGCTGCATTCAGAAAAAGAGTGCTCAAATCTTACCAAGACATAGAAACAATAGCCAAAAACAATCCAATCAGCTAGGGCATTTTGAAAAACTAATTATTGGTCACATACTACCCACACAGGAGTACTGTTTTAGAAAGCATGTGTCTATACCACATAGGCCAACATTTCTCATAGAAGAGAAACTTGTATGAGAAATGCACTGTGATACCTAACTACGCTGTGATACCTCAGGGTATGTGTGTCTAACAAATGTAATAAATAAAATAAGTAAATAAAAATAAGAGGAATATTAAACCAGATGAAAACAAGGTAAATACATAGTCAAAACTTGTGAAGGCAGCCTCGTTAAACTTACCAAACCTAGCCTGATTAATCATATGAAGCTATCATTTAAAACTCCTTAATATAGAGAGCTTTACTACATGTCCCTATGAAGATGCTTTCATTGTAAATGAAAGCAGAATAACAAATTAAAATTTCAAGCAGTACAAAAAGGTGTTGGACAATGAACGCCAACAAGAGGAAGAAGTTCAAGCACAAATAAATGAAGACACTCCCGAGGGCAGTCAACCTTCTGTTACAAGAAGCCAAGAACCACTTGGGGAGCCACTCATAGAAAATGAAGCAGAATTATCCATGACTGATGTAGGAAACACCATGTGTCAATGTGAGGAATATGAAGAAAATGTTGCTCTACTGCAATCACAACTCAATGATGAACAATGTAGCATTTTCCTGGAGGTCACTAAATAAATTGAACATGGTGTGAAGCACAAAACTAAAACTTGTAACTGTCAAAATTATAAACATGTACACCTGTATGTAAGTGGTGAAGCTGGTTCAGGCAAAACATTTGTAATAAAAATCATCAGCAAGTTCCTCCAAATATTGACAAACAAGCTTTTAGCCATTGTAACAGCCCCCACAGGTTTAGCTGCCTACAACATAGTTGGTGCTACTTTGCACTGACTGCTGCTCCTTCCAGTGGAACACCAAAACAAATTAGAGTACTACAAACATTCAACAGAAGCTGCTATGGAGCTATGCATAATTCTGAAGCAAATGAAAATACTCCAATTAGATGAGGTGAGCATGGGCTCCAAACTAATGTTGGCTTTGATAGACCTCAGGTTGCAAGAGAACCTTAAAACGGACTACGAAGAACTCTTTGGAGGAAAACAAGTTATCGTTTTCAGAGATCTTATGCAATTGATACAAGTGAAAGGTGAACCTATTTTTAACACCTTAGGACACAAACTGTGCCGTAACATACTTGGCAGCATAGGAAATGTAAATCTCTGGCCACATTTCCAATACAGAGAATTAACTCAAAACATGCATCAGTCTGCAGACCTCACCTATGCTAGCATTTTAAAAAGCATTCAGAATGGTCTGCTTTCTAAGGATGCACAGTCTACCTTAAATAGTAGACTCATCCATGAGCTATACGGGCATGTCACATCTGCTGCTGATGTCATGGAACAATTAGCACATACAAATGTGAAATATATGTCCTTAATGCCAACCATAGCAAGCTGTGCACAATTCAATGAAACAATGTTAAAAAAAAGAAATGCAAACAATAGTGCAAATTAACTCCATGGATAAACTGGAAGTGCATGGTATGACACTGCCTATGTGTCAGCAAGACACAGCATGACTAAATACCTTAGAAAACTGTATCTCCAACACAGCTGGTTTGGAGAACATGTTAACATTGTGTTTAAACTGTAGAGTAATGCTGAAATATAACCTTGACATGGAGCAAGGTTTAGTTAATGGAGCACTTGTTGGCTTCCAGACATATCCATGTGACAACAACATTCAGTTTGTCAACATCCACTTTGACAAACTTTCAGAAATTAAAAGGGTAGGATGCTCAACACCCCGAATTCTTCTTTATAAAGACGTGTATGTGAACAGAGAACAGGTCTCTCTATCGCTTGCATATGCAGTTGCTATTCATAAATGGCAAGGTCTAACCCTCTATCAGGCATTGAGTGACATTGACAGCACAGTCTTCAAAGAATGTCTGAGTTACGTAGCACTGTCATGGCTATTTACACTTGAAGGACAATTTCAAGTCAATTTTGATACACACAAAGTCAAGGCTGACATTCCTTGCATTGTAGAGTACTACAGACTACATGCATTCTACACACCCCACCTCGTTATGTACCCTGTTCCTCAAAAAGGAAAATTTGTTAAAAGAAAAGTAACTGAAACTTGTTAAAAGAAAAGTAATGCAAACAGAACTTAGAATAACTTAGAAGAGATATCCCAACAGTACCACCAAAGAAATTGAAAGCAGCTGCTACTCCATCAAGTAGCACAACCACAAAAAGACGTAGTGCAAATGCAAGTACGCATCCAACAGCACAAAGGAAGAGAAGAATGTCCTCTAAAAAAACAAGTGGAGTTCCAGTAAACGACACAGTCACAGAACTGTCAAGTCCATTCAAATTTTCCAACACAACTGGTGTAAATTAATATGCAAATGTAGCAATCAAAGTTCTGTTCCCATTGCCACCAATTGTTCAAAACATTTACTTGAACGGCACAGACCAGTTGTGTTTGCAAATGCTCCTCCTTCATAGAAATGCAACAAACAATCCTTTCAACACTTACAGTGTCTCAGGAATAAGGCAGGAATTGGACTACTGTGTGGGAATGGTGACATTCACCATAAACACAGAAGAAGATCCACAAGAATGTCTAATGTACTTGCTGCAAGTGCTCAAAAGCAAAAATATACCTATAAATGAAATCTTACAGATTTCCGATATGTGGAAACATACATGCACTCTCTGCAACCATGTCGCACAGAATCAAATCCCTAATGAGCTCTTTGTGTGTGTATCTATACCTAATTGTGAATCCATTCCATTTCAGCAGCTGGTACAAAATGCAAATCACGGCATATTATGTACTGTTTGCAATTCAGACAATCGTTCTACCTTACACATAAACTCCTGTAGCCAATACGTAATAGGAATGCTTTTAAGATACAACGCAGATGGCACCAAAAACAACTGCAAGCTTACTAGCTTCACACATGGGCAAGTACCGCTTGGCATGAAAACCTTCACAACAGTAGGCATAATCTACCACATGGGTGCCACAACCAGTGCAGGTCACTATACTGCATACATTAAAAAGAATTGTGGATGGTTTGAATGCAATGATAATTCTGTTACTCTGAAACAGAGATTACCAGCAAATCTAACAGATGCCTACTTAATATTTACTGAAACCTAAATGTACTCACTGACTTGTAAAAGTAGTATAACCTACTTCCGGACAGACATCAATACTTATGTAAGTGCAATAGAAAAATACCCTTCTGCCCTGTGAGTAGCACTGCAATGCTGTTTCTGAAATGGAAAATAGTTTCAATATGAGAACAGATGTGCATATTGTTCATTTTTCATAATACTATATAGTTTATCCCCAATGACTGTGGAAATCATGCACTGATATTATTTCACCGATAGTACTTAAAAAGTACTGAGTATGAGGGTCTAAAAACTGTCCTTGCTAACCTGTAAAACTACCAACTGTTAAAACTGCTGTCCAACTGTGCCCATACCACTGCAATCAATAGAGCAGCTGTCATCTAACTGCACCCATAGCACTACCATGTTGTTTAAGACACTTCTTGCAGGAATACTTGTGCTGCCACGGTACCATTTTTTTTCCAGCAGCCGTGAATGGGCAATTACTGGGTCATTACGGCCTTGCCGGACCCAGTAATTGTCCATTCGTGGGCACCGGAAAATATTCTTCCTCATTCCCATTTGAGCCCTATAGGCCTCAATGGGAATGGGGAAGCTGGATGCACCAGCACCATTCGTGAATGGTGACAGTGCATCCGACATGCTCTGCTTCCGGGTGCCGGTACGCCCACCGAAAAGGCACCTGCAAGCAGAACTTGTAGTTTACTGGCGCCATTACTACCGGACCGGCAAACTTAAAATGAGGCCCAATGTCTACAAATAAAGTGCCTCATTTGCGTCAAATCGTTCTTCTACAAACAAATACAGATAAAGTTCTTTCCAAACATCTTCTACAATATGTATAATTTTCTTCTTAACATACAGTAATTGCACTTGAGACTTATAAAAAGTGTGTCGACAAGATACACAAACAATGTCAGGTCTTTCTGTAGAAGACAACTCAAACATTGCAATACTTCTTTCATACTGTTGAACAGTCTGATCCTTTTAAAGGAGAGGATCATCCTTTCCACTTCCTGGAAGTGTTTCATCTGCGTACACATACTCTTTTAAATGCATCATATTTATCATTTGCATTGTAGAAACTAAACTTTCTACAGTTCCAGTCATATGTATTTGATTTAAAACCGCAAGAGGCATACTTGGCATTCTGCACTCATACAGAAGGTATCCCATTTTAGTATGATGTGCAACCAGCATCCATATATGATGAAACTGACTCATACATCTACTTGTATCTAGACAAGCTAAAGAGTGATCCAAAAGTCCGATTTTTTCACCACCTTCACAATCATCTATTATTTGTAGCATCTTCACCTGTCTGAACATTATCATTTTTGTGCTAAACCTGTGAAAATCTCTTTAAAACTTTACAAGGAAATGTTTCAATATTGCACAAAACATTGCAGGTCCATACCTCACAATCCTTCTTTCGTTTTATTTTTGACTGACCTGCATTTTCCAGTTCTGTATTACTAGACTCTATAATTTCTTCTTTTTTTTAGAAATCACACCATTTCGGACTTCATAGCTACACCCACTCTCATCAGCGGCTAGTGGAACATTCTTTCCTTGAATGTAACACTCCTCATTAAAAAATCTTTCAGTATGAGAAGTGTGTTTCGAGTCTACACCAAAGAAGTCAGATTAGTTGCCACGTGTAAGTGCACGAACTGTTTCTATATTTGTATAGAATGGTGTAGTCACCTTAAGTAATTTCTTAATACGAAAATTAACAATGGTCTTTTCATATCAAAAGCTTTCTTAATTATTACTTCTACTTTTTTCTTTTTCAAAAAACATTTTACCACATATCTAGATTTTAGTTTCACACTTCTCCAAAGATTTGTAAAAACTCACAAGTGATACATTTTCCTATATATATCTTTATTCCTCTGTTTCAAATTGGTAGCACATTTGCTAAATTTATTTCTAAAAATCTTTTTTTTTTACTAGCTAGTAACACATTTGAAAAAAAACCCTTGTTTTACTTTCAAGAAAAACATTCCCGGTTCCAGCAATACTTTGTGTTGGCATACCTCTTATTTGAAATTGCACATTTTTAAAACTATCATCAACACCAGGTATTTTTGTATTATCTTTATCTAGAGAATGTGTATCAACAGATTTAAAAACACTACTTTTTGAAATATGTAGCTCTGGAACTTTACTTCCCTGCAGAAAAACATTTCATATGGCTCGTCATTGTTTCTTTCTTGATGGCATCCTACAATAAAAGCTGTATAAAGAAAAATGGAATGATTACGTTCATACATTGTGTTTCATCATATTTTCAATATATATATAACTTTCAAGCCCAGGCTGATAGGTGGAGATGGTATTTAATGGCCCGCCAACCCAGGATTTGTTCGGCCAAGTGAAACTAGAGACTCAGTCAAAGCTGCGAGACGTAAAGCCTGTGTCTTCCCGTCAGCCCAGCTGTAATAGTTATTTGCACTCCAGGATTTGCCTGGGGTGCAAATAATGTCCTTATTTTTATTCCTGACAAGTGATATGCTCAAATGGAGTACACCTCCAACCAGAAAAAAAAGATTTGCTACTAGGATTTAAATCAAAAATAGACTTGGTCCATTTTCGGATGACAGCAAACATTAAAAATAAATGTTCCAAATGGGCCACCATGATTCAAAAAGGAACCTTTAAACTAATATTACTACAACTACTCAACAAATCATATTAGCATGTATATCCTCCCTCCACTACCCATCCCCACTATCACTACAGATTGACTGGCTAAATCCACTGGCAGTGTCATAAAATTACCCTACCAAACCTAATCAATAATAATGTAATTCCCATACCACTATATTCTTCTTAAATAATACCTCACATACTCTACGCATCACTTAACAATAAAATACCCAAACAACTTCTAAATAGAAGTAATGTTCACTAGAAACAACATGACATTTCTCAATTCACGTTCATAAAGGTTTTTGCAAAACAATATGCTTTCATATACCAACCAACTATTCATTCATCTATGTCATGTTCTCAATTCAGAAGTAACATGATAAGAGAACATAGCACCAAGATAATGCACTGCCATTTGTTTGGTCCACCCGGCTCCAGTTTTCACACCTCACAAGCCTCTACTTAACAGCTAAATGCCAACTCTAGGCATGCACCATCATTGAGTATACTAGTGCTCACACAACTAGGCCCCATCACACCCTTGCTTCTCCCAACACCCATTTAATTACACTTCCTTAGCCATCCTCAACAAAATACATGCACAATGATGTACCTCACATGTTTCCACCTATTTCAGCATAATAAGACAGTAGCCTGATCCACTACACTGCCTTTCACCTACAAACTATTTACTACTGCTGCTACTTAACAGGAGATATCAGCATGTTTATCCTCCCTCCACTGGCCATCCCCAGTCCACTAATGTTTCATTGGGCATGTGCTCTAGGCAGTCCCAGAAAGCTTTCTTAGCAAACCTCATCAATAATACTATTTCCCCCAACCCACTAAGCACCCCCATTCATTTTACATCTCCCTATGTCAGTGCAGTGCATTGCATGCCGCATTGCGTGCCACATTGATTCCAGACGGCAAAACTGTTCAGCTATGGTCTATGAGAAGCTCTGTCATTCCTGCGCCTGATGAACAGCCTGTGCAGGAGACATATGCTTAATCTGATGGTCCCAGTGCACATTCAGACCTGTGACCCTCTTCTTTGTCCCTGTATTTCTGCTTGGGATGCTGTGATTGTTTGGGAACCCTGCTCAAACTCATTTCTTGGTGGTATCCCGCCCTTGCCAATGTGAGTTTTGCTGACTTCTGGTCCACCAGCCATGGTTGTAGAAGATATTGTAAGCTTGGGAAGTTACCGGACGGAACAAACAATCGAATTTTGAACGGTACCTTAAAGAAGAAGAATGCTGTAGCTGAGGCAGTTGTTCCTCGTAGTTCCTGCAGGCTCAAAGTTCCTGAAGTGACTGTAGTGGTGACAAGAAGGAGGACGTCTGGAGGGCCCTGCACTGCCCAGGGAAGAAGCCAGCAGCAGAGCAAAGCGACTGATAAAAGGTGTGCTCCTTAAAAGCACAAATGGACTCTCTCTCACTGGCTTTCCGGTTTCCTGTAGCACAGCAAATTCGACCAGGCTGAAGAGGAGGTCCAGGGGCTCTGTGAACTGGTTGGTCCCATCAGGCTCAAGGGGATAAACTCCTTGTGGATCTTCTCTGTCATCGAAGTTTCAGGAGATTCGGACGTGCAGCACGGCTTCACCAGGTGTGCAGTAGTTGCAGCAATCGTCTTCCTTCAGCTTCTCGTTGGCTCTCTCGATCCAGTGGCGACTCTGCCTTCCAGTGCCAGAGACTGGCTTTCTATGCACCAAATCCCCCATTCACACAGACTGGTTGTCAATCACACAGCATGGTGGCTGTCCTGGCAGGACAGACACCTAGCCAATCAAACTGGAGTGTGACTTGGGTCTTCAAGGAGACCCTATGCAGGGAGTCTCAACCCACCCCCCTCACATCCTGTCCCCATCAGACATTCAGGTGCCTAAGGAGGGCTTCTGGGCAGAAGCACACCAAAGGACGGCGAACAAACGAACCAAACCTGGTTTGGCGCGCAGAGTAAAACACGAGAAAGACCTTTACAAAAAGAAATGGCGAATAAACCCAACCGGAACCAAATAAAATAAAAGGGGTCTAGAGGGTTAGAGTTTGAAGCTACCACCATAGCCTCTAACTGTACCAAGGCGATTTTCATAGCCCGCGGTAGAATGAAAAGGGTAGATACCACTGCCACCAGCCAAATCTTACAGAAAGGGGAACAAAATAATGTCCCATGAGAATCAGACAAAAGGGGATAACTATTAACCCCTCCAGTACTCCATGGGAAGATAGGCTGTACTGGGTCTGTAAATTTAAAAAGACTAGTAAAGTCATTGGCAACTTTACATGTTCTGGGAGACAGTAGTCAGTCCCAGAAAATGGAGTTAAAAGTGGGAAGTCTGAAAAAGACAACCCTGTGTCACTGCACTAAATGTGTTGTGTGACACACAGTAAAAAGATGATGCCTATGGAGTTGGTGAAACTCCATATCCATGAACACAAAAATGTACAACACACAGCAAAACACATGTAAGTGGGGAAAAAAGGCGCACACTCTTTCCAGGTAAAACAATGAAACCCTAGAAATCCAGCAAAACTGCTGAGGGACTCAAAAGGTAAGGGAAATTAGCAATTCTGGAGAATTCGCACTAACACAATGTCACTGAGAAACAACATGTATTTCAAAATATATTTTCTGTCAAACATAAGCATAGCATAACATGTCATACGGTTTCCTCACTCTCCTAAAAACACTGAAGTAAAATATGGAAAACCTTACTTTGCAAACAATACTTATAAACTTGGCCAAACGAGACACCTAAAACATACTTCATTTATCTTACAAATACAACAATTCAAAATGTACATACAATATATAAAAACAAACTATAACTCACCTTCAGCTCCTCCAAATAATGAATAGATTGTCACCATAGCCAAACACAGAACATATGCCCACTCTCAGTTCCTGGATCAGGCTGTCAACAGTTTACTACAAAAAGGTCACTTTCATAGCTTTCACAAATCAATAGCACAAAAATAGGACTGTAGAAAGCAAAAAAATAAAATACCAAACACATTTTTATTACAACCTAAATGATCAATAAACCCCAACACAATCCTTCAATGAATACTTTATACAATATATACACACTAGATTAAAAAAAAAATCTTTATTTTTTCCTAATTTTTCCAAATAACATAACTGCAGCTATAACCCCGGTTACATGACAAAAACCCACCTATAGACACGGTTCCACATACATTTTTCAAATAGGTTCAAAAACACATATTATAAAGATCTCACAATCAATTCACACTAGACATCAGGTGAGAATATCCAAATCGAAACACATGTATCAATCTGCGCTGAAACATCCATAATATAATATGATCACTGCATCAAAATCCAACCAGCTATAACCGGAGGTACAACAAACAGATTCATACCCGCGCCTATCAAAGACTGGCAAAAAGTATGACATGCGATTTTGAGAGTTCATACCCATGGATCAAGTCAACCACCTGTAGTCGTGGCTACCTGTAACATTTTTACAAATTCAAAAAGACATATCGACAAGCTGTAACAATTCAAACAACATAAAGGTATGCACGAGGGCATGGATTCAGGAACACATGTGAAATTGTGTAGTATAAACTCAATGGAGCAACATGATCAATGCATAAAAATTGGAATCGTTATACCCACGGGTTAGGTGATAGTTGTAAACGTGGCTACAGCCACCAAAAAAACATGATGTGCAATTTGCTTGCTCGTACCTGTGGCTATAACCTATCTTGCGGTTGGTACCCGTGGCTATAATACATCTGACAGGACAAAATGTTTAATTGGCTGCTATTGTAACCACAGCTATTCTAAAACAAAAGGCATGAAAGGGATTTTCCTTTTCCAATATACTTAAAAAGTTCTCTGAGTGGCTCTTGAAAAAGCCTTTAGGTTTGTTTACCGACATATTACCAAAAAATATGTTTTCAATCAGAGAAATACTCTCTTCACCTCTATGATGATTCAAAAAATGTGTAAAAACGTGTCTGTGCTCTTTCTTTTGATAATGAATTGTTTTTCTTTTCCCAAAAATATTTCTCCATAATCGCAGAATATACCTCTCAAACACTCTGTCCAAAATAATATTATCAAACCAAAACAACCATCATCCCTATTAAACCCATTCTCAAAATCCACACACTTTCCACAGTCTTCTGAACAAAGAGATTCCTCTCCTTCTGAAATTGGCTCCATGTTCACGATATCCAATGAAACAAATGTATCCCAAAAACAGCACTATCTACTAAAAGTACACCTCACCATCAAACAATCAAAATGTACTATGTAGAAAACTATTAATATAATAATACAATATGATCTACAGTTTTATTGGCATATATAAACATCACTCCAAAAATACATACTCTGAGAGGTTCAACATTCAACAGCATCTGAGGTGCTTGACAGCCTATTGGCAGCCACCCTTTACACAGACAATAAACAACCAATCAGAAAGTAAATACAAGAAATTCCACCTTCTCTCCTCATGTAATCTTCCTCCATTGCTAATTATAATATCTAAGGTGACAAGCAGTATGTGTGTCTATCACAGTACAATGGAAAATTACATTGAATGGCTCGAGGACAGTTATCCTACAGAGGAAGAACAAAAGGCACCAAAAGAAAATATATTCCATTCAGGATTTTGTGAGTACATTCTTTATATTTATGTAAAATTAGCAATAATATGTTATTGAACAAACATCAGTCACCAAACAGATATAGTTTATCTAACTACTTTTAAATGTCTATGCAGCCAACACAAATCTTTTTAAAGTGTATTATATATTCAATTGTTTAAAAATATTTTAAATATTTTCAAAAAGATGAAGAAGTCATTCAAGTCTCAATATGTTTGAAGCAGGAAGCACCACAACAAGTTCCCACAGATATAATTATGGATTTCCTAGCAGAACTAAAATAACTATTAATTAATATTCAACAAGAAAAAGGACATTCCAAATTTAAGACAAATTATGGACAGTAAAAATCCAGATAATTGGGCTAAATAAGAATATATATCATGTGTTCCAACTAGAAGAAAAAGAAAACATACAACCGCATCCCCCCAAGTATACCTGTTTTCAATAAACTGTGTTTGAATATTTGTTACCCTTTTCAAGTATGTACACTTATATGCATTATTAATGAAAAAAAGTATTTCAAATGTTACAAAAACTGCAGTCAATACATTTAATTTGTTTTCCACATTACATTTTTTTTCTCCCAAAAATGATGTATAGCCACGGTTACCAAAAATCCACGGAGGACCTAAATTTTATAACCGTGGCTATGCTATTGTGGGTGTTTCTTCACATAGACTCAGCGCAAAATATTAATAACAGAAGCCACAGTAAAAAAGGAGTATGTAAATAATGCACTTTTTACACATTACAGCTATAGCCTGGGCTACAGTCATCGAAACCACGACAATGAACCCTCTCGGTCATTGCTACAGTTAAGCATTCCTCCAAAATCCATCTGTCCATTGGACTCAAACCTAGCTGCGGTTGTACATATGTTTTTAAAAGAAATGATATCCTTCTATCTGAAAAAATAAAAAAAAAACATAATCCGTTCAATAACACACTCACTTTAATAAACACAATTTTTTATGACCCTCATATTTTCTATTCAGTGCATCACATGCACTATATAAGATACATCATTAGTTCATAGTACACCCTTGTTCTCTTTGCACACAGTAATCATTGGGTAATTGGGAAATAAAATCCAACTTGGATAAAAAAACATACAAAAATATTTAAATAACTACATGGCTGAGCTTTTCAAAACAACACGGCTGAACTTTTCAAAATCTGCAGGGTACTAGCCAACCCCTGTGCAGTCTCCTTCTCCCCTTCTCCTTCCCAGGCCCTCTGCAATGCAATGGCCTCACACTTTGCCACTAAAGCCCTGGACATTCTGACCACCCTTTCTACACTCCCTCACAATCCGTCCCACTCCACCACCATATTCCCCTCTCCTTCTTCCTTCCTCCATTTCCTATTTCTTTCCTGTCACACCTTAAGAAGTTACCAGAGTTGTCCGCTACATGAAGATCTCTTCCAAATAGGTCTCTTCTTGCTCGTCCAGGACTATCAAGGATACCATTGGCTCTCTTGCCCATGCTCTCAGTGATTTCTGCAATCACGGCTTTATCACTGGATCTTTCCCCTCCTCCCTTAAGCACTCCCTTGTGCTCCCACTTCTGAAAAAAACATCCTCTGACCCTAACTGCCCTGTAAGTTATTGTCCTATCTACCGCCCTATCTCCATCACCCCCTTCCTGGGGAAGCTACTTGAGAAGCTGTATGTGCCCCAATTCAACTCTCACACTGAACTTGTTGGAGGCTTCCACAAACATCAATGTGGATTCCGAGCATCCAAAGTCATGGAAACTGCTCTTCTTAAAAACCATGAAGAAATGCTTGCATCTCTGGATGGCCACTCCCCAGCTGTCCTAATCCTTCTTGTTCTCTCCTCTGCATTTGACACAGTTAACCATTCCAATCTCATACAAAGGCTCCATGATACACTTGGTATTTCTGAATGGGCACTTGATTGTCTGTCTTTTTTCCTCACTAACCTCTCTTCCCAAGTCATCATGGGCCAATTCTCCTCTCCTACTTCCATCTCCACCTGCGGTGTCCCTCAGGGCTCTATACTCTCCCACTGGCTCTTTAACATCTATCTTGCTCTCCTTGCCCACCTCATCTCCTCTTTCTCCTCCAAGTTCCAGTATTACGCAGACAACACACAGCTCTTCTTCAGACTTCCTGTTGACCCTCTTGCACCCTCCATCATCCCTGACTGCCTGTAAGTCATTCAGTCCTGGTGCGCCTCCAATGGTCTCTGCCTCAATGCCCGTAAAACTGAGATCCTTCCCATTGGTACCCCTGCTCCCTCCTTCTTCCCTTCACTCTGGCCTTGCTCTTTGGGCTCTCCTCCTGTGCCTTCCACTGAATCCAGAAACTTTGGAGTCATTTCTACTCCTCTCATTCCTTCCTCCCACACACTCAGGATATTGCCAAGAAGTCCAAATATTGTCTCTTCCTTCTCAAAGGAATCCTTACTTTTCTCACTTTCCCTCAGAGGCCCAATGTGAATCAAGCCATTGTTCTCTCTAGACTTGACTACTGTAACAGCCTCCTCCTGAACCTCCCTTCTTCCACTATGCGACCCCTCCAGCTTATCCAAAATAGGGCAGCAAGATTTATCCTTGGCCTTAAGTCTAGGGACTGCATCTCTCCTGCACTAAAAAGTCTTCACTGGCTCCCGGTTGCTGGATGGATTAAATTCCAAACCCTCTACATTATCCCCAAGGCTGTCTAGGCCCAGGGACAGCACTATCTTCAACTTTATCTCACTAAATACTCTCCGTCTAGACTATTTTGCTCCTCTGGCAATAACTCTTTGTGTGTAAAGCATTTTGCTATGCAGAAGGCAGGAGGTTGCTCACTTTCCTCTGCAGTCTCCCTCCTTTGGAATAGCCTCCTCTTCCACCTGCTCCTTGAGCAGAATCTTCTTAAATTCTGGAAGCTCCTTAACACTTTCCTCTTTTCCACCTCCTTCCCTCCTTCCCTTCTCTTCCAATCTCACAGCTGCTGAATTGGTATCCTTAACCCTTATGCATCTTCGGGGCGTTGACCTCCCACTCCAATTCTTCTCAGCTCCTTTCTTTCCACAGCACTTTGCATCTGCACACCCTCTGCATTGGAGACTCACACTTACACCTCCCATGGCTCAGGCCATGTAGCACTCAACATTCTAACACTTCCTCCATGGCTCACCCATGGACTCGGACTCCCAAGCACTTACCCCCTCTTCCCTCTTCCTTCATGCACTTGCACGTTCTGAATACCCATAAGGCACAGTAGGTTCACCCCTGCCTCTTCGCTCTCTGCTCTTAAATATTGTGTTCTAATTTTGTAATATATTTCCATCCCTCCCTCTCTCCCTGCTCTGTGGGTGCTTATAAACAGTATATTCTTATTCTATAAGCGCCTAACAATCAAACAATACATAAATAAATAAATATAAGAAAATACCACTACAATAAACAATCAGGGATATATAAACTGGGTAAAAATAAATAAAGATCACAGTCATCTATAAGTTGACTAAGGCATGGACATTGCATTTCGTATGCATAAGTCCAGCTTATAAATGTATGGTAGAGCCGGCAGATTACAAAAAACAAAGTCCAAAGTAGAAGTCTTGGTGCCAGCCCAACAGGTAATGTTTCCCGGAACATCACCCATTGCTCTTCCATTCAACAAGAAGCAGTCAAAATCGTGCTGGGAGTCCACCCAGCAAATCCTTTGGGATTCCCATTTGCTGAATGGTTGAGGACGGACCTACCGTTAACAGTTTCAGTTTGGTTGATTTGATGTGTACATTTACATTGTGTATTAAAATCCCGCCTACATACATTTGTGCAGAGGTGGTAGATATTTGTATTGCACCAATAACATCCAATACTAGATCAATGATGTCCGCAGATACTGCAAGACCTGGAGGATCATAAACGTTGATAATGTTGATGGCCTCTGCCTCGTTATTTCCGCTCACATAAACTGCCAAGACATAAGGGCTCTCAGACTTTAGAACACTTGCAGCCCGTAGGTGATTTCCAACTCCTACGATAAGTCCCCCATATGGGTGTCCGCGAAGGCCCTTTTTAGCCTTGGTTTGGAATATTTGGTACCCATCAATCAATAAATCAGATATTAACCATACTTCCTGCGAAAGGAAAATTTAATTTTGCATCACAAGTTCCAAGGACCCCCCAGATTCCAGTAGGTGTACGAACCCTTTGGTGTTCCAGGTATAGATGGCTAAATCTCATTTTTCTGTAACAGCTCCATTTAATTATTTGAAACCAACCAATTGAAAATGGCAAGAATATTAGATTGCAATGAGGAGCCAGGAGTGGAGAGAGTGCCACTGTTGCTCAGGGATGAAATTTTATCCGTAATGCTGCGGATATCAAACTCCCGAACTAATTAGGAGTACGGTTTCATATGCTGAATAGGAATTTGGGTTCTTTGATTGGTTCAATGAAGTTGAAGTCTCTGCTGTGCAGAATCCTTAGCGGCAAGATCTTGCGCATCAGCGCCAGCAAGTTGGCTCTTTAATATGTGGGTGTAGTTTAGCTTTGCCAGAGGTTTTCTTCTTAATAGTCATCTTACAGGGCAAATCAAACAATGCTCCTTCCAGAGTTATATCAGAAACAATGTGTTCCTCGTTTTCCAGGCTGCCATCTGGGGCCTGTACGTCAGTTGTAGATTTAGTATTCTGGCGATGGTTTACAATATTAAGTGATGTGGGCAGCGGGAGGGAAAAGCCCATTTGTTACGCTGTATATCAATCAACACCCAACTTGTTAGTGTGCCAGCAGGCTCAACCTGCTTCTTAGTTTTCCTATTAGATTGTTTTCAATTTTGTAATGATGGCTGGTTCCACCTGAGCAGTTTCCTCAGCCTGTGGTTGAGTAGGGTTCAGATTAATAATTGCCGCCTCGCGAGTTAATCACTTATTTTTCCTACACTGTTTACGAGTCAGAAAAATGGTGGAGGTCTCCGTAGGGGCATCATCCGACACCTCCCCCTCAGCAACCTCCACAACACTCCCTTCTCCCAGCTGGGCATTGGGAGTTGGCAAATTGTCAAGAGTACAGGTTGCTGCTGCAGCAATCAGTTTGTCAAGGGGGACATCATCATCCGCCCCAGCGGCTCTCTTACTATTCAGTAAGGGGACCCGCCCAAGGATCTTCCCAAACATCTTTAAAAGCACTTTCATTTCAAACAGTAAGACAGATATGTGTACATGGGAAGAGCACTGGATCTCCTGTTTGCCTTCACAGGATTCGATAAGAGTGCCATCATCAGTAGGACACATGCTGGGCGTGGCAGAAAGTCTATGTTTCCGCTCTTCCAGTTCATCGGGCTCCAGGGGGTCTTGGCCATGGTGCCTACTCTCTGACTCCATACCCTCTGACTCCTTCATAGGATGTTGAGAGACCCCTGACTGCAAAGCTTAAAAATGATGAAAATTGTTAGGGGCAAGAGAATGTTGTAAGGAGTAACACATGGCCAGCCGCAACTGGTTATTGTTCATGGCAGAGAAAGACATGTCAGAATGAACAGAGGCCTTCGTTCTGCAAAGGGTGTCATCAATTGGAAGATATTGTGAATGCACAGGGATCACTGTTGGAGGTAGATTAGTTTTCGGTTCCAACAAGTAGTAAGTAACTATAGTGCCCATGCCACCTTCTCTTCACTTAGTTCCACAAGTAGAACTAGTGTTTCGAATGTCAGAGGAATTTGTATTAAAGCCATTTGTGCAGACTCGGACGGCGTGTCCCCCTCAAGACCATGATGGGATTATTCTTTTTTTTGGCGTTGTGCAAGCTCAACACAAATTTCCCAGGCATTTCAACAGCTGAGGAAGATCGAAAGTAGTACCCTCACATAGAATATTGGCCCAACAGGACGAGTTCACACGGAAAAAGGAGCAAAGTACTAAGAATCTAAAGGTTGGGAAGAATAAACATTGTGCTTTTAAGTGAAGGCTGCCGCGAATGGTTGCAGCAAATAGGGAGGGATGAGCAAAGTGGGCTGCGCCGGCTTTGACTCTACCTTCAATTCTAGAGCCACACTCCACGGAACACACTTCCGCTAATAAACAGATGAGAAGTTGTCAGCTTGCATGAAGGTCACTAACAAGCTCGAAATTTTAGCACCACAGGGTTTACTTGAGAAAAAGGCGTGTTAAAAATACAAAATAATTCACATTCATTCCAATTCAAGGGTTTTATGTCATATTTGTGCAATCTTATCTGGAAGGACACCCTGGTAAGAGACTCATTAATTAATTTTAAGTCAGTAACACTAACTTATAAAAGCAGATGACCACATAAACCAGGACTCCAAACTGGCAGAGCAGTAAGATGGCATGTAAAATGTATCTGTCTATTTAAAAAGCACTTTTTTTGTTACACCACTAGCTCTTTAGAGCTGCAATTAAGCCATTAACCCTCAATATATTGCTTAGAAAGACCACTGGCAGTCTAACGTTTGATGCTACTGTTTAAAAGAACAAGCTCACAGAGATCCCGTGAGGATGTGTTTTGGAAAGCAGAAAAGGAAAACAGCCTGTCCAAGAGGAAAAAGCGGATTGGGACTTCAGTTGGAGTTAGCTGATGGAAAACCTTCCTAAAATGCATTTTCTAGATGAATAGGGCTTTCCCAAGACAGAAACAGATTACCCGAGTGGGATTTGAGAATGGTGGTGTTGATGGTATTGACAAGCGAGATTGGCAGGAATGAGTATCTGACAACATAGATGTTTTGTTTGTGCAAAATAATCATCAATATTTCAAATATGTTGTTAATTAACCTTCCACAAAGAAAGAAAAAAGAAGGGTGGGAATATTTAGGCACAAGAACATTTCTTAGGAACTGTCAGTTCTTAAAAACTCCACCGTCCACGGAAAATCCTGAAACAAGGGTTCAAGAAGGGGTGGAGTCTGAAGTGTCTGAGGTTCTTCTGAAAGAAGGGGCTACAGGGCATTTGGATATGCTGGACAATGAATTGAGCCTGGATAAATTAGCTCAGAGGAATGGGAAGATTGAATGTTCTACACAGATCTAAACCTTTATCCAGAAAACAACAAAGGTTGTGCAGTGGGCATACCTCTTTGCGCAGAAGTGTAGAAGGGTGATTCTGTGTCAGCATTGAATAGTCCTGAGGAAGTTGTGATAGAGGTATGACTTAGTAGTCTCTCAGAGGCCTAAGTGTAAGGGCAATGGTATATGTATTCAAACCGAGGAGGGGTTGGTTGAACCGCCCACTTTGCAAAGGACAACCACTCTAAGGCCCACATCAGTTTTGGAAGGTGGTGGGGTTTCAGTATTGAATTCATGCTGTAGTTATGGTGCAGTGAGGAGGCTGATTCAGGGCATTTCACCTTTGAATTCTGATAGGGACCCAAAAAGGCCACAGGCTTTGCGTGCAGATGAAAATGATTATCAAAAGCTTCCCTGCTTGCACCAAGTTGGAAAACCTCTGCCTAGGTTTGAATGTGGCAGGAATATTGTGTAGAAGGAGCCTCATCTGCGGGTCGAGGGTTGTAGGTGTTGGGGCTACCCGGTAGCAATGCATCCCCTCAATTACATTGAGGGGGGACATAATGCTCAGATGCTGACATGATTACATGATTGCTCCATGAAATCCCATGACTACATTTGATTAGTTCTAGAGATATTGAGAGAATATATTTCCTGGACATTAGACAGGTTGGTACTGTACAATTGTTTTTAAAATCCATGTTGGTGGTAAACTTAGTAATGGTGGATGTGGACTCATTAGATTATAAGGGTGTGTGGAGGGAAATTGACTCAATTCACTATGGGGGAAAGAATCAACAAGGGTGTGTGTGACCTTTGAGGACCACTTGTAATCTGGTTGAGGAGAGAAGGTCTACATTTGAACAAGGGGGCAAATCATTAACTGACACCAGGGTGATGGGGGACACGTGGGCTTGGCTCCCTCTTCCTTTGCCTTGTGTTTGGAATCTGATGAGTGAAAGAGGGACAGCCCTTCAACTGGGGAGTAAGAGGGATGATGTTCTTGTTTATTAAGAGGTGTGGTTAACCAGGGATGTGAGTCTGGATGGCTTCACCATCCTTCATAAATTGGCTAGGAAGAGGAAGGGAGGCTGACCTTAAGGTGGTTTGATAACGGCAATAAAGAATTCATTGCTTATAGAATCAAAGGTTATCTCAGATGAGTTGTACAGTCTTTTGGCCAGTATAGTGAAATTGAAAAATGTTTTAGGTGATGCTCCGGTGTTGCTGGTTAATATTTACAGCAACCCCAAGTGCGTTAAATTACCCTGCCTTTTTGTGAAGGTGTTCTTTGTGATGAAGGGTTCATGTATTGATGGGGGTGACCTTAATGTAGTGTGATGTGAACCAGAAGAAAACAGGTATTTTAAACATTGAAGTAGAGAGGAGGGAAGAGAGTGGATGGCCTTTTTTGAAAAGTGGGACCTGTCGATGATGAATGGTAATGTTAAAGGGAATATTCCCCCAAAGATACACGGAAGAATGCATTTACCTCTTCCTGCATAGACTATATTGTGGTGACTGAAGGTTTAATGACATTCTGTCTGGAACTTCAAATTCCAACGGCTTTGTTGAATGATCACAACCCATTAATAGCATAATTTGATTTTATAACCCAAGCTATTGCTCAATCTAACTTTTCAAATTAAACTCTAGCTAATGTGTGTAATTGATTGGGGATGAGGACCTGTTGACCACCTGTTAGGTTCCACCTCCTGATTTGAAAAAAACTGAAACTTTGAAGGTGGGATCCTTTAACTGTCTGTTGGATAGATAGGTTGAAGTAGTGAATCTGGGGACTATGGCTAAGGGGGTAGGCTCCCACCATTTTGATTATGTAGTTAAATAAATTAAAGAAATCCTGCGAAAATAAATATGCTGTGCTAGGAAAGATCCTACGTGTAGGGAATCGTTGATTAAACGGGTAAATTCAAGCAAGCCTATAAAAATTGGTATAAATCCCATTGTTATTATTGGTCTTGCCTAGAAGGTGAACAAATGCTGGGTATTGTTCTTAGTAAAGATTCCCACAACTTCTGGAGGGTAATTAACAACTTGGTTCACCCTCAGGATGACAAACAAGATAATTCTATTTCGGAAGCGGTTTGGGTGAGCATTTTGAACATATCTATAGGGACCCAGTAGTTTTGGTGCAGAAGCAATTTATCAATAATCCATGGATCTTGAACAATGGGGTGGAGAAGATCAAATAAATCATTAGAAAGGCTTCTAATATGAGAGCAGCTGGGCCAAATAGGATCTCCAATGCCATTTTGGGCTGTGGTGTTGTCTCTTTTATTTTAATCAGTGTAGGCAAACAAAGATTATCCACGTTCTTGGAATCAATCTGTAATTGCTCCTATTTTTAAGAAGGGCGATAGGAACAACCCATCCAACTATTTGCCCATATTGCTTTTGGACTCAGAAAGTAAAACATTTGCCAGCTTAGTTTTGCAGGTACTGGAGGCTTGAGCCTTTGCAGCTGGTCGGCTCACGAAGTTCCAAACTGGTTTCAGAAAGGATATCTCTACTTCATTGAATGGCAGAGTCCATAGAGTAGCTTATTGGCATGGCAATTGATTTTTCAATGGCATTTGCTTTGGTCAACAGTTCACGCCTTTGGACAAAGTTACATGCCTGGGGTATTCCACACCCTCTTTTGTCAATGTTGATCCATCTGCATAGAGGGATGGTTTTGCAGGTTAGATTGGACAGCAGAGGACTTTGTCAAAATAATTTTGTATATGTAGGGGATTTAGACAGGGGTATGCATTGGCCCCCTGCCTGTTTAATCTGTACTTGGCTGATCGGGGGAGTGTCTGAGATATTCTACTGGATAGCACACATATTGGGTTACAGGATTTGGCAGGTTCTTTAGAAAAATATGGCAAGTTAAATGAATTGTAAATCAATTGCACCAATACAAATGTGTTAAGGTTTTGAAAGAATAGTAAAACAAAAAAAACTTTAGTTTTTCATGGTCACTGTAGTAGATTAAAATTGAAAGCTGAACAACAGGTGGCCCATATGAAAAAGATTTGTTTGAAGTATTGCAGATTTTCACTCGCCCTTGTTTTAAAGTTCTATAGTATGAAACTGGATCCCGCACTTATGTATGGCACTGAAATAACGTGTGTCAATCGGGGAATTGACTGGGATAAAATTGAGCCGATCATTTCTAAGAAGGCTCTAAATCTCCCAAATTGGTTGCCAATTGCTGCTTTACGCCTAGAGTTGGGTTTGATTTCTTTAGCCTCTACCCTTAAATGGAAAATATTACCTAGTATAGGCTAATACTAAATTATCCATTGGATAGTTTGTATAACAATGTGCGTGTTATACTGGGTAAGGGGAAATGTTACCCGCTGGTTGCCTTTGGGAAAGCATCAGATCTTATTTTGAGTGAGTGCAGTACGAGCGGTGATCTGTTGGTAACCAACCCAGTGTTGGTTAAGTAAAAGCAGAGAGTATTCGACTGGTGTCAAACGGTTGACAATGTCTACATTTACACATTCTATAGGAGCCTTTCACCCCTGTGGTAAACTATTGGGTTTATCTGAGAAAGTTTCCCAATCCATATTGGGGGGAGGAATTTCTTAGATTGTGATTACATTTGTTACTAGCAGGTGAAATCAAGCTGGTTAAGAATGGTGGTGAAAGGATTGAGTTGGAGGTTGTGGGAAATTGTTTACTGTGTAAGAGCCCTAAAATGCTACGGAATCGAGAGCAGATCCTGTTAGAGTGTGAGGCGTTACACGCCCAACGGCTAGCCCTTGTTAGAAGATTCTTCTGGAACCCAGACCTCATAAATAAGGTTGATTTATTCTGTAGTCTGACTGGGATAAACACTGTTAACGATAGTAGCATTAAAATTGTTAGATTAATCTCCGGTGAAAACAACAAGTGGTCACAAGCCCTAGCAAAACTAATTGAAATGGCGTTTGACCAGATTAGACAATCCGAGAGTAATAAAGGGCAAATCAATCAACCCATTTGTTTAGTCACTGGAGACCTGGGGGAGGCTCTGTAGAAACTAATAGAACCCGGAGACATGAATTTTACATTGCAACGGAGGAAAGCCTGCCTTATTTTTGACAAAACTCAGTTTTTACCGAGTAATAGTTCAAAAAAAAAAAATAAAAAAAATAAAAAAAAATTAAAATTGTTGGTTTTAGCAGTAATTGTTAAGACTTTGTAGTCTTAATATTTTTATTTTTAAAGAACAGGATTTTTAGAATCAAACTATTTGTGATCATTGCTTATTTGCACATGTACATGATTGTGCTGTTTGCCCAGAAGGAAGTAACGGTTAGTTAAAAATGAAATGTGACTTTGCTAAATTTTAAATGTATGGATAGTAGTAGTGTATTGTATCTGTATGGATTTTATTGTACTTTTGTAGGTGATGTTGGTATGTTCTTTTAAGACTTACTGTTGACTGTTATTTGGGACTGTTTTATCCTGTTGTGTAAGTGTGACTAGTTTCAACCAGTATCACAATAAATAAATAAATAAATAAATAAATAAATGCATAGATTATATTTAAAATACTATTACAACATACCAAAATGTAGGCCTATGATTGTGTGATTGTGTCTTAGGGAACACATTGCTCCTGCAGGTTTGAATGTCCCTTTGAAGAAGATATTCTTCATGCATCCTTGCCCTTTGCAATTTCATGGTGATGTCTCCCACTCTCCTGAGCCGATATGGCCATGTCATATGTCCAGCATTCTCCATTCTACCTAGTTTGGGTTGAGTAATGCCATTTCATAGCTTGCTCAACATGTAAGCACCATGAACCTTGAAAATGTCCCTATACCACTCTTTTTCCTGACCTTTTAGGCAACTGGGCGGTATCTACATTTGAGATACCATTGGTGAATGGCAAATGTGAAATGTCTACCCCCAGATATGTGAAGTATTTCACTACCTCAATGTATTTCACCCTCCATCAAAAAACTGAATTTCTCCTTCCTCCTATGATTTGATGCAACCATGTTTGCATTGCAGTGACCACACCCAATGAAATCCTGGCTGCCATTCATAGGTAGAATGGCCTCTTCTCGCAATGTAGTAGTTCATGGAAGAAAAGTCATCAATGTGTTTGCAATTGGCGTATGCATTTATGACTTAGATGTATTGACCATTTAAAAAAGAACACATCTACTGCCATTGCATGTTTGGTGTTAACATAAAGTTCAATGACATGTCTACATTCCCCTGTCCTACAAGAGATCTATAGTTCCCCAATGTGCCTTCCCTTTGTATCCTCTTTGGCCTTCTTATAGAAGGTGAGACAACTGTCTGGCTTCCAGGGTTCCAGAGATGAAGTTTAATGAATATCAATTATGTCAGAACCTAGAATAAAAGCGTTGAAATCAGGATCACCATGTTTCTGAGGAATGCTGGTGACATTCCATTACATACGTTTGAATTCCAGCAAAAGGTACTAGATGCTTCTTCCTCACGATGGGTTAACACTCACTGGCTAGTGAACTCTTTGAGGCAACCTGCAAATTGGGTAGATGGGAATTGTTCAGTCATGGTACAATACTGTTGAGGTTTTACTTGACGTGAGCACAATGTATTTGGCTCCTGGTTTGCTAATGACATGTGGAACGTATATGTCATGCCTTTTTGTTTGGAACGAGTGCTACATTCCTGAGTGGGAAGGTCTTTCTTCGGCTGCCTGTGCTCTCATATCTTGAACCCTTCTGGTCTGATCTAAAACAGGGTCAGAGGCCTTATTTGGTATAATTTGGTGGATACTACAAAAGGGGTTCACCAGAGTTTCTACTCTTCTGATGAATGAGATCAAACAAGATTATCCACAACCCGATAGGATTGCGTTTTGGGTAGAGTTGAATGCGTTTACATGCAAACGTTTAACTACTTTTAAATCGGCCCTCATGGTAGTGGCTTGACCCAAAGAACTTCTGGGAGCCCCTCTGCCGAGAATGTACATGGCCAAATAACCTGTTCTCTGGAAATGTGACCACTCAGGAGGGTATACAACCATGTTTTAACTCACTGTACCTTTCACAGAGGACTGATAGCCATTTACATATCAGTCTGGTCCCACCCACGTGGCCAATCCAACACCACAATTTTAGGCAATTCTCTACTGAACAAGAGTACCAACCACAACCCCAGGCTGTTTTTCAACGTAGTTGGGAATCATCAGTTAGGTGAAGCTGAGCCTCACTAAGCACAGTGAGAAAAGGGTCCATGTCGGAATTACCCTGGGCAAATATGGGACAGAGAGGGGGGTAGATTGATGGTTATGTATTTTGTGAAGAACATACAATCCTGTCATGATTGGATTATAATTGGTCCAAAATGCTAGTGTTTTGATATAAATCCACTCCCATTCATGGGCTTTATTTAATGTGATGTTGATGAGTTATCTGATAGTCTCTGTGGGATCCCTGTCTAAAATGAGATAGGTATGTTCGTCAAGTAAATGGAGGTACATAGATTCCACAAATTTGTCAATATCCATAATAATGATGGATCCCCATTAATCTGCAGGTTTATAAGTGATGAATTGATTATTAAAGAGGCATTTAATTAACTGTCTTTCATTGCGTGATAAGGTATTATGCCTATTGTCTTGGTAATTGAGCATGTTAAGAATTTTTAATACTGACCTTTCAAATGCCTCTATAGCCCCTTTCATAATACTGGAACACAATGTGATGTGTGGTCTGAATTATTTATACTCAACAGGAGAGGAAGGGTATTCCTGTTCTGTATCAGCAGTGTCAGTAGTACCATAGAACAGTCTCAAGTTCAATTTCCTTGTACAGTTAAATAGATTGATTGGGTCCTTAAACATTGAGGAATTGCAACATGGTGTAAAAGATAGACCTTTTTGTAAAGTGAGCTGTTCAAATTTAGAAATGTTGTATTGAAATATGTTTTAGGATTCAGAAATGTGAGTCAGGCACAAGTTTGCCATGATTTTGGTAAAATCACTTTTATTAAAAATAAAAGGGGCAGGGAAAAGGCCTCTCTGACCCTGCCCTAGAGGAGTTGCCCCACCTAAACAAAGACTAAGACTCTGTCCATGCCAGGATGGCAAATCCAAAGCTGTCCTGTGTCCAATTGTCTATTCAGACCCTCACACTACAAACTTAACTCCAAGGTGACAAAGGGAATAATCTTGAGTGGTTTGGAAAAAAGTGTTCATAAAAGAAGGACATGTGACTTAAACAAAAATGTCTTCAAGGATAAAGTTCTTGGTTCCAGAGGGTAGCTCCCTTCCGCTGGATTCTTCTTTACTCCTTGAGGTTTTCATACATCGTAGTTCTTTGGGCCTCTTTTGGCCAAGTACAACAATTGTACAGCAACTGTTTGACTTCACAATCTTTGGGTCTCTGTTGGCCAGATGCAACACTTTTACATCAAATGTGCTTAACTTCACTTCACAGTTTCTTTCACCTTGGGGATCAGCTGTGATCCGGCCCAGGCCTTGCAACTAGCACCACAAAGATAATGGCTTTCCCCTTTCTCATCAATCATGGGAGAATCCTACTCCTAACTGAGGAGACATGTAACTCATCCTCCTCTTCCTCCTCCCTCCAGCCTGTTTGCCTCTTCCCCTCCCAGAGTCACAGGCATATCAGGACTAGCGCAACTGGCAACCATCGGAATTGTGTTCTAATGTGCAACCCAATAACCTAAACTGTGTACACTGAGAACCAGAAAACAACCAGCACAACCCCATGTGGTACAAGTGAACAAACAATGGAACAAACAGTCGTACTCCAAATACTAACACAATTCTTCTACTACAATTCAAGACTAAAAACAGTGCACAGCGAACAAACATATCATTTATAACGGGACACCGAAAAGAGGAAAGGCACAAACAAAAAAAGGATAACTTTGTTTCTTTGTATTAGTGAAAACTCACAAGACTATCGCACACTGTACAAACATTTTGAAAAGACCAAACTTACATCAGATACACTAAACAGCAAGAAACTACACTAAGGGCAAACATAAAAACTGACACTCCTCAAAAGAATTCTTATATTCTTCAAAATGCACAGAATACTGTCAGTGTAATTCTACTCTGTGCAACACCCGCCATCACAGAGCACCAAATCCCACAAAGGAAGAAGACATGATCTGTGTGTTATATAAGGAGACACACTTCCTTTAAGAGATGTGTGTCCACTGATTAGCACTAACTCAACTATTCACCTGATAGGGCCCTGGTTTGCAAGATGAACCTGACGAAGAAACCTGTTATTTATTTTGCAATCCACATTTCCTTATTGACAACACACTATTGCATGAAACCCAGAAGACAACAATGAGTACCCCTGGCATTTGGTGGTGCCAATGTTACGTCTCATTCTCGCGTCATGGACAAATGATGACTGAAGTATTTATCTGCTACCTAATGTCTATTTTCAAGAGGTTTGTCCAGGCCTAGAACTGAGATTCAATGCATCTGACGGAGATAGAGTCCTGCAGCATTAACGACCACACAGGGCGAGTATGCCAAAACACTATGCATAGTGCTCTTAGAATCTTACGTGTTTCAAACTTAAACCACCCTAATACACCACACCATAGTGTCAGACACACACAGCCTTTGTAAACTCTTACCTCGTTCTGATACCTAGTTACTGTTAACTCACATCTGCTACAAATCCCTCCATGACTTATTTGTCTTTTCTGTAGAAACTGTCTGCCAGCATCACTCATTACCCCTGCCCAGTCTCCCTCACTCAGCCGCTATGACATAAGCCATTGGGGTCACCCCTACAACTCCTAGAACTGTCCACACCCTCCATAACATGCGTTTCTCCTTCCAAACCCCTGGATCGCCATCTGTCAAAAACAAAGGCCTGACATACTCTCCACACCCCCACTCCTCAGAACCCATGTCTTACTTGCACACTAAGGGCCTGATTCACAGAAGTGTTTTATAATGGTGCATTTCCATAGGAAAACGTTCTGTGAACCAGGCCTAGGATGTCTCATCTGATCTCCCCTCTCCACAGCATGGGCAATGTTGCTTTGTGATGTAGCTGCTACCAGCATCTTTTGTCTACACTTACCCAGACCTGCACTTCACTGTCACTCATGCTGCCCCAGGAATTGGAGTGGCAGCCCCACTCACCTCCATCTCTTGTTCGTATATGCACACACTCCCCTTTGATGTCATGACATCTCACATATGCAAACGATCCTGTAACTACAATAGTCCTTAACTCTTAAAGCGGAACAGTCACTGTTCAAGGCTGAAGTCCTGTTCAATACCGATAACTGTTTGGTACTTCCTGGGTGTTTCACATCTGTGATCCAACAGGGTCCCGGGGTGCACAAGCACAAGGCTGCGTCATTTGGTTCAAGTGGGTCTGGAGCTAGAAACCTCTAGAAACCTCTTGCTGATTTGCCAACATGAACATACGAATCTCAGGGAGGTTTCAGGGGGGTGGGCAATATAATGAGAGCAGTGACTATGCATTCCATTTTTTTGTGCTACGGTTCAACTCACAGTCATGCAATTGGGTATGGACGGACACACTTTACTTTCATCTCCCAAACTGTTTTGCAATCTATTTTTAAGCTTACTCTCCATGTGAAATAATCATGCTGTTTGCATCTAACAAGTAATAACTAAAACAATAATACATATTATTCACTGTGCTATAATATTATCCTGTATATTAAACAAACCTCATGTCGCTCATGAGAGCTGGGCTTGGCTGCTTGGCCACCGCCTGACATTGGCGAGGAAATGACAGCTGAAGGGGATCTTGTCTGTTATTGGGCTTGACTTAGCCACAACTCTGCAACCTCTAGGAAACAAGCTAGCAATCGGCAGTGGAAATGGCTCTGCAAATGTATAGACACTTCTTTGCATCCAATGTAATGTGGTGCACAGCAAAACTCACAGAAGTCTGACCCGTTGTGACTGCACTATTGCTATCGTCTATAACGCAGTTTGGGTGGGGCCTATTGGCATGACTACCACAAAAGTGGCAGCATACCTAATTGCAGCACGGTGGGTTGGAAACGTTGCAAGACTCAACACATTAACGAAAGTTAATAAAAGCAAATGCCATCACTGACCTATGGGGACTGCAGATCAACCTTGCACAATCCTCCTGGCTAGTTTGGCACAGGGGTCGATGCCTGCCACAGAATGCATGTGACAACGTTACATAGACTGCACCGGATCTGCAAGGAGAACTAGATTTTCTCTCAGCAGTCACACAAAACCACTGAATAATGTGACAAATGTCTTTCCCCGGGACTAGTATGCACATACAGACTTCAAGACAGAGCACTATGCCGAGGACATCATTACGTTCTGTAACGTTTTTAAAAAGAAGGGCGAGTTCTGAATGAAATAAAATATTTGCTGGAAAGAATATAAGTTTAAAAACGCATGATTAAAAACAGCTGCCAGACTCTGTGACTACAGGTAATTTGAAACATCACTGATGGTTGGCACCAGTGCGATGGTAACTTAATTCGACGGCCTGAGGCCTGAGTGTGATGGGGTGCATCTCGCATTCAATACCAATAGAGAAAAGAGAGAGAGCCTTTTGTGGATGGAGGGATGGATGAGTACAAGCGAGTTAGAGGTCAGGTTGTGAAGAAGTGGGCAACGTGACCTGAGGAGAGACAGCGAATGTGGTGTGAAAGAAGGTGGGGGGGGGGCGTGCTATAAGGGAAAGATTGGTCAAGTTCCCGTTGTAAATGTGCAAACAGCTGAAAGGAAAGGCTCAGAGCCTAGGAAGAGTGGAAGGACAGTGCCAGAAATTAAAAAGAGCCCGTGCTGAGCGGAAGACAGAGAGGCAGTGGGGAGTGGAACAGCATGACGCTGAGAGAAGAGATACAGAGAAACTGAGTCAGAAAGGAGAGGGGAGATGGTCAGCAGGATGCTGCAATGTGATTGTTGTTCTTTCCAAATATCGCTTAGGGATACTTGCACTCACAGACAACCTACCGATCCGAGGCGCATCGTGCTTGAATCTAATATGGGTGTACACACGGACCGACCCCTTTCTCGCGGCAGTGTCATCACACACACAATACGGTATTGAAATTTAAACTTCACTATGTATTTACGTGTATGCAGGTGTTGTGTTTCTTGTACATTGATTGCTCAAAGTAGCTGATGATCACGGAAAACTCCAGAAATATCTTATGCTGGTCTATCTTACCTGCACGCGGGACATTGTTTGAAAAGTCAATCTTCAGAGGTTGCACTGCACAGTGGATCGTCCCCTCAGGGCCACACCGTGCACAAGGTCTCACTGAACCCAATAAAGCATATAGTAGGATTTACACCAAATTAACAAAAGCACACTTTTGGTACCAAGACGCCGCTTCTGCCACAAATTTGGTGAAAATTCGTCCAGCCGTTTGGGCTGTAGCCGTGAGAAAAGTCTTTTCCCATTATGTCTATGGAAAATTTGGGACCCCCATATAACTTTGCCCCCTGTGGATGAAATCCCAACAATCTTTGCAAAAAAATTCAGAGTGGGCCATATACTTTTTTTTGCAAAGTTTGGTTAGGATTGGTCCATGGGGAGCAAAGTTATAAGCCACCCTAAAAGTGCTCTTCCTATGGGTTTAGCAACTTAACCATAACTACATGGCCACTACCCCAGGCCATGTAAAAAATATATATACACTAAATCACGACCTCTTCACCAGCCCACTACTCACACAGATATATACAATACTGTGTTTTATGTGTTTCATATCCCAAAATTGTGCTGCTTGAGTGGATAGGATTGCCTAAGCAGTGACATTGTATTTACCGGACTTCAGACAGATTTCATCTGTCAACCTTGCAAGGAGAATGGCCAACCCCCAAAGTAACAAAGAGGCGATTAGAAAGGCACAAGCCGCCACATTGTTTAATGAGACTTTGCAAACCAGTAACATTAATAAACCAGCAGCAACAGCACCAAAAAATGACAGTGAATTGGGTCTTCTAAAGGAACTAGAAAAATTACAACGCAGAGAGCTGAGTAAATGGTGGGAGGAGCACTCACTTCAAAATTATATTGAAGTAGGCAGAATCCCACGGGGTTTAAGAATTCTAACTATCCCTTCATTTGAAGAACTAGACCCTATGATGCTACAGGAATGGAGTGTAGCAACGAACGGATGTTCTAAAACATTTTTACAGTTACTGGTGAAGTATGCTGGTGCGGACCGGATTAAAACATTGGAAAAGATCTCAGAAATAGAGAAACAACTGAAAAAGATACCAGAGACCGAGGAAGGTAAAAAGTTGGGGAAGAATATAGAGAAAAGTCTCAACGAGTACGAAGAAGAAATAAAGCAAAGAAAACAAAGAAAGTTTCTAAGGGATAAGGAAGACTACGAAAGAGGAAGAGTTTATACATTTGCGAAAAGATTTGATCAAATGAGACTGGCATCCCTATCGAGGCCGGCAGGCCCAATCGAACCAAATGAAGAGGAATTCAGTGATAATGCACCAACCTCCGAATCAGACCTGACAGGCAGTGAAACAGATGAACCACATGTACGTATGAATTTTTTAGACGAAATGCGTCTCTTACGCCAAGATGGCAGGAAGAACAAATCACAAAGAGGCGGAAATCAAAGTCAAGGAAGAGGCAGAGGCAGAGGTGGCCAAAAACCACGAGGAGGGGGAAGAGGGGCAGGGATTGTAATGAACAATACCCCGGCCAGATCGCTGCGCTCTGGAAAATAACAGAACAAACCAATGGGGATGACACAAATCTTAAAATCATCAATCTATCAGACCATGTCCTTACCCCTAATCAGACAAAAGTACTCAATCTAGGCTTAAACTTCTGCCCGAAGGCAAAAAATGATTATGTACAAACCAGAATAGACTTTGACAAATATATACGCAAAATTCGTTTGAAGAAATTCTTTGCCACTAATCAGTACAAAAAACGCCCCAGAGAAAAACAAATGGGACACACTGAGGTTCAAATCAAGGAGCTAACCGTCTTGACAGATCTGGTTGACCTGGAAAGAGGTACGGCTGCGGGAGATCAAGGGGAACCCATAGCTCTACAAGAACTAGACATTAGAACAGACTGGACACCTAAAAGTCAACTGAAACCGATGTCCAAATTCAACCCCATGGCAAATCTTGGAAACAATATAGAGGCATTTCAGAGTCTAGTGATCGAAGATCTGAAGAAACTCAGAAGAAAGGAACAGAAGAACATCCCCAATGACAACTTATCGTTTACAGACAGACAAGCATTGAAAGAGCTACACGAACTTAAAAATTGCATCATCAAACCCTCTGATAAGGGACGTAATATAGTCCTGCAGAACAGGGAGGACTATATACGGGAAGCCTATAAACAGCTTAATAACAACCAATGTTACATGAGAATTGCTCATAATCCCATTAAAGAACTTGAAAACAAAATCGAAATATTACTTATGGAATGGGGAGCAAAAGACCTCCTGTCTGAAGAAAGTTGCAAATTCCTGAAAACAACAAACTCGATCATACCAACTATCTATTTTCTTCCCAAGATACACAAAAATATAAAAAAACCACCGGGAAGACCGATTGTCTGTCTGATAGGATCTGCTCTGGAAAATATGTCTAAGTACATAGACGAAGTTTTGTTTCCATTTGTCTCAACATTACCATCATACCTCAGAGACACCACAGATTTTCTAGCCAGAATTGAGGATATCCCCTGGGAGAAAGATTACTTATTAATAAGCATGGATGTGGTCTCACTCTATACCTCAATCAGCCACGAATATGGTAAACAGGCATGTAAACATTTCCTACAAACCCGATCTCTCAACTATTTGGAGCACACTGAAATGGTACTGTCAATGATAGACTTATGTCTAACCAATAACATCTTTTTGTTCAACAATGAGTTCTTTAAACAGCTACAAGGAACCGCTATGGGCACTACTTTTGCGCCTTCGTATGCTAATCTGACGATGGGCGCTTGGGAAGAATGTGAGGTGTGGACGGAGAAAAACCAAAAATACACAGACAACATCATTCTCTGGCTGAGATATATCGATGACCTCTTCATTATATGGAAAGGGACTGAACAAGGATGGATGGAATGTGTGAGACATCTAAACAACAATGAAAACAATCTCCAGTTCACAGAAACACACAGTCGTACTCTGATTACATTTCTCGACGTGAATGTGAGAATAGTAGATAACAAACTCACCAGTGAACTATATAGGAAAACCACAGGGATCAACTCACCACTCCATGCACAAAGTGGACATCCTAAGAATCTAATATGGAGTGTTCCCTATGGAGAATTCATCCGGTTACGAAGAAATAACAGTACCCTGAAAACCTATGACATGGAGAGCAGAATAACCGCGCAAGGTTTTTCCAAACAACGATATCCCAAGAGAGTTGTGGAGAGAGCATACCTCAAAGCAAGAGCCAAGGATCGCTCAATGCTCATAGCAGGAACCGAACACAACGAAAGAAAAACTACGGAGAAAGACAGCACGCGATTAATTTTAACCTTCGATATCCAAGCACCCAAAATTAGACGGATTCTCAACAAGCATTGGAGAATCCTTATGGCAGACCAAGACCTTAATGGAAACCTCCAAAATCATCCCAAGATTACTTTCAGAAAGAACCAATCGATCAGAGATGTCCTGGTCCAGAGCTATATGACACAAGAAGAAAACAGCAGAGAGAGTAATTGGCTGACAAAAAACAAGAAAGAGGGTTTCTTTAAATGCACTCGCTGCAACATCTGTAAGTATGCTACAACACAAAGCTCTTTCAAACATCCGATCACTGGGAATCTGGTTCCTATATTAGGAATGATTACCTGTGAGACGGAATACGTTGTTTATGTGCTGACCTGTGCGTGCAACAAATGGTATATAGGGAGCACTAAATGTAAACTAAAAACACGTATTCAACAACATGTAAGAGCAATTATAAATAACGATGCAAATTACCCTATGGCCAAACATTTTGCAGAACATCATGAAAATGACATAAGCAGCTTTAGGTTCTTTGGCATGCACAAAATTGAGATGGGACCAAGAGGAGGTGACAAAGAAAAGACTCTGAGGCAAAAAGAGACTCGCTGCATATTGGACTTGGAAAGCAAATTCCCCCTAGGACACAACATAGACGAGGAACTATATACATTTCTGGGACAATGACCATCAAGTGTTGGACATCGGTCAAAAGAAAGCTCCCATCTGTTCCCCTAATGGTACATTCTTCCGAGGCTTCCATGGTTCTTGCCAATTTACATTTTTCAATATTGAGATAAAAAATACCACTGGAACCATACAGTCCGTACACACAGAATGATACTCCAATGTTTGCATTTTAAGACAAATTTTTTAAACACCTTTTTAACCTGTTTGTTATTGCTTATTTTTAAAGGGTATTTTACGATTCTTTTATGGAATTGTAGATTGTTTGTGCACTACTATGTTTACACTGATTTTTACATATACACTGTTTTATATAACACACATGCACATTAGAGGTTGGCTTAACAGCATATGCAGAGTTCATGGAAATGTTTTCTGCAACAGAAAGTTGAGGAATTGATAGACTAACATGTGTTCATATTAAAACTGTCCTCCTCTGGCATATATTGGATAATAACGAATTTAATTCAAGTATTACCCAGCTGTACTATGCGATAGTTAATATGAAAGATATATGCCATTTAAAGCAACGTCTCAAATTGAAAGCAAGTGGGTTCGAATTTTAGATCCATACATTGTATACCGCACAGAAATGCGGACAGTTTATTATTCAGGAAACATGCACCAGGCACTTTATTACTTTGAATATTTTTAAACTGATGTATTGGATTGTAGTTTACATCCATATATGCACTACCTATGGGGGCCAGAACACAGACCTTAACCCATAAGTGTTTCTGTTAATAGAGATTTGCTATGGTAAACATGTCCGCTTTAGATTTACTCCGAATGGGTGCATTCCCTCATTCGAGTCCTCTTTCTATTTCAGTGGCAACGAGCGCCATTCCGCTCTGCATGGCTGTTTTAAACTCTATGGGTCCAAGGGAACGAATTGTTGTGATCAAGCGGCAGGAAAAGCCGCGAAACGCGTTAACGTTCCCAACGCGCACATTTTTGCACTTTGGGGAGCCTTAATTTAATGGCTTTTTTAATATGTTTGTGCCGTCCTGTAAGGCACTAATAAAGATTATCTTTTAACACGAACTGGATGTCCGGACCAACTGTTTTGGAGGATTGAAGAGTGCTGCTCAATTTTACCTGATTGCATCAGTGTGAAGAGAAAAAGATATATATATATATATATATATATATATATATATATATATATATATATATATATATATATATATATTACATGGCCCCGTCAGTGGCCATGTAGTTATGGTTAAGTTGGTGTTTCCATAGGAAGAGCACTTTTTGGGCGGTTTATAACTTCGCTCTCCCTGGACGAATCCTCACCAAACTTTGTAAAAAAAAAAGTATTTGGGTCACTCTGAATTTTCTTGCAAAGTTTGGTGAGGATTCGTCCAGCGGGGGCAAAGTTATAGGAGGGGTCCCGAAACTTTTTTTTCCCCATAGACATAATGGGAAAAAACTTTGCTCACGCCTACAGCCCAAACCGCTGGACGGATTTACACCAAATTTGTGGCAGGAGCGGCGGCTTGGTCCCGAAAGCGTGTTTTGCTTTATTTGGTGTAAATCCGTCCAGTAGTTTTTAAAAAAATGACAAAAATGTAATGAAAAAAATTAGTGATATCTGTGTTCGCTTCGCGGACACACTTCCCTGTTCGCTCCGTGGACAGGACGGTGATTGGGCAAGCAGCAAGCGTGATGTCCGCGGACATCTGATGTGCTCTCTCATTGGATGCAGTGAAAGCATGCAGTGCGTCTGGCTTCAGAGACGCCCGCCATCTTTGTTCCTCGCATGAGAGGCTTTGTCAGCAGGAGCGGGATCTGCCGCCTGCACACTAAGTCTTTCGTGTCTGTCTCCTGTTCCTCCCACCCCCGCTCATGCCCCGTGTGTCCTTCTTGTCCCCCCCAACCCCACTCATGCTCCGTGTCTCCCCTGTTCCTCCAGCCCCCCGCTCACGCCATCGGCACACGGTGGCCAGCGGAGGGCCGAGGAGCAGGATCTTCCGCTTGCACACGAACGCCATGTGTCTCTCTCCCTCCTGACCCTACCCCCCGCTCATGCCCCGTTTGTCTCTCTCCCTCCCCCCACCCCTGCTCATGCCCTGTGTGTTTCCCTCCCCCACCCCCGTTCATGCCCCGTGTGTCTCTCTCACTCCCCCCCACCCCCGCTCATGCCCCGTGTGTCTCTCCCCCTCCCCCACTCATGCCCCGTGTGTGTCTCCCCGCTCATGCCCCGTGTATCTCTCTCTGTCCCCCCACCCCCCGCTCATGCCCCGTGTGTCTCTCTCCCCACCACCCCTGCTCATGCCCCGTGTGTCTCTCTCCCTCCCGCCCACCCCCGCTCATGCCCCGTGTGTCTCTCCCCCTCCCACCCACCCCCCGCTCATGCCCCATGTGTCCCTCCCCCTCCCACCCACCCCCCGCTCATGCCCCGTGTGTCTCTCCCCCTCCCGCCCACCCCCGCTCATGCCCCGTGTGTCTCTGTCCCTCCCCCCACCCCCGCTCATGACCCGTGTGTCTCTCCTTCTCCCACCCACCCCCTGCTCATGCCCCGTATGTCTCTCTCCTGCCCCCTCACCCCCCGCTCATGCCCCGTGTGTCTCTCTCCCTCCCCCCCACCCCCGCTCATGCCCCGTGTGTCTCTCCCCCTCCCGCGCACCACCCGCTCATGCCCCGTGTGTCTCTCCCCCTCCCGCCCACCCCCCACTCATGCCTCGTGTGTATCTCTCCCCACAACCCCTGCTCATTCCACCTTTTGTCTCCCCCCCTCCGGCCCACCCCCCGCTCATACCCCGTGTGTCTGTCCACCTCCCGCCCACCCCCCGCTCATGCTCCGTGTGTCTGTCCCCCTCCCGGCCATCCCCCGCTCATGCCCCATGTGTCTCTCCCTCCCTCCCACCCCTGCTCATGCCCTGTGTGTCTCTCCCCCTCCCGCCCACCCCCTGCTCATGCCCCGTGTGTCTCTCCCCCTCCCGCCAACCCCCCGCTCATTCCCCGTGTGTCTCTCCCCCTCCCAACCACCCCCCGCTCATGCCCCGTGTGTCTCTCCCCCTCCCGCCCACCCCCCGCTCATGCGCCATGTGTCTCTCCCCTCCCGCCTACCCCCCGCTCATGCCCCATGCGTCTCTCCCCCTCCCTCCCACACCCGCTCATGCTCCGTGTGTCTCTCCCCCTACCGCCCACCGCCCGCTCATGCCCCGTGTGTCTCTCAAACCTCCCGCCCACCCCCCGCTCATGCCGCGTGTGTCTCTCTCCCTCCCGATCATGCCCGGTGTGTCTATCCCTCCCTCCTGCCCACCCCCCGCTCATGCCCCATGTCTCTATCCCGCCCGCCGCCCACCCCCCGCTATTGCCCCGTGTCTCTATCTCTCCCGCCGCCCACCCCCCGCTCATGCCCTGTGTGTCTCTCTCCCTCCCCCCAACCCTGCTCATGCCCCGTGTGTCTCTCCCCCTCCCGCACACCACCCGCTCATGCCCCGTGTGTCTCTCCCCCAAAAGCCCACCCCCCACTCATGCCTCGTGTGTATCTCTCCCCCCAACCCCCGCTCATTCCACCTTTTGTCTCCCCCCCTCCGGCCCACCCCCCGCTCATGCCCCGTGTGTCTGTCCACCTCCCGCCCACCCCCCGCTCATGCCCCGTGTGTCTGTCCCTCTCCCGCTCATGCCCCGTGTGTCTCTTTCCCTCCCTCCCACCCCCGCTCATGCCACGTGTGTCTCTCCCCCTCCCGCCCACCCCCTGCTCATGCCCGTGTGTCTCTCCCCCTCCCGCCAACCCCCCGCTCATGCCCCGTGTGTCTCTCCCCCTTCCGACCACCCCCCGCTCATGCCCCGTGTGTCTCTCCCCCTCCCGCCCACCCCCCGCTAATGCGCCATGTGTCTCTCCCCTCCCGCCCACCCCCCGCTCATGCCCCATGCGTCTCTCCCCCTCCCTCCCACACCCGCTCATGCTCCGTGTGTCTCTCCCCCTACCGCCCACCCCCCGCTCATGCCCCGTGTGTCTCTCCCCCTCCCGCCCACCGCCCGCTCATGCCCCGTGTGTCTCTCTCCCTCCCGCTCATGCCCCGTGTGTCTATCCCTCCCTCCCGCCCACCCCCCGCTCATGCCCCATGTCTCTATCCCTCCCGCCGCCCACCCCCCGCTCATGCCCCGTGTCTCTATCTCTCCTGCCGCCCACCCCCCGCTCATGCCCCGTGTCTCTAACCCTCCCGCCGCCCACCCCCCGCTCATGCCCCGTGTCTCTATCCCTCCCGCTGCCCACCCCCGCTCATGCCACGTGTGTCTATCCCTCCTGCCTCCCACCCCCCATTCATACCCCGTATCTCTATCCCTCCCGCTGCCCACCCCCGCTCATGTTCGTGTGTCTATCCCTCCTGCCGCCCACCCCCGCTCATGCCCCGTGTGTGTTTCCCTCCCACCGCCCACCCCCCGCTCATGCCCCGTGTGTATATCCCTCCCACCGCCCACCCCCCGCTCATGCCCCGTGTGTCTATCCCTCCCGCCGCCCACCCCCCGCTCATGCCCAGTGTGTCTATCCCTCCCGCCGCCCTCCCCCCACTCATGCCCGTGTCTCTATCCCTCCCGCTGCCCACCCCCCGCTCATGCCCCGTGTGTCTATCCCTCTGGCCGCCCACCCCCCGCTCATGCCCCGTGTGTCTCTCCCCTCCCGCCCACCCCCTGCTCATGCCCCGTGTCTCTATCCCTCCTGCGCGCCACCCCCCGCTCATGCCCCGTGTGTCTCTCGTCTGCCCCCCACCCCCGCTCATGCCCCATGTGTCTCTCCTCTCCCCCCCACCCCCGCTCATGCCCCGTGTGTCTCACCCCCTCCCACCCACCCCCTGCTCATGCCCGTGTGTCTCTCCCCTCCCCCCCACCCCCGCTCATGCCCCGTGTGTCTCTCCACTCCCCCCACCCCCCGACCCCCTGCTCATGCCCCGTGTGTCTATCCCTCATGCCGCCCACCCCCCGCTCACGCCCTGTGTCTCTATCCCTCCCGCTGTCCACCCCCCGCTCATGCCCCGTGTCTCTATACCTCCTGCCGATCACCCCCGCTCATGCCCTGTGTCTTTATCCTTCCCGCCGCCCACCCCCTGCTCATGCCCCGTGTATCTCTCCCCTCCCCCTACCCACGCTCATGCCCCGTGTGTCTCTCCCATCCCCCCACTGCCCAACCCCCGCTCATGCCCTGTGTGTCTATCCCTCACGCCGCCCACCCACCGCTCATGCCCCGTGTCTCTATCCCTCCCGCCGTCCACCCCCCGCTCATGCCCCGTGTGTCTACCCCTCCTGCCGCCCACCCCCCTGATCATGCCCCGTGTGTCTTTCCCTCCTGCCGCCCACCCCTCGCTCATGCCCCGTGTCTCCCTACTGTTCCCCCCACCCCCGCTCATGCCCCATGTCTCTCTCAAAGTCCCCCCACCCCCGCTCATGCCCCGTGTCTCCCCTGTTACCCCCACCCCCCGCTCATGCCCTGTGTCACCCTTGTGTTACCCCCCCACCCCCAGCTCATGCCCCGTGTCTCCCTTCTGTTACCCCCCACCCACCGCTCATGCCCTGTGTCTCCCTTGTGTTACCCCCCACCCATGCCCTGTCTCCCCTGTTACCCCCCACCACCCACTCATGCCACGTGTCTCCTTTGTGTTACCCCCCCATCCCCCGCTCATGCCCCGTGTCTCCCTCCTTTCCCCCACCCCTCGCTCATGCCCTGTGTAAAAAAAATTGTTAAAGGGAGGTTATGGTTAAGTTGCGCTACTAAAAACCTATGAAATTCAGTGAAAAAACTTTGTTAAAAGGGACGTTATGGTTAAGTTGCGCTACTAAAAACCTATGAAATTCAGTGAAAAAACGTTGTTAAAGGGACGTTATGGTTAAGTTGCGCTACTAAAAACCTATGAAATTCAGTGAAAAAACTTTGTCAAAGGGACGTATGGTTCCAAGTAAAACCGAAAAACCCTTGAAATTCGCCAGTTATCGTAAGCTAAGCAACCATAACTCGCACCACCACTGTGCACTGCTAAGACTAACACCCAGGACATCACAAATGTCATTGATGACATCACTGATGACATCACATGTCTGGCTCACTCTTTTTTCTTTTGCTGACATATCTAGGTCACATGGTTTTCTTCAGTAACAGTCAGAAACTAAAAATGTTATTTTATTTGTAGACGTATCCTTCAAGTAGGTTCTTACAGTAATTCCCTTAGAGTCCAGTCACATCATATGAAACATATACATACGGGAAGACACAAGCTTGATAGACAGCAATCCTTTTTGTGCATAAAGATAATCAATAGACTTATGAGCACTTTCTGATAGTTCTGTTGTTTTTTTTATGGCTGTACTTTCCCTGTATATGGTCATATTTGTATACATTGTACTCACACTACTTTCCTTAGGGTCCAATCACATCAAGTGATACATATACCTAGGGTAAATAGCAGCTTTGAAACAGAGCAATCATTTATTTGCATGAAAATAATCAGTTAAGTTATGAATTGTTTCTGCTACTACTTGTGCTTTTTTGCTAACTTCACTTTCCCTGTATATACTCATATTGGTATGTGTTCTTGTGTCTTTGTGTTTTGTCTATAGTAATGCAATTATGTAATACATGTGTTTTATTAGCTACTTATTACATATTTCACAGTACACAAAAATCTATTAAGAAAACAATTATCATTTCATTATTCAAAATTATTGACATTACGAATAGTATACCTTCATCTTGTACACTGCAGACAATGTTATGTTTCTGTATGAGTAGCTTAGTATACCAGATAGAACCTCATAATAGAATGCTATTTATATCAATGCATCGTTCAATGCACTAATTAGGGTATGATATTTATTGCAATGATCCTTGACTCTTGTTTCGCAACATTATAATAAGAATCCCTTGTACACATATTTCATGAAAAGTACATACACATGTGATGTCATCAGTGATGTCATCAATGACATTTGTGATGTCATCTTTGATGTCCTGGGTTTTAGTCTTAGCAGTGCACGGTGGTGGCGCGAGTTATGGTTGCTTAGCTTACCATAACTGGCGAATTTCAAGGGTTTTTCGGTTTTACTTGGAACCATAACATCCCTTTGACAACGTTTTTTCACTGAATTTCATACGTTTTTAGTAGCGCAACTTAACCATAATGTCCCTTTAACAAAGTTTGTTCACTGAATATATATATATATATATATTACATATGTATATATTCATATTCTGCCTATCGTGGTATGCAACTTCAAGTTACTGTGGTTAGAAGTGGATGGGTGGACGGGAGTGGTGGAGGGAAGAGAGGGGTTAGAGTCTATTGTGGTAGTTTGAATGGGGAGATTCAGCCAACAATATATCATAATAAACTACATAATCCAAATAAATACAATTTGTTGTACATTGTCAATATACATTGTTTTAATGTGTTTTGTGTTTATTATATATATTGCAAAGTTCGTGCTTTATAAACGTACAACCTTTAAACGTTGTTATTATCTTAGTGGAGCCATATGGGGGTGGTGCAGAAAAGCATGCCCATCCATGTCATGCATATCCAAATGAGGTTATTTTCAGTGAACCATGTCTGGTTGGGCATATACAATAGTTTTGCATAATTCTTTTATCATTTATCTTCTTTAAAATGTGATTCAAGGTAGTGCATACATTGTGGTGTTGTCTGTGTGTGTGTGTGTGTGTGTGTGGGGGGGGGGTGTTACTTTAATTGCATGTTTTCATATGGGGTTGCATTCATAGCTTGGTTTGTCGAGAGGCCGCCCCAGTGGGGGACTGCTAATCTGGGTGGATGTGGAACTGAACTGGAAGATAGACCACCAAATTTGCATCTCAGTGGACCTATAATTCCTGGTTGCAAAGACTCAGCTAGGACAGGAACATTCAATTTTTAGCCTGTACAACAGGCCCAATACGATGGCCGTCCTCCAGGAACTGCATGAATTGCCAATGCCAATAGGAAGCGAGGGGGGTGTGCCCATAATAGAAGCAGGGAACTTTAACATGCAGCTGGAACCGCTAGTGGACCTGGAAAGCCTATGGGATGATTAGGATAATATGTCGGCTATCCCATTGGTTTGAGCTCCCTATTGGAAGAAAACCCATAGACTTGCTATGCACATCATCAGGATACTATCTGAGCTGAATATTAGAGCCTGTAATGGCCGATTTAGTAACAACTGCCCTGCAAACACAACATATGTGGGGCCAAAGGGCTCCATGATAATCAACCACATATTTGTTTCAGTTGAGGTATAGTCTAAGATAAGTAACTTCGAGGTTTTAGTAAAATTTGAGAGCAATTATAGGCCCTTAGTACTGACCCTCAAATGTGAGTGCCCTGTTCTACCTTCACCAGACAAGGATGCACAAAATCAGGCTATTTTAGTTATTGGTCACGGCCACAGGGCCGTCAAATGGGTGAAATGGAATAAGGGGATTTTCGCCCTGTCTATATGACAACATTATCACCTACATCGAAAGGATCAGCCTAAACGATGCGGAAGCACCCAAGGTGATGGGGAAATTTGGTGAAATGGTTACAAGAATTTCCCCTTTTGTAACATATACCACTCGGAAAATAAAACGTAATTCCTTGTCCAGGGTTGTATGGTATGATCAGGACTGTGAAACAGCAAAGCAAGAGTTGGTAAATGCTCTGGCAAAGGGCAACACTGTAGATAAAGCCCTGCTTCGAATAAAAAGGTTGGAATACAAATAAATGCTTAAGTTAAAAAAGGAACTCTTCTGTATGAACAAATGGGAGTCACTGGGCTGTGCACTCGACTCGAGGGACTATGCTACATTTTGGAAGCTGGTGTCGGGTGCAGAGGTGAGAGGGAATGTAGAGATACAGTGCAGCATAAGAGCAGAGGCATGATTGGACCATTTCTCCAGGCTATATGGAGGAGAGTGGGAGGATGGACCAAAAAGGGCCATCATAGAGACCTGAGAGGACCATGAAGGACTCTGTTTCAGTATTAATGACGTGGCAATAGCCATCAAGTCACAGAAGGCTGGGAAAGTGGCAAGCCCTGACAAAGTACTGATAGATTTATAATGAGAAGAACCACTTACATGGGCCCGATACCCTGAGCTCTTTGAGGCATGCGTTACTACTGATTCTGTCCACGGTTCATGGCAGATGACAGAAACAGTGCCTATCTACAAAAACGGGGGAAGGAGAGCCCCACCAATTATCGCCCAATCTCCTTGTTAGATAGTGCAGGCAAAATCTTTACCAAGGTATTATTAGGGCAAGTACAGGCATGGGCCACAGAAAACCACATAATAGGCACACTTCAGGCAGGGTTCCATAGGGGAAGGGCACATTAGATCAGAGCTGTCGTCTATATAATATTGTCCAGAAATATACAATAATTAGGAAGTTGAGACTCTATGCCCCCTTAGTGGACCTCAGGATGGCTTTTGACTGTGTCCCACGCAAATTGTTATGGGAAGTCCTACAGCAAAGAGCATTGCCAGAGGAATTGTTAAGGGCCATCAAATCCTTGTATAAAAAGAACAATACCATAGTCAGAGTGGGACTGTGAGGTGAGGTCACTGAAAAATTTGATGTCAACAAAGGAGTAGGGCAAGGCTGTCCTTTGGCACCTTTTCTGTTTTGTATTTACATAGAGGAAGTAGTGAAACATCTTTTGGTCGAAGGCAAGGATCCTCCAAAGCTAGCGATCTCGAGTTATCCTGGTTTGTTTTTTGCAGATGATGCTGTAATCCTGTCGGCCTCCCCCGAGGGATTAAAATAGTCATTGCTAGCTTTCTTGAATAAATGAGATGAGTTAAAACTGTCTCTGAACACAGAGAAAACAAAAACAATGGTTCTCAGGACCGATTTGGTAAAACAACGAATCTGGGCATCAATGCAGGGTGGCAGCCACTAGAACACAAAAGTTATTATGACTACTTGACTATACGTTTCAGCGATAGTGCCAATTGGGCAAGTCAAATTGTGAGAGCTACGGTTACATTAGAAATGTACAGAGGTGGCACAGCAACAATGGCTTCAACAATCACAGCAGGGGTGCCGTTTCTCCTACCCTGGATTTATGAAGCAGGCCACGACAGCTGCCCTTTATGGAGTAGAAATATGGGGATTTGCTGACCTAAATTCGCTGAAAATAATAGAAAACAAGTTCCTGAAGAGACTATTGTGCCTCCCTTCATCGATGCCCAATACATGCTGCTGCCAAAACAGTTCTTTATTGACTGTGGCTCTGGTGGACGACTGAACCCGATTCATTTAAGGCAGATATGACCCATCTGATGAGTCAAGAGTGGGCCATTTTCTTTTTTTTTATGTGTTCTTGGTTCTTTACAAAAATAGAACCTTTACAAAAGTGAAAAACAATTAGGACAAAATATAAAATGACATTCCATAAAAACATTTCATAAAACCAACTATCATCATACTTAAAAAGTGTTAAAACAGGTTTAGCACAATTTAGTGACTGAGATAAGAGATCAATTGTTATCATATCTCACTAATTCTTTTTCTATAAATTTACAGAAAGCAACTTGCGCAAATGTTAGTGAATTATGATTACCTTGCATCATTCTGGCCCATGGAGAAACCAAACAATCGTCATATTGAACATTAACGCATTTAGACGATAAAATAGTTCTTTTTACCATAAAATGTGGACAATAGAGAATCAAATGTTTCAGCGACTCCCTTGGTTCAGAACAATTAGGAAAACAACATTTTTCAATAAATAGAACATCTCCTTCTTTGTGCCAATGTTTAGTCCTTTCTCACGTAAGGTATAAGTTGAATCTGAACCGTAGAAAGACCCTTCTAGAATAATTACACGGAAATAGATCACTATGCTTGTATCACAGAGTGCATTTTTTTAGTTAAAACAGAGTATTCATTATACATTTTATATTTCGCTATTTGATCTATAGTCATACACCAATCCTACTCATATACTTTCTTTTTAGCATAACCTGGGCGAAGTAAACATCATCAATTGAAATGTTTGCATCATTGAGAAATGTGAGCATTCTAGACCTGTATGTCAAAATTGAAGGAATGGATAAGGATTCGAGATTCGATTTCATTTCACTGTATAGACAATTGGTAGGTGGATAGCATATTTTAGCATAATTAAGAAGCTGTCTCCATTTCCAACATGATGATAACGCTACAAGCCCCAGTTCGTGCCTTATTATAGAATTTGGCAATGATAGAGGTAGATGCATTGCAGATTTAATCAAAGTCCCCTGGAGTCTATCTAAATAAACACTCATATCGCAGAGGCAAATATCAAGTGCATAAAGAAGTACAGCTTCAATTTTGAGATTAAGAAAATGAATAAAAGGGACTAAGTAGAATTTACAGTATTTCAAATATATGATTTTCAATTGTGAGAGTAAACATCTGCTCTTACATTGCAAGCGGTTAAACCAAGAAGAGATCAAATTTTCCTCTGAGAGATAGTATCCTAGATAAATTGAATTAGTGATTAAAGGAATCAATGTCTCTCTGAGGTGCCATTGATAACAATTATTCTTTTTGGAACTTCCGAATCTCATAATGGCTGTTTTCGCAGGATTTTGGCGAAAGATTATGGGCATTTGCAAAATGTTCAAACAAATGCAATTTTGCTTGAAGACCAGCTGTTGTAGGGTCAAATATGATGACATCATCAGCAAATGCCAACCATTGGAGACAAGTTTTTCCTATTTTAAATGAGAAAAGGTTTTTGTTACTCCAAGTTGCAACAAGATCTGACATATATAAGTTAAAAAGTGTAGCAGCAAGGTTTCAGCCCTGCTTAAGCCCCACAGACGTCATTATAGGCTTTGTAGTACCCCCATCTGCTGTAATCCTAATTTTATATGAGGTATTTTTATGGAGTTCACAAAGCCAATAGAATAGTATAGGAGGAATACCCATTTTTTGCATTTTGGCACAAAGAATATTCCGCATTACATTGTCAAATGCTGCCGACATATCGATTAATGCAATAAATACCAGGTTAGATTTCTTAGATTTAGCAACAGCAATTACGTGTGCCATTATTGTAGCATTTAATGATGTGCTCATATTTTTTCGAAAGCCAATTTGGAATATCAAATAAAGTTCCTTTGCTTCAATACATTTTTCTAGATTGAATAACAGTAGTTTAGCAAATAACTTAGCTTCAGTGTCGATCAGCGAGATGGGCCGATAATTCACTGGTAAAGAGGGGTCTCCTCTTTTGAAGATTGGAACAATATTAGAGTATTTCCAAGATTCAGGAATTTTTCCTGTTTGTACTATTACCTGAAATGTATTTTTTAGAATTGTGACCCATACATTTGGGTCAGATTTGTATACACATGGTGGAAGTAACCAATGAAATTGCCATGGTTGGCAAATGTTAGAAAACATCTTTTCAACCTAAATGAGCAGGAAGTATGGACCCAACCACAGTTGATAAACAAACTAAAGTGCAAATGCAGAAAGGTCACAGCACATAGGAACCTAAAATATGCACCAGAATACATATCGGTCGAGGCAGATTTCGGATTCCAAAAATATATGGACTGAATCGAACCACTAAATGCTCAAGCACTTTTGATCAACTCTAGACTGGGTTCTTTGAAGGTGGCAAAATTGACTGGCTCATGGAGGCCACGCAACCTGAGTGAATGCCCCCTGTGTAACTGTTAAGACGGATCACCCGGAGGGGCAGAAGTTCAGAAGGCCAGCCTAGTTCCTTGGAACAGGGTAACGTATGGACAAGCCAGACCAATCAGGGTAGCGACAGGGGTGGTCAAGAGTAAGTCTCAAGAGGGATGAAGGTGACTGAAAGACCTCAATGAGCCCACAGAGCAAGGACACTTACAAAATACTCCAGACAGGTGATACATTAAAAATATAGAGACATTTATCACAAGGACTTTGTAACATAGACCATAGCAAAGAATCACAGTAACACTAAAGTAAACCAACACATCACAATCAATACAATATATATACAAGACCAAGGGGGTCTAAAGGGTAAATGCACAAAGTATGTCGACAACCTAGGGGGGAAGAAAACAGGCAGTGCAAATAGTCTTTAGGCCCAGTTCCGCATCAATAATACACCTAACTAAGAGGCAGTCCAAGCCCTATGAAGAGAGGAGCCTTGTGCTCTAAAGTACATGCTATGCAGGTGCACGCGCTTGTGCCAATGGGCAGGATAGGGTCTCTTCCAGGGCCTGTAGCAGCTCTGGAATGTGGATGCAGTGATTCAGAACAAGTTCTTACTATTCAAGAAGGGCCTCCGCTGGAGGCAGAGGCAGATCGAGAGTGCAGGATGGGGTTGCTATTTTGCAATAGCGGTGGAAAGGATAGGGACCCGCAAGGGCCACTCGTGCATAAAAATGGGCTCTTGCGCTAGGGGCCACCGGTTGGGATTTGGAGTACTCACCGGTCCCCGACGCAAGAAGACCCAGACTTCGCCAGTGCAATCCACTTATCTGGCAGGTTTGAATGCGGCAAAAAAGACATCTCGACAGGAGGGTCACAAAGGCAGTGAACTTGCACAGGTCGTTGCCACAACAGGGCAACACAGTAACCACGAATACTCCAATCTGGGCGCACTCGTCTCACTTCAGACTTGGGAATGCCAAGTGTACGAAATTTGGTGAGATTGTGCCGTGGACACAGAGTTTGCAGTATACCAAGTTTTGAGGGCCTCCTCAAAACAGCAGCAGTGACAGAGCAAAGTTCCTGCGTAAGCTGGTTAGCCCACTGGTTGGCCCAGGGACACTTCTGAGAAGGCTTCCTTGCAGGATTTGATGAAGGTGCCAAGAATAGTTGGTCCCACTATTCCAATGGGTCGAAGCGTCTTCGCAGACCTTCTAGGATGATCAGATGCAGAGGGGTCTCACGGGACGACAGCGGGCTCAGGGTGCCAAACCTTCCAGCCGGACACCAGCGGTTCCTCGACTCGGCTTCTTCTTGACGGATACTTGGCTCCTTTCCTTCGTTCGGTGTGAACTCAGGAGATCGACCTGGTAGTGGTGTTTTCAGCCTCGTTTTATCCAAAGTTCTCTTCGCACCAAAATGGAGAGGACCCAGTGGGAGATTTGCTCACAAACACTCACTCCATACGTGGACCAATCATGGACCACAGTGGTCCCAGGCATTCAGGACACTCCAGACTCTCTGGCACCCAGGATGTGTATTGGGAACAGACATCCCAGCCCACATCCTGGAGGCACACACACAAGACATGCAGAAGCCAGCGTAAGCATTGGGTTTCGCGGGAAAGTGCATGACCAAATAAGGACTGTCCTGGGTCGACTCGATCTGGGGAAGGTGAAGGGGCAAGATGGCCAAAGGACAGGACAAAGAACCTCGTGGCATGGCCATTTTGGAGCCACGCCACCTATTTGTGCCAAACGCGGTTAACACGGTTAACATGGCAGGAAATGTTAAAAATATAAGAAAACAATAGCTGCCACCAGTCCTGTCCATGACACATCTGCACAGTTCGTAAAACATCCAGCTGGAGTTTCTAGGGCCTTAGGAAATGACTAAAGACCCAAGTGTTCTGTATGGTAAGATACATTGCACACTTTTTACATGTTGCTCAAACGTTGCAACATAAGGAAAGGGCTAAGGGAAACAAAGTCTCCCAGTACTGACTGTCTTAAGGGCATGTCAGTTTCCCCATAAATAGTGAGCGAAAGCCCAGAGGAGTGCAGCTGAGGGCTGTGCTTCTCTGGTAAAGTCAGTCAGGTATGTTTAAACAGCAGCAAAAAGTTTGGGGGTTGACACATGAAGGGAAAATGACATACAATTATGAAATGCGCCAGCTGCAGGAGGAAGGGTCTTACAGCAAGTGGAACCACCAACCTCCTATGGTCTCCTTCTGTAGACTCTGTAGGCTCACTATACAGGAGCCCACCTTCCCAATAAATCCTGTGCTTCCCAGGAGGTTCACGCTCAAGCTGGGAGCAGGCCTGTCTCCTTAGACCTTCCAGAGATGGGCACTCACATTGGCCCTCACTAAATTCTTCCCTATCAGGACCACCTTCCACTTATAAATCATTTAGTTCAGGATGGTCATGTGGGTCAATTATTTCAGGCATCACCACCTCCTCGTCAGGTCCTGGTGATTGACCAACTACCTCCACCACAGTGGTAGGTGAGTTAGGGGGAATGTTCTCTTCACCTCTTTTTGATTTTCTGACTCCTTTACCCTTGGGGTTCCCCTTTGGCTGGGGCATAGCAGTGGTCTTGGCCAGTGCTGCCCTTGTTTGAGTCCTTGTGCAGGGTCTTTCAGCTGTATCTCCCACAAGCTCTAAAGCTCTGAGATCATTTCCCAGCAAGACCTTTCCTGGGACATTCCTCTGTATTCTCACTGGAATTCTGACTGCTGTACCATTGATAGTAAGAGTAACAGTTATTACTGTGAACATGAGCGGTGGGCCATCAGCCAACTTAGTGGGGGCCAGAGGATCTCTGGCAACTTCCTCTGGGTCTACCAAGGTAACATCCACTACAGTTCGACTGCACCCACTGTCCCTAAGAGCTGGATTATCTGCTCCATTGATCAGCACACTGTCTTTAAAGTATGCTTGGTATTATCTGGAATCCTAGCATAAGCCTCTGAGACTTTAGCCTCCCAGGAACCCAGGGATACTAAAACTACCTCAGCTTCTGTCCCACTGGGGAAGGAGTCTGAGGAGAAGGATGCTCCTGTAATCTCTTCTTCCTCATAGGAGCAGAAGGCCAGATTAGCAGAGTGGACCCCCAAGGTTTTGACCTTACATCTGGGATCCCCCTTCACGTGGTCAGTAGCTCCACAAGCAAAACAAGATCCATTGGATCTGTTTACATAGGGGAGCTTACTATAACCAGAGTTCTGGTTTGGGGGCTATCCTCCACTACCCTGTGAGTTCCCTTGTGTCTTACCCATATTTTTTCTTTTGTGGCCCTTCTGGGAGGATGTTTTTTTCAGATTGTCCACCCTCCTTATTTTTGGACTTTTTTCCTTCCTCCTGCTTACCAGATGAGTCTTGTCCTTATGGGACACTCTATGTGACACCCATAAATCTGCTGCTATGGCAAGCTTCTTAGGATCTATCTCTTTCGAATCTGACAAATGCTGCTTAAGCTCAGGTGGAAGAAGATGCAAAAATATCTTCCAGCATGACAAGACTTATCATACCTTCAACAGTAGAGACCTTATAACCTTCAAACCAGCCAGTCAAGTTCTTTAAGGATTCAGTTACATAAGATACCCAAGTACCACCTTCTTTATTTTTGTACTCTCTGAAGCTTTTTAAGTATTGGGCAGGAGTTTTTCCAAACTTTAAGATGAGAGTTTGCTTCAACATTGCAAAATCTGCTCTCTCGGCTTTTGACATTCCCATAATGGCACTGGAGCCAGAATGGGGCAGTCTGCTAAGTAACCAGGCAATTTTATCAGCATTGTCAACTTGTTGAACTTCTCATGCATACTCAAATGTATTCAGCCAGTCCATAATGTCATTATTTTCCGCATACACACTGAGCAGATCTTTTGGAAACCTTGGATGAGATGAGGCCCCAGACCCATGCCCAGGACCCTTGGATCCATTGGCAACTTGAAGCTTGGCCAGTTCCAACTAGTGATTCCTGTCTTTCTGTTTTTCTGCCTGCTCTATCTTTAGTTTGGCCATATTGAACTGAAGCTCCTTCTGCCTAAACAACAGTTTGTGTTTCTTGAATTCAAGTATGGCCTCCCCATCAGCACTGGCAGAGGAAACATTAGACATTACATCCTCCATGTCCTCATGGTTGCTGTGGATCAGTGCAGCGACAGAACTATCAGTTCTGCCAGTGAGAGCAGCCCCACCTCCTTCTGCACTGTCCTCAGAAGCTATAGCTCTAAGCTGAGCTTCTTGCCAGTCCATGATTCATTGGATCATTGCAACTTTTGTGCCCTGAGAGGATACCCCTCTCTCAGCACACATCTTTTTCAATGTTTCAGATTTAGAATGATTTAAAGTTAACAAGGTACTTGTTTCCATACTGTTAGATATGACTATGGCCTTTTTAAAGTTATACTACAACAATTCACTATGTGTCCTGATAGGAATAACTCGAAATGTCTTCACTAGTATGTAAACACTGGATACCTTCAATCCTATCCCATCGCTGTACATCAATTTGTTAAGATGGATTTTTGAACTATGACCTGGAGGAGCAGAGGTTCAGAAGGCCAGCCTAGATTCTTGGAACAGGGTAACTTCTGGACAAGCCAGACCAATCACTGTAGCGATGGCGGCGGTAAAGACTAAGTCTCAAGAGGGGTGAAGGTGACTGAAAGACCTCAATGAGCACACAGAGCAAGGACACTTACAAATTACTCCAGGCAGGTGTTATATTAAAGATATAGACACATTTATTACAAGGCCTTTGTAACATAGACCATAGCAAAGAATCGCAGTAACATTAAAGTAAACCAACACATCACAATCAATACAATATATATACACAAGACCAAGGGGGTCTAAAGGGTATATGCACGAAGTATGTCGACAACCTAGGGGGGAAGAAAACAGGCAGTGCAAATAGTCTTTAGGCCCAGTTCCGCATCAATAATACACCTAACTGAGAGGCAGTCCAAGCCCTACGAAGAGAGGAGCCTTGTGCTCAAAAGTACATGATATGCAGGTGCACGCGCTTGTGCCAATGAGCAAGATAGGGTCTCTTCCAGGGCCTCTAGCAGCTCCGGAAGGTGGATGCGGCGATGCAGAATAAGTTCCTACTCTTCAAGAAGGGCCTCCACTGGAGGCAGAGGCAGTTTGAGAGTGCAGGATGGGGTTGCTATTGCGCAATAGCAGTGGAAAGGATAGGGACCTGCAAGGGCCAGTGGTGCGCAAAAATGGGTTCTTGCGCTAGGCGCCACCGGTTTGGATTTGTAGTACACACCAGTCCCCGACGCAAGCAGACCTTCTCTGGCAGGTTTGAATGCGGCAAAAAGGACATCTCGGCAAGAGGGTCACAAAAGCAGTGAACTTGCGCAGGTCGTTGCCACAGCAGAGCAACACGGTAACCGCGAATACTCCGGTCCGGGCGCACTCATCACTCTTCAGACCTGGGAATGTCAAGTGTATGAAATTCAGTGTGAGGGTGCCGTGGACACAGAGTTTGCAGTATACCAAGTTTCGAGGGCCTCCTTGAAACAGCAGCGGTGACAGAGCAAAGGATCTGCGTAAGCTGGTCAGCCCACTGGTTGGCCCAGGGACACTTCTGAGAAAGCTTACTTGCAGGGTTTGATGAAGGTGCCGAGAATAGTTGGTCCCACTATTCCAATGGGTTGAAGCGTCTTCGCAGACCTTCTAGGATGATCTGATGCAGAGGGGTCTCACGGGACATCATCGGCTCAGGGTGCCAAACCTTCCAGCCGGACACCAGCGGTTCCTCGACTCGGCTTCTTGTTGCAGGATACTTCGCTCCTTTCCTTCGTTCGGTGTGAACTCAGGAGATCGACCTGGTAGTGGTGTTTTCAGCCTCCTCTTATCCAAAGTTCCCATCACTCCAAAACGGAGAGGACCCAATGGGAGATCTGCTCACAAACACTCACTCCATACGTGGACCAATCATGGACCACGGTGGTCCCAGGCATTCAGGACACTCCAGACTCTCTGGCACCCAGGATGTGTATTGGGAACAGACATCCCAGCCCACATCCTGGAGGCACACACACAAGGCATGCAGAAGCCCGCGAAAGAATTAGGTTTCACGGGAAAGTGCATGACCAAATAAGGACTGGCCCGTGTCGACTCGACCTGGGGAAGGTGAAGGGGCAAGATGGCCAAAGGACAGGACAAAGAACCTTGTGGCATGCCCATATTGGAACCAGGCCACCTATGTGTGCCAAACGCGGTTAACGCGGTTAAAATGGCAAGAAAGGGTTACAAATATAAGAAAGAGATAGCTGCCACCAGTCCTGTCCATCACACATCTTTACAGTTCATAAAACATCCAGCGAGAGTTTCTAGGGCCTTTGGAAATGATTAGAGACCCAAGTGTGCTGTATGGTAAGATACATTGCACACTTGTTACCTGTTTCACAAAAGCTGCAACATGAGGAAAGGACTAAGGGAAACAAAGTCTCCCAGTACTGACTGTATTAAGGGCATGTCAGTTTCCCCATAAAAAGTGAGCAAAAGCCCAGAGGAGTGCAGCTGAGGGCTGTGCTTCTTTGGCAAAGTCAGTCAGGTATGTTTAAACAGCAGCAAAAAGTTTGGCGGTTGACACATGGAGGGAAAATGACATACAATTATGAAATCTCTCCTAACAGTAACGCAACTGAGGAAAGAGTCACACATTTCATGTTTTTTTTCCCCGTCACCCAACGAATTAAGAAAATTATATCTAAAGTCTCTAATGATACTAGCTGATGTCCGCACAGTCACGGAAGCTTTGGACCTATGCAAATCAACTGATGACCCAGGAAGGGTCTACAAAGTATCACGATGCATACATAGGGCTTGGCTGCTGAGGCAAAAATGTGAGATACCATCTTGACGATCAACGGCGACCATGTATTTGAAGCATCCAACCATGCTCCTTATTACCGGCTGCCTCGACCCACAGGGAGAACATTTAAAGCTAGGTCCTATAAATGAAATATAGCATGACGATATGGGTAGTATTAGGTTTAAAAATACAGGTTGTTGTTTTAGCTATAGATGATTCCAATTTGTTCGCTTTGGAGGCTGCAAGTTTTAAAACCCCACAATCTGTTACCATAATCTCTCCTCCCAAGAAACATACTGTCATAAGATTTTATTGGTTGTTTTTAAAAATTGGATGAATTGAATGTTATTTATTTCTGACGTCATGTCAGACCGCACAAATGACATTGTGGGGTTCAATGAAACAAGGAACGATGCTGTGGATATCATAAGGTTTAAATTATGAGTTGTTGTCTTAGTTACAGGTGATTATTATGTGCCTATCTGGGAGGCTGCGAGATTTCAAGTTCATTGTCACCAGAATCTCTCCCCCCTAAAACATAATGCCATCAGATTTTCTTAATTTTACTCTTTACAATTGATTGCTTTTAGAATTTGAATATATTGAATGCTATTCCATCTTCATGTCTGTACTTGTACCAAAATGAAGTGATCTGTAAAAATGAAATGTGAGGATGCTCTTTTAAGGTTCAATAACCAAATAAAAGATTTGTAAAAAGAAGCGAAATCTCCAGCCTTCGACAACGAAGTCTGATATGCCAATGTCAGATCACAAGAGGTCCCATAATCATCCAGGTTATGTATCCCAGGGGCAATAAGTGGAGTTACTGCTTCGGTAGTAAGCATCCTAGTGTTTCGGGAAAGAATAGTAATTTTAGGAGATCTATTTTTCCTTAACCGCGTGGGTAACAAAATCTTAAAATGGATGAAACAATAGTCAGACCATGGGCAAGGGAGGTGTAAACCTCTATGCCGATATAACAGCAGGCTAACCAATTACCCTCTAGAATAAGGAGGTGCAAATGCAGGATAGCAACAGTGACTTCTGACAGCCCTTCTCTCCATCAAATAAAAGGCTTTTCTGGAGGGAGAGTTCGGTTAATCTCTTGGATGTATCAGTCTCATCTCCACATACAAGGAATTTTATAAAAGGCATCATGAACACAGTGATAGCTCGCTGCACCAACAAAAAGTAAACAGACAATATGGCATACCGAGTTCATAGCTGTGAAGAAATAGGGTGTATGTTGAAAGTGTACCTTTTAAACATAAGACGTGCCCTAAACAAAGCTGCCTATTGAAATGAGAATACAACTATGTCTGACCTATTCACAGGTAGGGAACGCATATCACAGAAGGGTCAATACGTATGATCTTCTCCGTACCTTGCATTGTGTAAATGGATGCATATTCTACTGGTGTGCTGCAGCCACGCACATTTGCATTTTTTAAAGACCTTTCTGCATGAAGAATAGGAGACACAGACTACAAAAAGCATACAACATAAATATTTTCTAGTTTAAATTGGGATGTAACGCGTGGCGCTTTGATGTTCACACACTCTCTCCGTTAGGCCAGCTTTATCTCATCTGCAGTTTAAATGGCTCCTTTCATGTGGTTATCCCACCAGCCATTCGAACTTCCACACAATCACGCCACTGCACTTCATCAGTGCGGGGATGATTTGCATTTCCTGGATTTTGCGAGATTCAATGAGCTTTAAGCAGCACGTGTGGAGGAGGCCAATGCTAAGTAATGGAAAGATTTGACTGGAAGCAGATGAGCCCCTCTGCTACAGGTTGAATGCCAAATAATGATAACGACCTAAAGTCGAGGGGAAATCCTGCTCAGAAAGAGTCTATCTTTAGGAATTGGAAACCTTAGATCGCATATTGCACATGAAAAGGGTGCTTACTGAAGCAAAGAATACACTCATTTATCAAAACTTTGAAATAACAATATGAAAAATTAAACGTTTTATTCACTGGTAAAAATGAAAATGAGAAAATCACCTCAATTGTGGGCTTGCATTATTTGTAGTATAAACATTATGTATTAAATATGAGCCACCACCCTGACTCAATGTGTGCTAAAATAATGTTCTGCACGGCATGACGTGACACAAACTCTTACTAATAAACTTTTTTTTATATTAAAAGGACCGTTCTTTTTTTTTTTATTTGATCACCCCATTCCCTTAACTTGTGTTTCTAGCAACATTGACCTTTACACACAGTGTGTCCTTGACTAAGCAACTTGACTTAGGCTTGGCAGTTAGAGAATTTATTTTTTGGTGTTTGACCTGGGGTACTAAAGATAGAGACGCCCATGCAAATAGGCCACCAAATGTCCAGGGTTTGCCCAAGCATGCTGCCACGCCCCTCATGCATCCAACATTATATTGCATCGTGAAGGTAGGATAGCTGGGTGACAACGCGCGGGTCTTGGAAGCAAGACCACGCTGAGCAACACTGGTTGAAACCCGGATGCGTGCTTAATATCAACCTCGGACCCGCGCTTAATATCAACCTCGTGTATAAAGCACGTTATAAATATATATATATATATAAATATAAATATAAATTTAAATACCTGCACTGACACCATCTGAATGTACAAGTCCTAGTTGGATCGTTCCCCCCTCCCACCACGCCCTTGCCTTGTTGCGCCTTGTGAAACACACATGTATAGGCGCATTACAAGTGAACAATAAAATACTAACTTACAATTGTATCAATCTGACATGGAAACACAACCCAATTATCCCAACACTTTATGACTTTTGTATAACCATGGTCCACTTAGCAGTATTGACGCACACCCCTATTATCAGAACACATCTTTCCCCTGCTGCAGCCGCCCCCATCTGTGCTCATAGCATCTATCTCCTTCTTCCACCCGCTCCTTTTGTTTCTTCCAGCAGAATAAGGCCTGGATACCCCTGGTGGGGGCACAGAATGCTACTCACAGGCACGTCTATGTTCTCTGACACTATTATGGTGATCATTTCCCACAGTAGATAAGCGTAGTAATTTAGCGTAACATATGATGCTGATGGCACAACAAGCATACTACCATTGCCCTGGCATTCACACAAGTGCAATGGGTGAAACTTCAGAGAACTTCAATTAAATATTAATATTTGTTTTATTTGTCAGTTGGTGGCACTAGTGTAAAAACACAAGTATTTAAATCTGGAATGACAAGAGGTGTAAGTCACTCTTGAATATCAATATTGGAGAATGGGAAATGTGAGCTTATTCTGTTTGGAGCTTGTTTTTAATCATGATTTGTGTTAAAGTAGCCTGTTTAACAAATGGTTCTATATCTGTTTATTTGTTTTTGTAATGTTAAATCGATGGGTAATACTACTACTACTACTACTACTACTACTACTACTACTACTACTACTACTAATAATAATAATAATAATATTGACATAACTAAGTCACTTTGCGCAATAATGGCCTGATTCATGGAAGTGTTTTATAATGGTGCAATCCCATAGGAAAACATTCCATGAATCAGGCCCTTAAAGTGCACTTTGTGCTGCGCTAAAAATTAAATTCCGATTAATGGATCGGACTTTGAGCTGGTCCTTCCTACTTTGGGATATGCTGGAATGCTTTACGCAACACAGAATGCAAAGAATAGGAAGGGCCAGCACAAAGAAATAAATAGGGGCATGACATGAAAAATCCCCACTCAATGCAGAAAATGAGGAAGAACATGAGTGTGGGAAGGGACACACCATGAAAACAACAAACATGCCCTATCAAACGCTAAGGAACTCTATTCACATAAGCTATTGCACAATTGCCTGGAGTCCAAAGCAGAACGCACATCTCGCGATCTTACTGCTACCTAGCCGGTAAGATAGCTCAGCTGGTTGAGCGCTCGCTGCTGCGATCTGAGTGTGATCTGCAGGTCGCAGGTTCGAATCTCGGCAAGGCCAACTCAGCCATTCATCGTTCCGAGGTCGATAAATGAGTACCAATTTCGGTTGGGTGATATTGTATGTAAATATGTGCTCTGTAAAGCGCTTTGGATAAGGCGCTATATAAATAACACATCATTATTATCATTACCTGATACAGGCCATAAAGTACAAAGTGCAATGAAAGCTCAAGTATAAAAGTGCAATGCAACCCTATTGGACATAGGACTTCTATAATGCTGGACCCTGCTTTACTAGCACTGATCCTACAACTGATCCTACAGCATGGAAGAAGGATGAGGAGGATGCAGAGGGACAGAATCTTCCATCCAAAAACAACATTATTTGGGCTGCCAAATGACAAGGTGTATGGAAGATACTGATTCCCTCCCCATGTCATTTTAGACCGGGTCAGGGAGTGTGAGGACTTGCATCACCCACCATGTGCTTGGACACACTGACATCCCTGGTGAAAGTACTATCAGCCTTACACTTCCTGGCAACTCTATAATTCCAGCACACCACAGCCATTGTCAGGGCATATCACATCCCACACAATCCAGGTGCCTGCACCAGGTATTACGCTACATCCTAGCATGTGTGCACAGGCACATATACATGCCACACATACTGCAGGAAAAGCAGAGAGTGTGCCAGGAATTCTACTCAATTTCGCATTTTCCAGAGGTCCGGAGAGCCATCGACTGCACACATATAACACTCCAGCACCCCAGAGAGACTGAGCACATCTTTCGCAACAGGATACATTGGCATTGCATTAATGGGCAGGTGATCTATGATGCCAAAGAACACATCATGTATGTCAATGCAAATTACCCGGGATGCACTCATGACAGCTACATCTTCCGCCATTCCCCCATATACCAGGCCCTTGCATCAGGATAGCTGGCTGGTGGCTAAGTATGAACTATCATGCTGATAAAAGCAGTCTCAGGACACACAGAAAAACAATCAATGACAATCAATGCTATCAACAACTATTTCCCCCTTTGCAAAGGGCAGTGTTTACCCACTCTCACCTTTCCTATTAACACCCATCAGTAATCCGGCCACCCCAGGTGAGGCAAGCTAAAACATAGCATACATAGCCACTCGGTGCATAGTGGCGTGCACATTCATGGTGCTTATTTCATGTTTCCACTCCCTTGACCACTCGGGTGGTGTATTGCTATATGCAACTTCTTTGGTATGCAAGATCATTCTGCCATGATGTGTCCTGCACACTATTGCCACACATCTTGATATAGCGGTAGAGCTACAGGATGGACATCACCCTCATCCACAGGCACCACCCATTCCCTTAGTAGGTCAAAGGGCACAGGGACGGGACACACGCAATCAGGTTGTACAAACATACTTCACCTGAATTGCAAGGCCTGTGGAGCACACATAGTGAAGCCACATCCCTGATGCCCTTCAATGGTGCAATAGGGCCAATCCAGCTTGTCCATAACAACACCCTGAGAATGTGTGTTTGTGAGTGGCAAACTGTGTGTGCCCCATAACACGAACATTACAATGGTACCCATCCACATCTATCACCTCAAGTGCTCAAGTCACCTACACAGTCATAGCAAGTGGAAATAACTGTGCAAAATCATAAACAGAGTGAAGGCATCCCCAGGCACAATGTCACCATACCATGTTCACCCCTGAATGGCATGCACCAGCTGCAACAAAGGCCTTGTCTCACTGCTATTTTCATGATGTCTCCCTCTGCACCATTGCTGCTGGACCTTCTCACCGCCACCCAACAAAGGTCAAATCTCATAACAAGGTGAAGACATCCTGAGGTGCAACGTCACTATACCAGGTGCTCCCGTGAGTGGCATGCACCAGCTGCAACAAAGTCCTCACCTGACTGCCATCTTCATGATGTCTCCCTCTGCTTCATGATGTCTCCATTTGCACCATTGCTGCTGGACCTGCTCACCTCCATCCATCAAACACAGGTCAAATATCCTAACAGAATGAAGACATCCCCAGCCACAATGTCACCACATCATATGATCCCTTGAGTGGCATGCAACAAAGGCCTAATCTGACTGCAATCTTCATGATGTCTCCCTCTGCACCATTGCTGCAGGACCTGCTCACCTCCACCTAACACACATGAAATGTTATAACAGAGTGAAGACATCCCCAGGCACAATGTCACCATACCATGTGCTCCTGTCAGTGGCATACACCAACAAAGGCCTCACCAGACCCACATCTTCATGATATCTCCCTCTGCACTATTGCTGCTATACCTGCTCACCTCCACCCAACACAGGTCAAACTTCAATGCAGAGTGAAGATATCCCCAGGCACAATGTCGCCATGACATGTGCTCCTCTGAGTGGCATGCACCAGCTGTAACAAAGGCCTCACCTGACTGCCATCTTCATCCGGGCTTGCAAAATCTCCCCATCCGCTCACATAGACATGCAGTGCATGAATGAAAAAAAGAAAAAAAAAAGACTGCATTGAGGTCTCCTGCATGGAACAAGCAAAAATTGAAAGCAATGATATACACAGCGGCACCCAAGTGTGGGGTGACATCCCCGGCCTTCCGGGGCCCTGCCCTCGATGCCTTAGAGATTTGCCCCCCACAGCAGGCTTGGGCCCCCACAAGGACTGATGCTGTGATAGGTAACCAGCACCCTGCATCAGAAGCTGGTGCACAATGGCTGGGGCACACCCCAGGATGCCTGAGGCTCTAGCTGGGACTCCTTTGAGCTATGCCCTCTGGACGTTACCAAGCCCTGACTGCCCAGGTGAGCCCCACGCAGCCCTTGCGTGGGACACCAATTTATTTTATTTCTTTATTTTAATAATTGTGTGTTTGTTAGGCACATATACAGTAAGTAAATCCTGTTTCAAATCACCCATAAGGCATGGGGAGGGAACATGGGATTCAAAACAATAATACAGTAGATGAAAAAGGGATGGACCTACTATGCCTTGTTAGTATTCAGAACGTGCAAGTGCTGCAGGGAAGAGGGGAGGGGGGTGGGTGTTAGGGTGTCCCTGCCCGTGGGTAAGCAGCAGATGAAGTGCATGGTATGGTAAGTGCCATTCAGCCTGGAGATGACTTTGGTTGAAAAGTGAGCACCTCCAGGATGGAGGCAAGTGCTGAAAGGTGGACAGGAGCTGGGGAAATTGGGTGTGGAAGGCCAGCACCCTGGAGATACATAAGGGCCTTGGTAACCAATCACAACAACTGTGAGATTAGTTGAGGAAGGAAGGGGGGAAGGAGGAGGTAAATAGGAAAGTCTTGAGGAACTTCCAGAATTTGAGGAAGTCCTGCTCAAGATGCAGAGGAGGGGGAACACTGTTCCATAGGAAGCAGCCAGCTGAGACAAGGGATTGGCATCCTCCCATAGGTTTAGCAAAATGCTTTACACACAAAGAGTTAGTGCCAGAGGAATGTAGAGGTCTAGAGGGAGAGTATTTAGTAAGAGAGAGTTGAAGATAGCATGGTACCCGGCCCCAGACAGGGCAGGGCAGGACAAAGGCTCACCAGATGATGGGTTCCTCCTCGGCCTTCTGCAGCCAATCTTGCTTGGCCTCTCCCTCTGTGGCCAGGCCCATTGGTCCCCACCTGCTCTGGGGCAGCAATCTGTGCATACAGAAGCCTGTCCAGCTTCCACACACATGTTGTCCAACAGTAAGACACTTCCCACTGACTATTATGGAGCCCATCCACAGACAAATGTAGGAGAGAGTCAGGTCAGCAGTGATTCAGGCCATTCGGTCCAACCACCTGGCCAGATTGGCATTTGGGCATAGCCGAAGGACCAGATGACCCGGGATGGTCCTCCCCGGCCACATGGCTGTACGGCCATGATATTGTGCCTGCCTTAAATACACAGTCCTGGGTCTGAGGCTTAAGCTGCCACCTCTGCTCCCTGGGTCTGGGGCTTAAGCCCCCATCCAAAACCAAACCCCAGCCTCTCTTCCCTGACTCCCACAGGCTGGGGCCTGCCACTCTGCTGCCAGCTGGACCATGGCCATCTGATAGGCTGAACAGAAATGGAGAAGAGCACTCCCCACCCAGCCACACATCCCCACAGATGCAACCAGGGTGAATGAGAGTTTCCTGAGCCTCCAGTGGCGCAGCAGGAGGAGTAAGGATAGAGGCCCTTGCAGCACCGTGGCAGCACCTTTGACACAACCTTGGCTCAGAGGATGACTTCCAATAGATCGTAGAGAGGTAGCTGCTCTGCTACTTAGAAAATCCTGACTCAGAATCAGGTTGTCTACAAATGATTATGCACCACATTCCCCGCAAAAATGTGGTGCAATACAGGCGAGAGAGGTTTCCCCTTCTGTCCACCTTTGAGTCTTAAGGCAAGCAGCTCTATGAACCAGCCCAGAGGCTGACTATCCTAGGCCAATTGAGGCTCCACAGTGCTGCGTTACCATTACAGTTTAGTGGGATTTTGATTTAGAGGCATTAAGTCTTAATCCCACAGACGACAGAGGTGCCTCATTGGCACTTCAGCCAAGCACATACATGAGATGTCTGAACATGCGTTCCTCTCATTCTACTGCAACAACACATTATCAGTAGGGTAAAACTAGAGTAGGGTAAAACTCATCTGTCACACAATGGTCTAAACCAAGCTCTATTTCGCTATTAGATGAACAATACAACATTTGGTGAATTCTCTTCACAATGAAGGGAGGAACCAACATGGAAGGATCAAAATGCAACATTGCTATGAATGCTTGGGCACCGCAAGACAGTTATCCATGTGGTCATTTTCTGACACCTCATGCTGGAAACATAAAAAGTCGGAAAGATTGTGGTGCCCCTCTTCATATAGAAAAATGAGATACAGCAAGCTTTTGTCCTTCGGCTCCGCAGGATGTCTCCTCCATGAGATTGCCTTAGGACATCTGAGTTATTGAAGGATCAGTGTACTGCCCCATTAAATCTCCCCACCTGTCAATGTCCCTGTGGCGTGGGGCACCTGGCTGGAGCTGGGGGCTTGATGCCAGAATTGACAACACCACTGGGCTTGCCCCCTTCGCCTTGCAGGGTAAGTGAAAACATGATAACTGTAGCGGTATTTCACTGGGCCTTTCATCTTTCCTACACCTCTCAGGTCTCCTCACAGTGCCAGACTTGAGTAAGGCTCAACAGGGTCCCCTTCCCAGATGATTCTGCCAAACCTGTTCCTTGGTCTGTGGTTTACTAGAAACTAGGTAGGTAGGGACAGTATCCATCCATGCATTCCACCAATGAGAAGACGTGGCATTTGGCCATTTTTATACCACTGGAGTGGCTCCTTTCGGGTTAATGGCTGCCCATCAGCTGACATTTTTATTGTTTTTTTTTTTTAACAAGCTGATTTCGTAATCCTGCACAACACCAAAACATACTATAGGCATACCTGGTGCTGTATATACAACAGATGAACATATATCTAACAATAAATCACTTGAGACACCTCATAATATTTACATAAATATATATACACAAACATTTACAGAAGTCTACAATATTGGAGGGCAGGTGCCCTGTTGGAGTCACGGTCCAACACAACCATCGGGACAGTAGATCATAGTCTGATTCCGGATCCCTCAACGAAATCAATTTAGGAGTCGGTCTCGAGAGAGCATGAATTACTGAAGCAGTTATCCCTCCATGGCTATTAAATTCATTAACCGTCCATACTCTAGAGCTCTTCAAAGGTCCTACATTCGGCAGGCATCCTGGAGTGCTCTATCTGATTCATGAACATTGTCAGTCTTCTCTCGATAGCAAGGCTATCTCTGGGTAGTCATCCGTCATAAGGAACTCCATTGATCTCTTTGTGCCTGCAGGCTGAGATCTTGACGCCTTGCAGATCACCAATTAGACTGGATAGCTGAGCATGTCTTGTAAGTGATTTATGATGCCCATCTGCATCTTCCTTCTCTCTCAGCTCAATCTCGATCTTAGTCCATTAAAACTGGTGCAGGGTTTGGTTTTGTGAAAGGAAGCAATCCCAACTGCCTATTAAGGTTTTGTTGAACCAGGAAATGCCTCATCTGGAATTGGTTGATTTCGATTCACCATTTCTCTTGGCACACTTGGCTACCAGACCATGGTCAGCAATGGTGGAGATGTTGTACCCTTTTTGCCTATCTCCAAACATACTCCTCCTATACAGGACTCGTCCAACAGGGATAGTATAGTACCAGCAGGACCACGCAGAGTTATGGGTCACTATGACTGAGAAAAGTTAAGAGAGTCATAGTTACTCTCAGTGTATATGCATACTTCATTGAATTTCTTCACTTTGACATACAAAGCACTGGGCAGAAATCACATTGGGCCTCATTCTGAGGTGGGCGCAAAGGGATACCGGGCACCGTTAAGGACATCGGTGCCGGTAATCCGTTTGCACCCTATTCCGAGGTCCCTTAGCGGGTCTCGCAATGGGCACCTGGTTTTACCAGGCGCCCTTAGCGGGAGCCGCTAAGGGACCAGAGAGCTAATAACGGTACCACAAATTGCGGTACCGTTATTAGCTACTTCCCCATTCCCATTGAGCCCTTTGGGGGCTTAAATGGGAAAGGGGAATGGATTTTTCAATGGAGACTTACTGGTTCGTCCAGGGTCGGAATGGACTGGTAAGTCCCCATTGAACCAGGTCAGACCCGGACCCGGTATGGGAGGTAGTCATGGCACATATAGCGCCATCACTACCTCCATACTCGGAATGAGGCCCATTGTGTCAACCCCACCATGGGCCTTTGTGATGCCTTGTTTCAAATGAACCGTCAGATTGCCCCGGTCTGCAATAGTTCAAAAGTCAGCTGCTAGCCATCAGTTGAGGCAGAATTCCAGCCCCAAATCAAGGCAGGGAAACACAGAGAGGCTACCACCCCAAATGGGGTGTTCCAGAGGAGGGACCTTGCTTTTTCCAAAGATGGCAGGGCCCCCAGGGGGAAGGTGCCTTGTCCAGCCATGCTACGTGCACCAGCCTGCCCCAACCAGCCCATAGAGCAAATTCTCATCCCGAAGTTATGTATCTGACATCCCTTACCTTCATTGTTCCAACATGTCAGACACAGTTAACCTTGAAGCCCTGCTGTGTTTATAGGTATGGGCTGGTGCATGATTTACACCATCTCCCCTGGATCAACAATGACCAGTGAGAGCTCACTGTACGCCACCTGAACTGGGATGCTTTCCAAGGTTCGGCACCTCACTCGGAGCAAACCCATTCCAGAGTATCCTGCTCTTCACAAAGAACATAGAACTCTACCCAGGGTGCATGCCAAAAATCTCTGGGAAGGTTTGTGTTACTGCAATGGATGTCATGAAGTTGCCCATCTATGCTTCTCTGGGTTTGAAGATCTGAAACCGACTCCCTTTTGATCGGCTGATGACAGCAGTCTCTTATGAATGGAGCTTGCCCATCTCTTAGGAACAACTAACCCATGTTCAACAGCTGCACACCATGGCCTTCAAAGTTCTCATTTGAATATTTGCTACCACCATCAAGATTTGCACCTGTGGCGACTCAACCCAGACACTTGCCCCGGGCTACTGTGCACACCAGAGCATCCCTAATATCTATCATGGCGAAGACCCTTCGCCTCTCAACGACAGCAGTGGCTGAGTATTGTGAGATAGGCATGGTATCAAGAGAGGACAGAGAAAACAGATTTCACATTTTAAAGAAAGTTGTATTTCAAATATCAGGATGGTGCAAGGCCTAATTTCCTCTATAACTAAGGGAGGGAGGCCTCTTGCCTAAATAAAACTAAGGGAAGTCTGTGTCTGCAAGTCCACATTAAAAGGTCTGTCTCTGTCAAAAAATCTATGCTTATCATCAGATCTAGAGAAAACATGGTATGGGATTTTAGTCAATAGAATAATGTTCAAAAGTAAAGTTTCATCTGTTCTTAGCTCAGCGTTCTTTCATAGATTGCCTTCGACCAGTTCAATACAGTATAGTCCACACAAAAAGGAGGTCTTGGGGTTCTCTTACCCAAGATAGCAGCTCTCAGTTCTTTGCACTCTCAGGGTTCCCTTCCCCAAGATTTCACTAAAGGACTTATACTGCTTTCATCCGCTTAATGTTTAATACAAACAACAGTGGGTCTAGTATACCCACCTTCAGACTTGCTTTACCAATTGTTTCACAGTTCTTCAGGAATCATTTCCAATTGCCATTCATTGCCATCATTTAGGTCTCTCTGGTCTAGGCACAGTTGTCAGACCACATGGTCGACCCATCACAGGTTATGCAAGCAGGAACACCAAGCTTCTCCTTGGCTTAATTCATGATTTCTGTAATCTTTACAGTGAGGAACTCACTGGTCTAGGCGCAGTTGTCCGACCACATGGTACACCCATCACAGGTCGCGCAACCATGTGTTCTCTTAACCTTTTTTGGCAGCTTCTCGGGCTCTTCCGCCTCAGGCTTCTGACTTCTCACACCTGTATGCACTTTGATTATGGAAACACTCTTCTGTTAATGAAATCCCGTCTGTATCAGCCTTTTGTTTTACCATAGACTCATGGGTCTTTTTCTCACTTTTTGTTAGAATACCTACATATTTGTTCAATATTCTGTATGCTTTGTGTTTTGCCCACAGTGCTGCTCGCATACAGTTTGATATTCAACCAGTCTGTTTGATTTCAAATGTTCATTCGTTTTTCAATACAGCATGATAGTATTCAAATAGCATGCTGTCAACTTCAGTTTGGTGTTCAATAGACTTGATTAGTGGTTTTAATTCAGTTTGTGTTCAATATTATCAATTAGTAGTTTTAATTCTTTTCAGTATTCAATATGGTTTACATTCACTTGAACCGTCACTTACCTGCAGTCTTAGGAGTGCTCTGGTATCCCTGTGTCCTCTCACACTCACCTGCACTTTTTATGTGTCCAGCGGCTGCTCCTGTTGCTCTCGCTCGTCTTCTCTGTTGCAGAGAAGCAGACCACCATGTTCGTGGGGCATGTCTTGACTGCCCTTCTCAACCTCGAATTTACAATAAATGTGTACTGTGTCTCCGATGCTCCCAGTTGCTTTTGCAGCACCAGCTGCCTCCGGGTCTCGGCACGGGACAGCGTCTCTCTCTCTCTCTCTCTTCAGTTTGGCAGCCACACGGGCCCACCTTCCAGATAGAGGATTCCCGGTCCTGCACCCACCAGCGGCAGGTCCTCCAGGATTGATGCCGGCATACAGACATCTGAGTCTCTTCCCAACACGGTGTCTCGGCTCCTTGATCGCATTCTCATTCTTCTTCTTTTGCTTGCCTTCTCCTTTTATTCACCTGCGCCCTATTAAGAGGCATCAGGTGTGAGTTTTTAGCTTGTCTTGCCTGACCATATTTAATTCAATCAATGGGACATGCCTGACCTTCAGTATTGGATGTCTTCATACCCCTCTTCTTCATCCCAGCACTCGAGTGGTGTGTGTAATAGGAAGTGTTTATTACTTCTAGTTGCTTCTTCCTCTTCTCAGTACTTGGTAGGTACTTACAGGGTAAGGTAGGGCATGAGTGAAAATAAACCATGAAGGATGATGGAAGGGAGGGTAGGTCAGTGTCAGAAAAGGGGGGATACCATGCCTCACCCTGTGTTCCCCTTCCCCCAATCCCCAAGGACCCTAAACCCTGGTGATCTTTCCTTGCTTGTCCACCCCCAGATTCAGCTTTCTCACAGTATAGGCTAAGGCTCCAGAACATCCATTGCAAGGGCTAATTGATTTGGCAGGTGAGTTGTTAAAACACCTTTTCTGGGGCCTAATGAGCGTCAGCATCATATGCCTTATCCCGGCGTTTGGATTATCCTGCAGCAGCAGTTCTGTGTATGAAAAGGAGCACAGTAGTGACTGGCATTCAATGGGCCCCATTACACGGATGGCGGTAAGGGTTTACCGGTACCGGTACCAGTAAATCCTTACCACCTTACTACGAGGTCCCTTTGCGGGTTGGGGAATTTAACGCCTGCTTTTTGCAGGCGGTAAAAACCAACCCGCAAAGGGACCAGGGAGCTAATTACGGTACTGCAATTTGCGGTACCGTAATTAGCGCCTTCCCCATTCCCATAGAGACCTATTGGTCAAAAATGGGAATGGGGAAGGGCAATGGTGGAAGGGGGAATTACCGCCCCGCCAACCTTGGAATAGAGCGGTAATTCCCCTATCCACCAAGGCGGTGCCAGTATTTTACCAGCATGAACCATGGCGCAAATAGCGCCATGGTTCACTGCCATCCGTGTAATGAGGACCACTGCCTGGCTTCATGCCAGTGAGCCGTCTCCTATCCCATATAAAGTTTGAGATTAGGTTGAGGTAATTTTGGCCCCAAGACCTTTAATCATTTGCTTTACCAGCTATAACAGGTATTCGAGCACCAGTTATCCTGAAGGAAACTTCAGAGAGAAGCTGCTATGAGATTATTCAATGTCTTACGCCCCTATATCAAGGTTGGATGACTGATTTGCATGTCAGGACCACACAGACCTTCACTAGAGTTCCCTGTGGCTTTGCCCTGCCCAGGCATAGGTCACCATCTTTCGGGTCCTATCACAGACGCTCATGCTCCACCTCCATGACAGAGTGGGTGAGAGGTGTGTGAGAAACCAGAAGGTGTCTCACCCGCTAGTCCCTGGGGATCTGTCATCCAGGTGGCCAGGCACGGCCATCACGTTTGGATCCAGTTCTTGGGGGTAGACCAGTGTGGGAGGATCACCTGGATGGGGGGTCTTCGGGGAGTGGGACTCCAGATGATGAGACACGGTATCCCCTTCCCAGTAAAACCTTTTCCCCATCCTATCAGGTAGGATACTTAGGAGCTCAACACCCCCAACCACACTTTTCTGAAACAAACACTTTCTCAAAGACAGCTCACTGCGAGAGAAAATGGACTAACATGCGAGACATATACCTGACATGTCCCAACACAAGGGTCAGGCAGAGTAAGGCAATCACTGATTATTACACACATCTGATGTCCATCTCTCCGACATCTAACAACTCAGCCAAACTTTTCAAAATCTGCAAGGAGCTGGCCAATCCTGCTGCAGTCTCTACCTCTCCTGTTCCCTCCCAGGCCCTCTGCATGTCCTTGGCCTCCCATTTCACTACTAAAACTCAGGAGATCCTTTCTGCCCTCTCTTCCTCTAACTACTCTTCCTTCTCCTCTACCACTCCTGGCCCGTCTACAGCTGTCTCTCTTCCTCCTTTCT